>NC_058134.1:278695172-278773251 GCF_016433145.1 Gracilinanus agilis | reverse complement strand
ATTCCACGCCTTGCGGTCTTTTAGTGTTGAGGCTGCCAGATCCTGTGTGATCCTGATTGTTGCTCCTTGATATTTGAATTGTTTCTTTCTGGCTTCTTGTAAGATTTTTTCTTTTGCTTGGAAACTCTTGAATTTTGCAATGATATTTCTTGGTGTTTTCCTTTCTTGATCGAATGCCACAGGTGTTCTATGAATCCTTTCAATGTCTATATTGCCCTCTTGTTGTAGGACTTCAGGGCAATTTTGCTGAATTATTTCTGTTAGTATAGAGTCCAGGTTTCTATTAATTTCTGGTTTTTCTGGAAGACCAATTATTCTCAAATTGTCTCTTCTAGACCGGTTTTCTTGGTCTGTCACTCTCTCATTGAGATATTTCATGTTTCCTTCTATTTTTTCAGTCTTTTGGCTTTGTTTTATTTGTTCTTGTTGTCTTGAGAGATCATTAGTTTCTACTTGCTCAATTCTAGCCTTTAGGGATTGATTTTCGGCTATAATCTTTCGGTTTTCGGCCATAATCTTCTGGTTTTCGGCCATAATCTTCTGGTTTTCGGCCATGTTCTTCTGGTTTTCGGCCATAATCTTCTGGTATTCCTTTTCAATCTGGTCATTTCTTGTGTTCAATTTGCTTATCAGTTCATTTGGTTTCTGGGCCTCGCTTTCCAGTTGCAAGATTCTACCTTTTAAACTGTTATTTTCTTGCCAGATCTCTTCCATTTTCCTCAAAATCTCAGTTTTGAACTCTTCCATAGCTTGTGAGGAGTTTTCCTTATTTGGGGAGGGTCTGGATAGTTGTTTGTTCTCCTCCTCTGTTTGCTCGGTTGTCTGGATTTTCTCTGTGTAAAAGCTGTCGAGTGTTAAAGACTTCTTTTTTTTGTTATTATTCCTTCTCTTCTGAACTTCCTGTGACTGATTAGCCATCATTAGCCCAGCAGCTTCTCAGGTTTATCCTCGCGCTCAGTGTCTGTCAGAGATCTATTGGCTCCTGAGGTCTGAGTTCTAGTTTTTTCCAAGGTCAAGCCCCCTGGTGGACTCCCTTGCTTGATCCTCTGCAGGAGGTTCCTTTACAAGTCTCAGGGAGCTACTTCCACAGTCGTATACCCGTCTGCACTGGTTCCCCACTTAGGCTTTAGTTCCTGGTTGTGTCTGCCTCCACCCATGCCTCCGCAGTGCTTGCGCTCTGCTCAGCCGGCACTCTGCGCCTAGCGTCCTGCTCCCGCGCGCTCAGATTTCGCGTGCCTTTTTTGGCTTAATGGGGTCCTAAGTCTTGCTGCTCTCAGGAACAGGTCCCGGAGCTGCCAATGACTCGATGGGTGCCCCAAACTTGCTCTATTTCTTTTTAGCTGGCTTCGGAGCTACTGGTGTTGTGTGTGGAGGGGGTGGGGGTGGGGCAGTTGCTCAGCCCGCGATTTAGTGAGAGCCCTTTATAGCATGGAAATGCCTCGATTCCACGTACCTTCCACACTGTGCCCTGTTGTGGGGTTCCTCCGTTCATCTGGACTTGTTTTTATGTCCCCTTGAGGAGTTTTGTGTGTTTCAGTCAGGAGAGGTTAAGAGCTGCTGCTTACTCTGCCGCCATCTTAACCTGGAAGTGAGTACTACTTGTTTTATTTCTAGTTTTGAACTTATCAAAGGAACTGGTTCTTGGTGAATGAAGAGGATATTATTGTAGAGTTATTTCACATATATATATATATATATATACACACACACACACACACACACATATATATATATATCCCAGTAGGAGCTCAGATATTGATCTCATCTATGTATCTATCCATCCATCCATCTATCCATCTATCTATCCATCATCTATCCACACAAATACAATCCAGCCTCAGAACCTCACTAGTTGTGTGCCTGGACAAATTGCTTAATCTGTTTTCCTCAGTTCCCTAAACTGTAAAATGGGGAAGATAATAAAAACACCAACTCAAAGAAGAGCACTTGCATCATGAGTTTGTTTCAAGGATCAAATGAAACATTAAAAAATGTCTAGCATTTAGCATTTAATAGAGGCTTGTGCCTTCTCCCTTTTCTTTCCCCCAAACATGACATTTCATCTCCCAACTCTCAGCATTTTCATTAGGTATTCTCTTTCAAATATCAACTAAAGTCTCAAGTTCTACAAGGCTTTCTTAGTTCACATTAATTCTATTGCCTTCCATTAGTCATTTATCTCAATTTTTTCCTGAATGTAGCTTGTTCATATGTAGTTGTTTGCATGCTGCCTACTCTACTAGACTATGAGGTTCTTGAAGATCAATCTATTGCCTTTCTCTATAAGTCTAATAATTAGCACAGGGCCTCGAACAATAAACTTCTAGACTTTGAGGTCAACAGAGTGGGACCATATTGCCTCTTAAATAGTGCATATAACATGAACTAAGGGCCCATAATATTTTAATTTTAGGACTGTGATACTTCAAAAGAACAAGAAAAGATACTTTCTCCATCATTGAAAATTATAAATCTCTTTACACCATACTAGAAAGAATTTCTTATCATTGTTATTATTGTTATTACAACAATTGACCATGATGGTGATAATAACAAAGATGATGTACAAAAAAAGTCCTCATCATTTGATTACCAACTTTCTGGTGATGAACTTTGTACCTAAGTGTTTAGATTGCTTCTCAGGCTTGACACTCAGTAACTTTTCTGATCTATATTGGAAGTTCTGGGTTCAAATCTGGCATCAAACACACCTTATCTGTGTGACCCTGGACAAATCATTTAACCCCCATTGCCTATCCCTGACTGCTCTTCTGCCATAGAACTGATTCACCATACATGATGGAAGGCAAGGGTTTAAATAATTAAAAAAAGAACTCAGAAGTTCAAGATGATGGAGAGAGTTTATCTAATGCCTTTTAGAAAAGAGGTAATCTAAGGTCTTAGGGTTAATTTATTATATTCTATTTTTAATTCTATTTGACTTCCAATGTGCTAAAGAAGTCCCAGAGTTATTAAGGTAGAAAAAAGGGTCTAGATAAAAAGTGAAGAATAATAGTCTATTTCAGTTTCCTTCATTTCTATTAAGCCATTTGCTCTACATGAAAAATCTTGGGCTACATATATGTATGTACGTATATATGTATGTAATTTCTTTTTCATGTTTTGCCATTCCTTCCTTCCTTCATTAAATGACTTCTGACTACTAGCATTGTATTAGCATCTGTCAGAAATATGGAGATAATTATTGCCCTCAGGGAAGTTAAAATTAAATTTATTAATCTCATAGAAATTAATTATGATGATTATAATGCTAAGATGATCAAGGACCACCTAATGAAAAGAAAACAAAGTATTTACTTTGTGGGCAGCTATAATATACATCAGTTTCTAAAATTTAATTTTTAAAGTATATACACCTTTGGTACTACCCAAAATACATGTAACACATTCTTTGTCTCATTAATCTCAATGTCCACAAATTCCAGAAGGCTAGAGGTATCCTTTTTTGGAAAAGAAATTCAAGCTATAGAGATTTTTCTTTTTACAACCCAATACTTTTTTTAATGTAAAAAAGTAATAATTTATCTGTCTGGACAATGACCTATAGCACACTAAACATATAAAGAATAATTGTAGGATAGTAATTTCTACCAGGACCATTTCTTTCAGAACTACAGAACAGTAAGTTAAGAACAATGATAACAACAATGACCACAACCACAATACCTTTTTAAGACTCAATGAAATAGCTCCTTCCTTTATAATGCCTTTTTGAATCTTCTCAGAAATTAGGTTTCTCCCTACCCCTGATAAAACTATGTTTATTTTGTGTTTACCTATCTGGTTACATATTGTACCCTCAATATACATTCCTTTGAATCAGGAATTATTTGGGGTTTTGTCTTTCTATCCTCAGGACTGAGATTATTTATAACAGAGCATGTACTTAATAAAAAGTTATTAAATTATTAATATTACAAATAATAACCACAACTAGTACCATATTTTAAAGTTCACATATTAGTCCTATGAAATAGAAACTATAGATACTGATTGCCATTTTGCAGATTATGAATTTGAGTCTAACTGTGACTAAGTCAGTTCAGGTTTATATGGCCAGTATATGTGCAGAATGGAATTTAAAAGTCAGTCTCAATGCCATCTATATAACAGAAGTGATGATCAGTTTACTGACACTGCTGAAAATAATTTAGGATTCTAAAACTTCTGGAATTGGCACCAAATGACTCTATACTGAACAGTTGATGTACCCACAAGGAGAAATTATAGGGATCTTGAATATAATCTGCCGTAGTCTTGTTGGAGACTCCTCCATTGTGTGGGACCCAGCATGGGCTTCGATGCCCTGTGATGCATGTCCCAAATTCTGTTACTTAAAAAAATTGCTATGTATTATACGCAAAGAAAAGATTAGTATAGTTTGTCAATATGTGGGTGAAAATATGTTAACTGCTTAATCAGAATAATGAAATCATGTGATAATACTTTAGCTTAATATAAATAGGAGCATGCCATAATGGAGAGAATATTGAACTTGGGTTCAATATATTCTGGATTCCAATTCCAACTCTGCCACTTGGCAATCCTATGGCTTTGGTCACATATAGCAATTCTATAAGACTTATTGATGCTCAACAGGTGGGTTATTTGGCATTAATCTATATAGACAAATGTGAATTAATCTTTATATTTTATAAAATACTTTCACATCTCTTATCTTTAAGGTTTACAATAACTGAAAAAACAATGACTATTATTATATTTGCCCATATTTACAGATAAGAAAACTGAGGTTCAGAGATGTTTATGACTTCCCCATTTCAAAAATTTAAAAAGTGGCAGAGATGGTATTTTAAATATTGTTTTGGCTTTACTATAATGGTAATTCTATTGTATAGAGGCTTTGAAATGTAATTTTTCTAGATATGTTCTTTGACGCTAGGTAGAGCAATGAAGAGAGTACTGAGTTTGGAGTCAAGATGTTTCATCTTTCAAAGTTCAAATCTGGTCTCAGACACTTACTAGCTGTGTGACCAGGAGCAACTCATTTAACCCAGCTGGCCTCAGTTTCCTCATCTCTAAAATGAGCTGAAGAAGGAAATGGCAAATCATTCCAGTATTTGCCAAGAAAACCCCAAATGGGATCAATGGAGACTCATACATGATTGAAATGACTCAACAGCAATCTCAGAATAAGTTTTGGGGAATAATATGTCATTTAATATATTGTGGTTTAGTTTTCTTATATGTTTTAGACATAGAAATCACTTTGAGTGATCTCTTTATAGATCTCAACAAGTTTTTTTTTTCAGTTGAAAGAATAATTCAATGACAGAATTAACCAGGAAAAACACATTATTTTCTATTTCTATTTCTATTTCCTTCATTCCTTCATTCCTCTCTCTCTCTCTCTCTCTCTCTCTCTCTCTCTCTCTCTCTCTCTAACTCTTGCTTTCTGTTCTAGTAATAACTCTTGGACAGAAGGGCAATGGCTAGGCAAATGGTATGAAGTGACTTACCCAGGGTCACACAGCTAGGAAGTGTCTGAGGCCCAATTTGAACTCAGATCCTCCCAATTCCAGGCCTGGCTCTCTATTCATTGTGCCATCTTGCTGCCCCAAATTATTTTCAATTAACCAAAGTGAGCTAGTTTTTAGGGATTTAGAACAGGTTAAAATTTGTAATTTGAATTATTTTAAGCCACCACTTGTTCAATTGTTTCAATCATTTTGGATTCTGTAATTTCATTTGAAGTTCTCTTGGCAAAGATACTAGAGTAGTTTTCCATTTCCTTCATCAGTTATAACCCAGGAACTTATTGAAAAGATTATATTCCTCCAAAAACTATCACTGATCCAAAAGAAAACAGCAAGATATAACAATGAGGCTTTAAATACTAGCAATCCAGTTATAATGAGCATGCTTTGGAGTTTCATTAACAATGATCTTGTCCCCTCCCTTGTGGATTCTAGATGACATTAATGAAACAGATTCTCAAATAGAATATTGTTGTCAGTGGTAGAGAGAATGAATGTGACTCAAGTTCTAGTTCAAGTGAAATAGGAAATTGAAATTTAGATGCAAGAGATAATTGTATTGATTGGAGTTTTGAAAGCTTTCTTTGTCATGTGAATGGGGCCATGTTTCATACGGGTTATGATGACAGATGAGCATAACTAGATGATAATGGGGAGAAAATTCTGTTTGCTTTATAATATTGAAAAGGGGTGGCAGCCTATGTCTATCTCTTTCAATGTTGGCAGCATTGTGAAATTTCTTAGTGCTCTGTAGATGGATGTAAAACAATTGTTTTTAGCTAATCTCTGCAGTGGAAATGTTTTGACATATTGTCAACATTCCAATGGGACAGTAAAATGAATTGATTTGAGAAGCAATAGTTTTCCTGTCAATGGAGGTCTTCTGAGACTGGATGATCACTTCTTTGGTACTGGAGGGTAAGGATTGATTCATTTTGGGTTTGAGATTAGACTCTGGGTGAGAGTGGACTCCCTTTCTTTGCATGCTACAAATATATAATTTGAGATGTTGATTCCGGATCTAGAAATAATTCTATAGGGGGAAAAAAAACCTCATCAGGTATAACTCTTTACCATTACTCATGCTAGTAGAAAGGGACTGATTGGTTCAAATTAACATATGCAGAAGAGAATCCAAAAATTGCTTATTGAGATAAAGCCTGGCTGATGTGAATATTTTCTTGCACAATCCCAAATCTCTCTGAGTCTTAATTCATCCCTTACTCATTCAGATATGACCTCTTCATATCAGATAATGAACAACCAAATCATATACCATCTTGAGGAGGAGGGAGGGGAAAAAAAGGAGAAAGAGATCATGGATTGCTAAGTGTCCAAAAATAATTACTAAAAGTTGTAGTAACATGTAAAATTTAAAAAACACAGGCAGTTTTGGTAAGATCTTGTAAATTAAGGACTGAAAATTTGTAATAGAAAATCCCCAGGTTGTAAAACTGTTAGAGATATATGTATATAATGTGTATAAAGTATATACATATATATGTGTATAAGAAGATGTTATAAAACTTTGTGAATACTCTAATAATCTTATCAGTATGGAAACATTTGAGAATGTCCATAGGTAGACCACCAAGAAGCTGAAAGGTCTTGAGTCAATGTCATTTGACGACTGATTGAAGGAACCTAAGATATATATCTTGAAGAAAATAAAATTCAGTCTGTGCTTTATTTGGATGGTTGTCATGTGGAACAGGATTAGACTTGTGGGTAATCTCAGAAGGCAGAACAAGTAGGTATAGATTTCAAAGGGAAAAATATAATTTTTTTTAAATTCCAACTTCTAGAATTGTTCCAATGTAAATTGAAACTGCATTGAGAAGCAATAGTTTTCATGTCAGTGGAGGTCTTCAAAGCCTGGATGATCACTTCTTTCATACTAGAGATTAAGGATTCCTTTTGGGATTGAGGTTGGACTCTGGTACCATCCCTTCTTTGGCAGGCCAAAAATATGTGATTTGGAAAGTTAATTCTGCATCCAGAAATAATGCTATAGAAAAATAAAACTCATCCATGTCTGACTCTAATATTCATGTATAACTCCTCACCATTAGTTCCCATGAGTTCATCAAAAGCATTCATCAATTTGTTTCCACAGTGTTTAGCAACATTCTGCACATAGAAGTGAAGTACACAGAAGTACATAGTGTTTAATTCGATTTACTTTATCTTTGCCACCAGATTAACCAATCTTATTTTTTCAATTATAAATATCACAAAATCCTTTAGTCATTTTCTTCTTCTTTATTCCTTAAAAATATTTACAGATTGGTGGGAAGCTGGGTAGCTTAGTGGAGTGAGAGTCAGGCCTAGAGACAGGAGGTCCTAGGTTCAAATCCGGCCTCAGCTGTGTGACCCTGGGCAAGTCACTTGACCCCCATTGCCCACCCTTACCACTCTTCCACCTATGAGACAATACACCGAAATACAAGGGTTTAAAAAATATTTACAGATTATATTCTTTATAGACTTTATAGACATAGTGGACTACTGGTATTCAAAGATGGCCCTTTGTTTTTGAAAGAAGTTTGGAATTTTTAAAGGAGCTTTACAGTTTTTCAAAGGTATACTGGACAGCTCTATTCCTCCTTCTTCTGTCTAATTTTGTGTTCATCTCGTTATTCATTTGGGCAGTCAACCCAAAATATATTATGAATTGTTAACTTACAAGGTGTATTTGCAAAAAATAATTTAAAGAGAAAAGTTGAATCTTGCCAAAAGTTTTGAATTTTTCCTCAGTGAGATTCTTTTTGCATTATTACATTTTGCAAACAGACAAAAAGAATCAAGGATAAGTAGATTTCCATTCTGCTTTTTGTTTTCTATGAAGCTTTCATGTTTTAATTTTGCTCAATATTTCTTCCAATGCTTCATTTTAAAAAATCAATATATTGATGAATAAGCTGCAACAGGAAGCCAGAAAGAAGTCTGTTCTCTTTAATGTCATATTCTTTTGGTCAAGATTTATTAACAGGTCCATTTTTAAATATTATGCAAATATAGAATTGTTCATTCCAATGAAAGCTGTGATGTGTAAGTACTAAAACAAATGATATACTAAAACCAATTATCTCATAGTCACCATGTAGTCAAAGGTTTTGATTCCATTCTAAAGAGCTTGACCATTAATACCTACAATCAAACATATATAACATACCTGCCATTTGGCATTTTTAGGGGACAAGTCATTAATCAACATAAAAAAGAACTCATCTTTTTTCTCCAAATCTTCTTCTAATTTTCTATTAATTTTAAGTGTACTACCTTCATGAAGTCACTCAGGCTCACAAACTCAGTGTCATCTTGAATTTCTTACTTTTTCCTCTCAACTCATTTCCAATCTGTTGCCGGACCTATTTACTTCAGTCATCACAACTCTATCATGAATGGTCCCTTCTCTCTTCTGATACTCCAATACTCACTGTCACCTCATGCCTAGACTATTGCAAAAGTTTTCTGTTTGGTCTCCATCTCAAATTTCTCTCCATTCCAGATAATCCTTTATAGCTGCTGAATTTATCTTCCTAAGTGAAGATTGACCACATCCTCCTCCTCTCTATGATAAAGTTCAGTAGCTCCCTATTACCTCCAAGATCAATATAAACCACATTACATTGTTTTACTTTTATAGCCCTTCACAACTTGCCTCCCTCATACCTTACCAATTGAAATTCCTCCACTATATTCTGTAATCCAGTAACATTAACCTCTTTGCTTTATAAATCCTTGAACGAGACATTCCATCTCATACCTTTGGAATGTTCTCTCTCCTCATCTGTACCTCAAAGCTTCCCTGGCTTCCTTCAAATCCTAGCTAAAATATGCCCTACAAAAATGTTTTGCTTATCTCTCTTAATTCTAGTGCCTTCCCTCAAATGGTTATTTACAATTTATCCTTGGATATAGCTGGTTTGTTCATCGTAGTTTTCATGTCATTTCCCTCATTAAACTATAAACCCACGAGAACCTATCTTTTACCCTTCTCTGTATCCCTAGGAGCTTAGCAAAGTATCTGGCTCCTAGTAGGTGCATAATACATTTTTATGACTGATCAATTTTTATAGAACATTCTGAAAAGCCAGCAGTAATATAGTTTGATATCATTGGCTATATCAAGTTAGTGTGCATAGAATTTTGAGAAGGATGCTGAAGTAACAAAGGTGTATGACTAAGAAGATTGTGATGCTCTGAACATGAATTTCAAAGTTGGAAACATTTGGGTATTCAGGGGTAAAGTCCATGAGTTATTGCTTGAACATGATGAATTTGAGATGCCTTTGGGACATCCAAATCAAGATGTCTAAAACACCATTTGTGATTGAGCAGTGCGCTTCAGTAAAGAGATTGGAGCTCCAAAATATCTCTGCTACCTTATTGCTCTTTCCTATAGTGATCAACTCTCAAACTGCTGGAGGAAATGTTTCTTAGTGGATGAGTAGTTCTACTTTTAAATGTGATGGTCAGTGGCAGAGGAAAGAGAAAAAAAAATCTCTCCTGGCCCCATTTTTTTTCCTAATATAGACAAGGTGATTTCACCTAGCAGCTGCCGGCCTGGACTGCCTCAAAATTTGCTCTATGTTAATTAACTTTTAAGGGCCATTATGGGATGTGCCCACCTTCCTCTGGCTAATGAAAGCTGACTGTATTATTCAATAAAGGGGTTCATGTTTTCTAAAGTGTTGACATCTTGTTAACATCTCATTGGTTACATCTTTCTGGAAATCAACTTCTATATCACTTGAACATATGATACTAGCTTCAATATCATCTTCCTCAGATATGATAGATAGATTTATTGCACTTTAAGAAAATGTAGAATTTTGGAGAAATTTGGAGAAAGATTAATTATCTTTCTGAGAAGAGTGTTAATAGTGATTGCCTGAGAGAAACTTTAAGAAAAGAGAAGATGAATAATTTTTTTTTTCTTTCATGAGAGGATTGTTTTAACTCTTCTCTTATGATGAAACATTTTAAGGAGGATTCGTTGAAGTGTCTTAGAAGAGGCTGGAGTTTTATTTGTTGTTCTGAAAAGTACCTGTCATGTTGAAGAGAGATGAAACACATAAAAATAACTGATTCCCTCAGAGAACTGAGTTTAGTACTATATTTCATATAGATAAGAAGAGGATTGTTGAGGGACTTTGAACACTATCCTAGACATGAATGGTGGAACATGAATGGTCCCAGAAGTGAGGAGAAGAAAAGCATACAAGTGATAAGAGGTGATAATTATTTGTCTCTGCTTAATTATTTGTTACACAGAAAAAACATCTCATACTCAGTAACTCTGTTGTTTAATTTATAGCTAGGAATATGGAGAGATATTTAAGAGCTATGAGTAAGTGTTCATGAAAAAAAAGAGGTTTCTCTAGATTGTTAAATGAATACAAAATAAGGAGAGGTTGGAACTCACATCTATTGATTAAATAATAGAGATTTTCCAGGGTTATTAATTAATCTGAAATATCCAAGCATCCCCCTGGATTATTTTAGAACTCAAGATGATGTGCAGGTATGTGGTAACAGATAAGCAAATGGGTAAGCCCCTGACCTTACATTCACAAGAGATATGGCAAACTCTAAAACCTGTTACATTTACAAACCACTTTAAGAATGTACATAAGTATTCTAATTTAAGACTTATTCATTTGTTTGTTTGTTTGTTTGTTTTTACATAGAACCTAAGGCTTTTTGCTCTCTTGTGAGACAAATGTTTGCTCATTGGAAGTAAAAGCTTCTCTATTGATTTTTGTATAGGATGAATTATGCCAGATAGCCTAGGGAAGATATACATATTTTAACTAGTTTAATAAAAACACACTCCCACACAAATACCACTTGAGTTAAATAGGGGCAAGAAAGGCAAAGTTCTGTGCTCTCTTCTTTTACACATGTAGGTCCATCCTAAATTATAGCAATGTTTCATTATCATCAGAATGTTCAAGATAAAATTCATAGCACAACTGCTTGCTAAGCAAAAGAATCCTTGTAAATTGTGTCTGTGCTGAGTTAATGGATTTTGAAACTGACTTTTATTTGGCTTGCTGTATTCTGTGCAGAGCAAAGGCAAAGTTTCTGCTGATACTGTCAAGGATCTGGAACCGAGGTCACAGTAGATAATCTGATCAACAGATCTACAAATAGGAGACCCCAAAATAGACATTATTTCCTGGGCAGCTGTGAACAATAACACAATCCTGTACCCTTGCTAGGTCTGTTACAGCATAGCTAACTGCTCACTAAGCTCTTCTGAAAATAACTTTGATGTTTACAAAGAGGACCTCACATTCTCACTGCAATTATCTTATTGCCAATAAAACTGTCAAACAGAACATTGCCTTCTTATTTATACAGAAACTTTCACCCAGAGCAATCTGCATACCCATCACACCCCATACAATGAAGCACATTCCTGTCTTTGGTATGTTTGCTATTTTTCCCTAAACAAAATTATCATATTTCTTGAAGTAAAGCTCTAAAAGAAAATTATTATAGATCCAATAAATATTCAGAAATTTTTAGAATTAGAGGAGAGCCTAAAAATGATCTAGGTTTTCATTTTCCAGATAAAATAAATGGTTGTCTAAACTTGTATAACCAGGATTCCTGACTTTCAACTTGTTTTCTTTTCTTTTTCTAACTAGATATTATTATTAAGTTGCCACTTGATAATAATATTATATATATATGATCATATATATAATAAATAATATACGGAAGATTCAGAGATTAAAAAAATTTTAACTGTCCCTGTGATCAGTTTACGTTTCACTAGGGAATATAACATGTAAACAGATAAGAAAATATTAGAGAGGAAATCGTAGAGTAAAGTAGAAAGAATAATGTCTTTGTTAATGTATATACATCTTACCTCTGATACTCTGTGACCTTAGGCAAGTCATTTCCTGGGCTTAAAAATAGGGGATTTGGACTAGATTGCCTATGAGATTTTAGATTTATGATTCTATTATTTGTGCTTTTAAACTTTTCTAAGAAACTTCCCCTTCTCTCCTGAGGTGCTCTCAAAAGGAATAGGGAAATTTTGAAGGAAGAAGGATCTTGGGAAAATGATACTGAGTTTAGGTTTAGATATGCCGAGTTTAAGATGTCTCTGTGAAATCAAATTTGGGATATTGGAGATGTGAAACTGTAGGTCAGCAGTTGATAACTGAAAACAGACTTATTGGAATCATAAAGTAAAAGAGAAATGAGAGAGAAGAAGAGAGGGAACAGAATCGTTTCATTGGTAATGCCTCTCTTTTTTATAAGTGACCTTGATGAACATCTAACCAAAGAGACTGAGGAGTGGTCAGACAAACAGAAGGAGAACCAGGAAAGAAGTGTCAGAGAAACTAAACTTAGAAAAAAGGTGATAATAAGTAGAAAAGGGTGATCAATGGTGTCAAAGGCAATAACGAAGTTAAGAAGGATAAGGAATTAAGAGAAATCATGGGATTTTATAAGCATGAGATTACTAATAACTCTGAAGCAAACAATTTGACCTGAATGATTAGATCAGAAGCCAGACTGCAGAGAGTTAGACAGAGTAAGAGAAAAGAAAGTGGAAGCATCTATTATAAATAAACTTCTCAGGGAGTTCTGATACAAAGAAAGAACACAATAGCTAATGTAAATGTATGAAACAAGTAACTTTATTTTAATTTTTGAACAAATAATTTAATAAACTGCTTCAAATATTAAAAATAATCTGTGAAGCACTATGGTTAATTTACTGTAGGTCTATCTTAATGTTGTTTTTACCTCTTATCATAATTAATTTATGGATTGTTCTTTTTAAATTTCTGAGATTCTTTAGGATATATATTGTGATATTTTCAGTATTTTATATTGTTGAACATAATCTGTAATTTTCCTCCTTTAAGCTCTTTTTTGTTTTGCTAAAAAATAATTACATATGGTAGGTTATTTCCTCTTCCTGTTTTTTTTTAATTCTTCATTTTGTATTTTAGCAATTTGATTTTTCTCTTTTATTTTAAAGTTTAGCTAAATTTTTTATTCTTAACTTATTTTTAAAGTAGTTTTAGTTTTATTTTTCTATGTTCTTTTGTTTTCCAGTTTATCTAATTTTCTCTACTTCTTAAAATGTTTTCTGCTTATTTCACAATAATTAATGCTTTTTTTTATGCATTAAGGTTTTTTTAATGCACACTTGGTTCAAACATCCTCTGTTTTTCCTATAAGGTTAGTGTATATTTTCAGAAAAAAAAGTTAGTTTCTGAATTGGTTTAACTAGCTATGCAAAATTTTAATAAGTGATATTATTCTTCTCTTTTACACAATTGTTAATCTTTTTATAATGTCCTTAAAATTCATAATCCAACATTATGTATGTATTTAGATTAATATCCTTTGATTTAATTTCATGTATGAATGAATTTTTATTTTTCTCTTGTTTGTAATGGCTTTGTTTGCAATAACTCCATTTTTATTAGTTTTTATTTATTCAATTTTATTTTGCATATTTTCCCATAATTACATGTTTCATGTTCTTTCCCTCTCCCCCAAACTCCCCTACCCCTATAGCCAATGCACAATTCCAGTGGGTTTTACATATATCATTGATTAAGACCTAATTCCATATTATTGATAGTTGGACTAGAGTTATCATTTAGCATCTACATCCCCAATAATATCCTCATAACTCCATTTTTATACTCATTTATAATTTTCTTTCTTTTGTATTTGATCATTTTTTTGTAAAATTATCTTGTAATGTTGAAAAAATGTCTTATTTCTTTTTTTTAGATGATAACTTAAATCTTTCATATCTAATGTCAAGTTTGTTGAGTCTAAACATTCCTTGTTATTTACTTCTCTATTAGATTTATTATTCTGAACAAGGAATATTAAAGTCTCCTATACATTTTATATTTCTTTATATATCTTTCTGCAAATCAGCTAATTTTTCTTCTATTAATATAAAATATATATTTGTTGCATGTATGCTGAAAAATTATATTGTGCCTTTAAATAAAATGTAATTTACCTATTCCTCTCTTAATTTTGTAAACTAATTCTCTCTCTCTTTTTCTCTCTCTCATTATCCTCTTTGAGATATCCACTATCGCCTTTGCGACTATATAGATGTCTATGTGACTCAACTCTCACTCGAATCAGCTCTTAAATTTATTGTTTTTGTTTCCTTTTTTCACTTATAGAAATTCCAGGTACCTTTTTCCTTCTCTAAGTATTTCTCTCAGGCTTTATAGCTGAATCCATCTTTTTTCTTTCTTATCAAGTCATTGCCTCTCTTTCCATGACTCTATTTGATGCTAGCCTCTAGAATACATGAATCCCTAAAGAGGTCTTTTGGATAAACAGGCTAGTGTTCTTTGTCAATTTGTCAAATTTCCCCACTCAGTCTCAATCTTTCTTGAAAGTCCAAGCCCAAGGTTAGCTCAAGTGTGTGAATCCTGTCACTAATGTAGTGTCAGGTCAGTAAATGTTTCTTCTTGTTGTTGTCTGAATAAAGGTCATTGTTATTGGGGCAATAAGGATCCCGGACATGGAAAATTAAATTCTTCCTTATCCAGGGAATTAAAACTTTCTTAAAAAGACAATAGAAGGGTAAGAGGCACTCTGGATTTCTTTGACACATAACTGGGTATATCTCAAGCAATATAAGCTGGAGATTATAAGAGATGATTTCAAGAGAAAGTTAAAAAATAGAAGTGGTAAATAGATAGATTTTACATGGTGCATCCATGTGACCCTTTTGAGATCACCAGTACACTACATATAAGTAAAATCCCTTTGGATTAATCTCCCCAAATTTCATTTTGACATTTACTTAGTTCTATTAAAGGTGAGAAATGTTTGCTTTTGAATTATTCCAAAGGACTAGCTAGATGGAGTAAGCTCTCAATTTATCTGACATGAGATCAGATTTCTTTAGTGAAGATAACAAATATGACTCAAACTTGAATTTCCTGTCCTCCCTAGATTTTAAGGCAAAGTTCTGGAAATATAAACTGTGGGGTAGCAGCAGGGAGCTACCTCTGGTCAAAAGGGAACAGAAACATCTACTTAAATGAACATTTTACCAGAGTTCTACAAACTATTACCTTCATCTTGCAATGTTACCAAATTTTCTCTTGCCAAGGCCACCACCAAAGAGAAATGATTCATTTTATAATAACTAGTTCTTAGACAGAAAACGGTGGTGGGTTTGAGTAAGTGGGTGGGATGGTGGTGGGTTTGAGTAAGTGGGTGGGCCCCCCCTATGAAATGATTGTTCTGAAGGGAGTAGTAATTAACAGTCTTTCACAGAGCTGGCTGGAAAATGATTTCATTTTTTATAGCAGCAGGTGAAAGTATTTAGCATTCTCCTCCTTTCATCTGCCTACGGTCATAGGCTTTGTAGAAGAACTGAAGTGGCCTGCAGTGGCCAATGATTATGTTATATTGTATGTATGAGAAAGGAGGGGCATCAGGGTGAAGCACCTATTGGGCAGAAAGAAAAGGAGTTTTAAAGACCAGCCAATAAAAGATGTAATTAAGGGAAAACAAAATAATACCAATATTTAGGGGAACTTTCAGGGATATACCACCACCTATAAGCTCTCCTTAATCTTCTTTTAATGTCTATTTTGCATCCCACTTTATAAATCATTTTTCTGTTGGTGTTCTATGGTTGTGCTTGGCACGTTTATTTCTTCTGGATTTGCCTGATAGAAGAGATTACTACAGTTCCACTCTGGATAGTATAATATAGCAAAGGGGAAGAGAGAGGATTTTCTCTGCTCTTTTGCGCTATATATTTCCAATGTGAAGAGAGCAACAGATCAAATTCAATGACCATTCAAAATCTATGTAGTCATACAGTATTCTTATATTAGAAATGAAGAAACTGAAGTCTGTATAGGTAAAGTGTTTACCTAGAAAGGAAGAGGTTAAGCCAAAATTCAAATTCAGATTCTGTGACTGTTAAAGAGATTGTTAAAGGACTAAGTCATATTCTTTGCCTGATACCACTTCTGATTATATAGTTATGTTTAACATTGGATTATATGAATTGATCTCAACATTCTACAGCTAGGAATGTATAGGAAACATGTGAGAAGGAAAAAAGGTTTATCTAATAGAAAATTCAAGATTAACTGTTGGGTGGTATGGCTAACTCCTTATCTGATCCTGTTCAAAAGGCAGAATCAAGAGCTTGCCTAGTCATCCACTCATCATGGTAGTATGATATTTACCTAGTTATCAAAAGAAATGCTAGGTACATTCTAGCCTTACATAATTTTCAGAGAAAGAATGACTTGCAAACTCTCAAATTCTACCTCTCTTAAAATGATAGTGTTGACTAAATATATATGGCAAGAGTTCTTAAACTGGGATCTGTGGAGAGATTTCAAAAGATCTGTGAACTTGGATGAGAAAAAAAATATTTATTTTTATTAACTTCCAAAATAAGTAGCATTTCTTTTTACTTTAAAAAAATATCAGATAGGAAGGGGTTCATAGGTTTGACCTTACTGCTATATATTCAAAAAAGGGTTAAGAATCCTGATCTAGAAGGTATTGTTAGTGAAAATTGACTCAACTGGAATCAGATCAGAACTTCCATCAAGAGTCTAATTTCTTTCTTGTATTTTCATTTTTTAATGAAACTTCTATACCATGGCTTTGGAATGATGGAGTTCATTCCCCACAAGAAGGAATAGGTATGCTAGGATATTGTATAGTTCTTTATTCTTGGTAATGAATAATTGGAGAAAATAAAACCATACATAATAAACACTGACCAAGCAACTAATTATCATCTCTAAATTCCACATAGTTTTCAGAACAATGAAAAGACTGTTCTCTACCCTGACAGTCTAGGAAATGTATAGTTCAGTTTCCTTTTCTCCTTTGGCTAGTTCTTTTGAGCATGATCAGTGGAGAATAGACATAGATTGCAACCAATGACCAACTCATATTTTGGATGAAGGCTTAAAAATTCAAGACCTAGTGCCATCTTTGTAACAAAGGACATGGACTTGGGAACTAGGGAAGACTAGAATACTTGTATGATACATATATATATATATATATGCATATATATTATATATTAAGGGGATTTTCCACTCAATGCTCTGACATTTCTAGAGACAACCAATTTCTTCTTGATGTACAGAATATAGACAAAGTCATTCTAAACATGAAAGGAAATTCCTTATTCCTTTTATCATCTGTCCTCTTCTGCAACACCCTTTCTCTGATTTTGAGAGTTTCCATTCAATTTTCCATTTGTAAAGTGAGGTTTTTTTATATGTATTGTGCTAAGGGGTACTTGGGTTCTAACCAGCTAGTTTGTTTTTCCATCCTCCCTTCCATCCATCTTTTTGAGTCCAATTTCCTTGACTGTGGCGCTATCTCTCATCATTTCCAACTGTCATTTCGCTCTTGGTCTTAACCATCCACCTCTTATTCAGTCCCACTGCTCTATGCAATAAGAGAAGGGAAGACACAGCAAGATGGACATTAGGATATCCCAAAACGTCCTATTCTTTTGAATTATTACTTTTGTTGTCATAATTTTAAAGTATAGCAGATATTTTTAAACAAAATATGAAAGGAATTGAAGAGAGAATATATTAGATGAGAGTAGAGAACTGTATCCTAGACTGAATATTGACACAGTAATTACAGTGACTTTGGAAAAGGCATTTTAATTGTCTGAGTAAGATTAGTTCTTGAATTCTTCTTGGCCAAGATATCAAAGTGGTTTGCCATTTCCTTCTCCAATTGAGTTATATCTACTCTTCTATAAAAATATGAATTTTGGTTACTAAAGTTTCTAAAATCACATAAGTCTATCTCATGTTTCTTGACCACCTCATAACCAAACCACCTCTTTTTTATTGCTACTCAAGAGAGTCTGGCACCACAGTTAACTTACTATAAAAACCTCATACTTAGAGGGGGGTGCTGCATCTGAATCATTGTGAAACCAGGAGTGTTCTCTTCTCTATTTCTCAGCTATGCAATCAGACCTCTGAATCAGCCTCATCACCCTCATATTGGTTATGAAAGATTTTGGCAAGGTTTTGCTCCAGATGGTACCACTGTCAGGTAGACTAAAACTCAAAATGTGTGATGTAATATTTGAATTTCTTTTAGCCTGATCATTTTAGATTAGATATTCTGCTTGGTTCTAGTTCCTGTTTTTAACATGTAATTCCTTATCCCAAAGATCATTGGTATGGGACTCTCTCCTTTTTGTTTGAGATGAAGATCCTGCCCCATACCATTGGGCTTAGAGACAGGGATTACAAATATGATATCTAACAGTTTGGAGGTTAAATCACCTTGAACAAGACAAGAGATTCTAAATTAGAAGAGGTCAGTTAAGAAGCAGGAAACAATTTAACAGCAAACTTTTCTAGATTGAAAAAGTTAAATAGAATCTTTCTTATTGTTTTTTCTTCCTCCTTTCTCTCCCTTCTCTCACTATCTAACATATAGCTGTCTCTGCCTCTTCATTCAATGTTTCCTTTTTTTCTATTTTCTATCTCGTTGTCTTTTGGTTCTCTTTCTGTTTTTCTCTGTCTGTCTGTGTCTCAGTGCCTCTCTCTATTTTTTTTTAGTTCATAGATTTGGAACTATAATGAATGTTTAAGGTAAATGTGGCCTTCATTTTACAGATTAGGAGAGAGACTGAGAGGTTAAATGACCTGCCACATCACACAGTCAATAAAAATCTGAGGAGCTATATTTGAACAACTCAGGTTTTCTTGGGTCCAAATCTACCTCTCGATTCACTACATCAAACTGCCTGCCTCCCCCGTCCCCATTTTTATCTCTCTTGTCTCTGTCTCTCTGCCCCTCTGTGTTATCTAACTGTCTCTGTCTTTCATCTCTCTGCTCTTTATGCTTTATTGACACACTTCTGGATGAATCAGATTGTCATTTCAGTCAGACAGCAAGTTGGTGACACAGGATCCCCTTGGCCATTGAAAATGTGGCTCTAAACCTAAGAAAACACAAGAGCCAATCTGAAACAATTTTAGAGACAAGAATCCTTGCCCCATGTCAGACAGAGAAAATGAACAATGTTTCTTTTGACCTACACATCTTGTCACACTTCAAAGAGAGGTTAACATTCATGAACTTCTAATTCCCAGTGGTCTTTTGATCCTTCACACGAAGTTAGGAAGAATAAAAGACTCAAAAAGCCCGAGTTGTCATGCTAGCATCCTTTACAGCTGCCTAATTATATGCCCTTCCACTATTACTTAGACTTTATTCTTTCACATTGACATTCGCATTACTGTTCATTGGCAGAGCACCTGGGATTCAGAACTGGATCTGCAATTTTCAAGGTATCTAGAACTACTATATAAGGAGGCAGAAACTCTTGTAACTTATAGATTTCTCAGCATAGAAGAGAAGCAATGGGAAATAAGACTTCCTATCTTCTTTCTCCACTAACCCCATCACTATTTTATTAATCCAGTGCTAATTAAAGTGCCTTGCAAGGCCCACTGTTTATCATACTTCCAATATAATTTAAACCCATTGATTCATTTCAATTCATTCAGCAAAAATGTATAAACCAAGTACAAGGCACTGTGTGAGCCACTAGGGAATCAAAACCCAAAATACCCCAATTTGACACAGCTCTAATGACCTTCCTCCATTCTACCTCAGTTACATTTAAATAGAGTTGCAACAGAGCTCTGAAATTGCCTTATCCCAATATAATTACATTACTTCTAAACCCCTCCTTTTTTCTCACTGTAACCCCCAGTACTTTGACCACTTACTACTTTCCCTGGATCTGGCTATACTCTCTTGCCTTTCCAATCTTAATTCTTTAGTGAAGCAGTTCAACTCTACACTATAATTTATTTTCACATTTCTTATTCTCTTATCCTTTTCTCTCATGACATTCCAAATCCTGACCCTGAATAACTACTGGCATACATCTCTGCTATTTCTACTCATATGCTGCTGAATGGAACTAGTGAAAGTCATTCAAATTGCCTGATTGGATCCTTTCCAATTTTTTAATACAATTTCCACTGACTCCCTCACAGAACCAAAGTAATCCTTTTCCTCATCCTTACTGACTGTATCACTGTCCACAGTGGTGGCTTCAGACCTTACCTTTTTTCTTCAAGCCGCCCATGGTACCTTCTCCCTTCTGAGGATCTCAATTCATATTCTGTTGAAAAATTAAAGCCTTTCAACCTGAGGTTGTTGTTTTACTCACCTCCTCATCTTACAACCCTCTCTATGATATTTTCCTGCAACTCTTTCACTCCAGAATCTGAGGGATGGTAACCTTCCTTCTTGTTGATAATAACCTTTCTAATCTTTCATTCCATCCTCTCCTATCTTCTCAAGCAAATTGCCTCTAAAATCATTCCACTTTGATACTAAAATTTTGTTTTGTATTTCCTTGTCTGCTTAAGTTTGAACCAATAGCTACTTGTTCAACAGAAAGTCCAACTAAATCTTGTGTAGAAGATTTCTTTCTTATCCCAACTTAGGTCTTTAGCGTTGATTCAGCAGATGTGATTGTCTTGAAATAGATCCTTGTATAATTCATGCAACATGACCTCTGCTACCTTTAAGATCTCTAAAAGTAGGATAATGAATATCTATTGACTCTTTGCTACTTTATGCTTTCTTATGTGGGGCTGGCAGGAACTTAGAGGAGACCAGGAATTTTTTCCTCTTTCCCAAGAGAGGAAATAGACCAATACAAGTTTTCCTCCTTGGACCAAGGTCAGAATGTAGAAGGGCTCATTTCAAATAACTAGGAAGTTCAGGAATTTCCTCACTTAGAATTAAAAATTAAATGAATTCCCAAAGTCCCGAGATACATAGAATGTTAAATACAATCTATTGTCTAGATACCCAAAAGTAGGAAAATGTCTTCCCCAAACAGTTGCCTGGGCAACTCTAATGCTTAGTAGTAGAATCCTCCAAAATATCTACGCAAAGAAATATGGACTGTTATTAGGGGATAGAAGGAAAATTATCTCATGGATTCACAAAGTAAATCTGCTTCATTGTGGAGAGTCTAAAAAAGGTGACTGATTATTTATTGTCAGCTTGCTAGTTGAGAATGAAAATGTAAACATAGTAATGGAAGTTTGCTTTTTAGTCTTCAGGTTTTTAATTTCATCCAGTAGTTTCAAAACAAGACTCTTTGCTATTGCATAAAACACAGGAACATTTGACATCTTGTGTGTCAGAGGCTAAGACTCAGACTTCTCTCCTGCTATTTAATCAAAGTATATTCCATGTCCATTAGGATGTGAAGGAAGTATTTTTAGTGACAATAGCATGAACAAGGACTTGAAAATGTATAGAGCTATCTCAAAGAGATCAGAAATAATGACCTCATCCATTCTCAGACTCTCTCAGAAGAAAGCATGCCATTATTTTTATTTATGTATGTGTGTAGCCACTAGGAAGGGATGGAGGAGAAAAAAGTAATCCTTGATTAACTGGAAATTTGAAGGAGAAATGATTGAATATTACCATATTTCAAAATGAGAAAGAGATAATGGAGCAGAAGTTATTTCTCTTTTTAATCCTATTCAGTGGGCAGATTTCTCCACTCAGACACCAGGCATTTCAACACAGAACTCCCTCTCCTATCTCTTAGTGAAGAAGAGAACAAGGACCAACAAATTAACTCTGGACTGGATACACTTTAAGAAGGGAATCAATGGGAGGGACTAGTGTGTAAGTGAATCCCTATATATGTTCCATGAATTTGTCCTAGCTGGGCCAAGAACAGGAGACTGGAGGAATAGGTTCATGATTATTCTCATAAACCATTACATATTTGAATTCATCAGGAAAGTAGATGGAATGCTTTTGCCAAAGTTGTCAACTTCTAATTCTAAAAATTTCCTTTGGGTTCCTGTTACTTTCTTGTACCTCAGCCTATTTATGTTCATAATTGTTATACTCATATATTTGAAAACACAGAGCTTGTGACAGTTTTAGAAGTTTAGAAAAACTTGAGACCCACTGGATCCCATAATCTGAATTATAGTATTTATGCATGTTCTTATGTAGTGTATTTAGAAGACAAGAGGAATATCTGATACTGGGAAAATCGTATATTATGGTGCATAATGTGTTTGAAGAAAACTCCATTTATGGAACCAATGTATGGCAGCATTTAGCTGAAATTTATATGCTTAGTGATCATGTTGTCAATTTTAATAAGTTCTTTGAAGCAGTGAGGGGGTGTATATTGTGAATTTATATAAGTGGCAATTCCCATTCCCCTGTGACAAATTCATGAGGACAAATTGTGGGGAAAATATTGCAAAAGAGAAAATAGTCAGCTTTTAGTTTATCCTTTAAAGATACACACATGAAAATATTAATAGTATTATTTCTAATAATATGACAATAAGAGACTCAATATTTTGCTACTATGCAATATAATTGGAGTGATCTGTAGATTGTAGTCATGGACCATGTATACATACCAAATGAAGTTTTTAAAAAATGACTTGCAGAATAGAATGGGGAATACTAGTTTATCTTAATTGACAAGACTAATTTAAAATTATGAGCTATATAGCAAGAACACGGCATAACAGATGGATAACTTAAATATTGGAGATTTCTCAATAAAACATTAGAAAACCTAGATGGCATCTTCATGGAAAGGGCATTCGTTCTGGAGTCAGAGGGCACAGATTCAAATCTTGCTTTTGATGCTAAATAGCTTTCTGATCCTGGACAAGCCATTGAATCTCTATCGGTCTCACTTTCCTCACTTGTTAACTAAGGCAAATTGACTAAATATCTATGAAATCCCTTGCAACTCTAAAATTGTGGTCATCTGATCCTTCATGGTAGTATATGGTAAGGCATAGATAAAAATTGTACAAAATGAAAAGTTATGGATGAGCTGCAATCTGTGCTGGTAGAGAGTACTCACATAGATGATGAAATAAATTCATTGATGTCTCAAGTATAAGTGCCAACATCTGTTTTTGTATCCCCAGTTCTTAATAACATGTCTATCACAAAATAGGTATTTAATAAATGTTTATTGACTGAATGACAAGAGTTCATCACTCATTTAAAATATTTCTATTCATATTCTCAAGAAATAGATTAGCTCTTAAATAATATGATCTCACAGAATCATAATTAAAAGCCTAAAAAGAAAACTACTAAGAAGAATTTGAATATTTCATTTTTTAAGATAACTTTGTAAAACATTACTAGTCTTCTCATTCTCACCATAAAGGAGATAAATTTTAGATATAATTACTAGACACCTTTTACATGGAAGGTAGTAGATTAGGTACTGTGGATACTAGGATCAATATGTCACAGATCCTGCTGACAAAGAGCTTAGGGTGTCAGGAATAGTGGAGGAAATCACATCTACAAAATAACAATTTCATTGTAAAAGAGAGGTCCAGGCAAAGTGCCATGAGAATATGAGGACTGCGAAATCATGTTCACTTAGTTGGAGAGGAGGAGGGTTGTCAGGTTCTTATCTGGCTTCATTGAAGAGATAACATTTGAGTAGAGATTTGAAGGAAATAAAGTATTTACAACTAGAGAGGATGACAGAGAAGGAAGAGAATCCATTTTGTGTCTGGGCATAGACAATGGAGACAGAAGACGATGGAAGAGAGAACATAGTTCAGTTTAACTGAAACACTGTCTTTGAAGTATAGAAGTGAGAAATGAGTCTGGAAATGTGTATTGGAGTCTGACTGAGAAAACTGGACTAGATATCTATGAATTCCTTTTTAGTCAATAATTAGGTTTTCTCAGGTACAGTTGTGAATGGTAAACTACAGAGAGAATAAATTGGTGAAGAATAATTAAAGGGAATTATATGATGATTGAGGGCCTGAGTCTGGGTGATTGCAGTGGGACTGGAAAAGAGGTATCAGATTCAATAGAATGAAAAACTGATAGGAATATACAACAAAAGATTGGGAGAAAGTGAGAGAGAAGGTAACTTAAATTTCAAATCTGAATTTTCAGTATGGTACAATGGTCAGGACAGAAAGAGATGAATTTTGGGGGAAGGAAAAGCATGAAAAAATGTGAAATTAGCCTCTGAATTGCTAGAGAAGGGATTATCATTATTATTACCTCTATTGGTATACCCAAACCTTAGAACACTGCTTAAACTCAATATAAACTTAATACATACTAGTTAACTAAAATGTCTATTTAACCATCAACTACTTATTTGTAATCTTTCCCAACAACTTTCAAAATAGAGACCTGTTTTCATATTTCTTTATGTTGCTTAAAAAATTCTTACGTTCCATCTTAGAATTGATATTATGTATTGATTCAAAATTTTATTTGAAGTATTATTTTAATATAGTTTGGAGGGCAATGTAGGAAAAATTCTGTTAGCTTGCTGCCTGTGCTTGCTGTTTTGGTTAAGTTTAGATTTTTTTTTAAAACTCACTATTAACTTTGTAAATGTTTATTTAATTGAGAGATATACTTAGAAGTTAGATTACAAAGTGTGAAGTAGTGGGTAAGAGGAGATGAGGTGGTGGCAATGAGAATAAATGATTTTTTACAAGAGTTTAAATATATAAGGGAGGAGAGACAAATGACAATTGTGTATAGACATCTGAAGAAAAATGTGTTTGTGAATACTCAAGATGGGATCAAGAAGGGGTTTTTAGGAATAGGGGAATGATTAGGAAGAGGGGAATGGATCAATGATTTGGAAGAAAATTGAAGCTCAAGCACGGTGGGGGGGGTGGATAATGGAGCCAGGCTGAAGAAAATGAGAGAGAGGGGTAGGATATAAATTTTCATGTAAAAGGGAAAGGAGAAGGACTAACATTTTATCAGAATCTAAAGGGAAAGAGAAGATAATGGGAGGATGATATTAATAAATTTTCAAATGTAGAGAAATGGGGCAAAAGGGAGCTCAAGACAAATGACATTGATTTTTATCACTGAAGAATCAAATGAGATACTCATCTTGAGGCAGGTAGCTGGAGTCAGGAAATCCTGATTTTAAATATGATCTCAAATATTTACTAGCTATTATACTTATGGAGTTGAGAAGGTTGGAAAGGCAGAGTTCAACAGGTGAACTGAAGAGAGGCTTTGAAAAGATGCTGTGTGAGCACAACAGAAAATCAATTGAGAAAGTAGAGCTAAACCTCCAGTTATGGTGGCCTGATTGAATGCAGATAAAATACATTTGTAGTGAATTTAAGTAACTCAGTAATGTGACTTCCTCAAGCACTGCTCAACATCATGTAAGTAGGAACATAAGAGTTCAATGGTTGGAATTTGTGAAGATGCAAGTGACTAAATGAAAAGGGAACAAAGAATTTCAGAGTAGAGAAAGTTGAGCTGGTTAACTGTGGAATACAAATTGTAATGGGAGGAAAAGGAAGCAAGAATAGGGATGATGATCTACTGGGTGAATACTGAACTGTGGAAAGACTCAAATACACTGGGGGAATTAAGAATTGGTTTAAGAGTATTAGGAGTTAAGGAGAGTTAGAATGATAGTAGGTCATTATCATAAACGAAATTCAGAATTCTTACTCAAAGTAGTGGAAAACTTGGGTTGTTGAAATCAGTTTTGTCAATTATCTATGTGTATAGTTGAAATGGAATGAAATATTATTCAAAATTCTTGGGACACTGTTCCAGATCATGGCATTAAAGAGACTGAGTACATTTCAGACATGGGTATTTGAAGGTATATTAACTAGGTGTGGAATTTCCCTAGTAGAAAGGCAGAAGTTGCAATGGGGAGAAAGACTATGAACCAGTAACTTAACTCCTTGAGAATAGAATGCTTTAGGATAAATAGATAATTGCCACCAGGGTTAGGCTTGGGTGATACATTTGGATAGAATGAATCTCAAAGTAGAATAAATTGCTAAATCTTGGCTATAAAAAGGAAAGGAGGACAGTGATCAGCATTCATTAAATGCCTATTATGAGCCAAGTGAACTATGCTAAATACTTTACATATGTTATCTTTTTTGATTTTTTACAAAACCCCTGGGGGCTGGGGACTGTTACTCTCCACATTTTGCAGACAAGGAGACTGAGGGAGACAGAAGTCTCTTGCCCAAGTGTGTGAGGCTGAATTTGAACTCGATCTTCCCGACTCCAGGACCAGTACTCTGTCAACTGTGCCCCAAAGCTGGTTATCAGAAAAGTCTAGAAATGGGAATGCAGGACTTAAAATATTCCAACTTTCCTCTAGTACTAATATGTCAATTAAAAAAAAAGTAAATTAGTTAATTTCATTGACTGATATGTCAATAAAAAAGATGTAACCAGTACTGAAAGGGATGTCCAGGAATGTAATTATCTTCTTGATCTAGTGCTGCATGAGTTCTCAAAGAAGGAAGAAGCAGGAGAGGAAGAGCTAGAAAAAAAAAGAGAAATGTATTGATGATGAAATGGTTCCAAAGAGCATGACTGGAGGCATACTAAGTGCTGTAATGAAGAGGTAATAGGACTGAGATGTAAGGAGATGAGAAAATCATGGCAGGTGAGATATTCAGATATCCGAGATTTTAAATCACCAAGTTTAGAAAAGTATCAAGAAAAGGGAGACTTTTGCCTAGACACTGTGAGACAATGAAGATAATTGTGCATCATATTCCAATATTTGAGTGTCTTTGATGTTATATTATGCATGCTATGTGACTCTAGGTTTTCTTAAACACTCATGCACATATACAAACACAAATATATACACGCATGTATATTTATAGGGGCACAAGATGCCTCAGTGGATAGGGTGTTGGACCTGGAGTTGAGAAGACCTGAGTTAAAATCCAGCCTTAGATACTTGCTAGGTATGTGATCTCAGGCAAGTTACTCATCATCTCTTTGTCTAGGAGACAGTTAGGTAGCTCAGTAGATAGGGTACTTTGAGTGGAGTCAGGAAGAACTGAGTTCAAATTTGGCCTCAGACACAATAATTGTATGATCCTTGGAAATCCACTGTTTACTTTAATCCCCTGTAGAAGAAAATGGCAAACCACTTCAGTATCTTTGCCAAGAAAATCCCATGAACAGTATAATCAATGGTGTCATGAAGAGTCGTACTAAACAAGAACATGTGTGTAAGTAAAGACACATGCATGTACTATGTATGGGCACATGTGTGTATTGTATGTGTATGTATTTTCCCATTCATCCTTCATTATTTGTTGCGGGATATTTTCTTTGAATGGATGCTGTCATTTTCATTATGTTTTGATGGATATTGATTAGGAAAAGAATATGTTTCTGTGTTTCTCTGATAAATGTCTTCAATTTATCAACTAAATTTCTATTTGATCTGGATCTTAGTTCTATTAAAATTAATAGAAAATTTGAAGAGAGTTAATGCAAAGTTATCTGTCTTATTGTTCTATATTCAAGACTTTTCTAGCCATATGGCTTTTGTATAGTTATCATGAAATACTACAAAGCACACTGAGAGAATTTTGCTGTAAGCAAAATAACACATCATCAGTCACATATGGGTATGCAGAATTTTGCCACCAGAATGTCGGACATAGAAATTGTAAGTCAATTTCCATATTTTTCTAAATGTTTTGTCTTTGGTCTCTTTTTCACTCTTTTAAATCCCAAAGAGTGGTAACAATTTCATTCATTCATTTACTCCACAATCATCTGTGGGGTAGAACACAAGTTGTCTTAGATGCTTGGGGAGACACAAATTCTTTGAGGCATGATCTTTTCCCTGATGGAGGCTACAGTATAGCAAAAAAAAAATTTAGAAAAGTAACAAAATTTAGTGACTATCCAATAGTTATTGTGTAGATTGAAATATAAAATTGAGAGGCACGAGGAACTATATAAATTAGAGAAAAGAAAAGGTCAGGGATGTTTTTATGGAGGTGGCCACATCTGAACTGAGCTTTGTAAGATAAGTAGAATTTTCAAAAAGCAGAGATGAAGTCCGGGTTTGGGATCCATCTATGTAAAAACTACTAGTGCTTAAATTGATCTACAGATAGATAGGTAATCAAAGACTTGAAGAAATCTAAGAGCTTCAACACAGTAAAAATTCTTATATGTTTCATAAAGATTAAATAACAAACCTTTGGCTAATATACAAAATATTTGGGAAATAAAATGTACAGTTGTGTACAAATATTCAAATTAGAATTCGGTTTATCAAAGTACATAAGCCTAAAGACATTTTGAGTAATTTCTGAGTCATATGCCAATTCTTTCTTTTCTTTTAAAATAAGTTTTAGTTATTTTTTCTTAGAATAATTGCAAACTAACATATCATATTTCATAGATATATGTAAAGTAGTTGTGTCTCACTTTATACAAGGGACATACTTTGAGTTATAGGGCTTGTTATTTAGATTGGGATATTTTATTCTCAGGTAATAGGGAAAAATCAAAGTTATTTGAGAAGGGGAGTTGTATATATGTGTGTAATATGTCTATTTATTTCTATATATATTTATGTAATTGTTTAGAATTATACATTTCTAGTAATACTACTATATACCAAATAGTTTTAATGATTATTATTTTGGTATATAATATAATATAAAGGTCCTTTTAGGTCCTTTTATTAATTAAAAAAAAAAGATTGCCCTTGAGTCTCTTGATCCTTTTATTCTTTCAGATGACTTTTGTGATATATGTATGTATGTATGTATGTATGTATGTATGTATGTATGTATGTATATGGATAGATAATATATACACACATATCTGGAGAGAGACAGAGAGAAAAAGAGGCAGAGTTATACAAATGCTGTGATATAGTATAATGATATCTATTTCACATCTCTCTCTCTCTCTCTCTCTTTCTTTCTCTCATATCTATCTATCTATCTATCTGAGTTACAGGCATATAATCATTCCAGACATACTATGTATCTCTCACCCTCTCTGTCTATCTTGTCTTGTTTTAATTTTTTAATATTCTGTTGTTAATGTAAAGTATTTCTACAACAAACTGTATGATCTACAACAAACTCCTTTGACTTGTTCAGATAAAAATGAGATTCATGAGATGCTCACTCTTTTCTTCTCCATGTTTGTAAACTCTTCGATTATATCCCAACTATTAAATGTAAGAATGCTAACCTGTTTTCTTATTTCATTTCAAGAGTATTTTCTTTTTCTGGCCTCCCTCAAGCTCTTCAAAACAGAATAAAACCACATCAAGGTTTTATAATTGGCTATATTTAATCCCTATAGCCTTCAAAATTGAGATTCTAGGAAGATAATTTTCTTTTTTTTTTGTTTTTAGAACATAAACACCTTTAGCATTATTTAATTGTTTTAAACTGCTCAAAAAGAATATATTCCTAAGTTTCTCTTTTCTTCTGTTTTAGCATTTCAGAGAATCTACTCAATTCTTGACTTTTTTTTTCAGAAAGGTTGAAATCCTCCATTCTGTTAAAGGTCTTCTTTCCCCTCCTTGTGCTTATTTATATAGTCAGTTTTGCAGGGTATACTATTTTTAGATAGAATAAATGGTCTTTTCCTTTTACAATATTGTAATTTGAAATTGCTCTGCTTTATATAGTCACATTATGTAATCTTGTACAGCCCTTGACATATGATTTCTTTCTTTCTGGATATTTGTTAAATCTATCTACCTATCAATTTTTCCATATATATGTAAAGCAAGAGTCATATTATAAATACACATACATATACACATACACATACAGATAAAGACATAGATAAAATTTTATTTAATATGGGAATTCTAGAGTCTGGCTAAGTCTTTTTCATGTGTTTTCAGTTTATGGTTTTTTACAAAAGGCTACCAATGATTTTGGTTTTGTATAAATTGGCTGATTCCAAAAGATTTGGACAATTTTCTCTTATAATTTCATCAAATATATTATCTAGAACCTTTGATTTTACAATATTTTCCAAGGAGTAAAGTGATTCTTAAATTATCTATTCATATATTGTATCATTCCATCTTATATCTTTATTGAATTGGGTTTTTTTTTAACTTACATATTCAGCTTCAGAGTTTACATAGTTTATATAGTCTTGCAATGCATTGACTGTGACGCCTTGGGATGTAAGTTCTTTCTATATACTTGTAATATTTTTTCTTTAATCTGGGAACTCTAGAATCTGGCTATGTCATTCGCATATGTTTTCAGTTATGGTTCTTTACAGAAGATAATGAGTATATTCAACTTTGCTTGCTAGGTCTAATAGATTTGTGCAGTTTTCTTTTATGATTGCATGAAATACATTCTCTTAAAAATCTGCTTGATAATGTTTTTCAGGGAGTACTGCTATTCTTAAATAAAATTCCTAAGTTTTATGTATTATTACCCCCTTCTCTTGGGTTTATTTCTTGACTTATTAACCCATAGAATTTCTTCATTTCATTAGATGATTTCTTCTGTTTACTCTTATCTCCTGCTTCAGTTTCTAGTTTATAACTTTGTGCTATGACAAAGTTCTACCTTTTCCCCTCTCTTGGCTCAGGAGGTTATTCTTGTGTCTGTGCTATGACCAAGTTCTACTTTCCTTACAATCTTGGATCAGGTATCTGTTCTTGTCTCCTTTTTGTTCTAGATGCTATTAATATCTTCTATAATGATAGTTTTTTTGGGGAGAGTAGTTTATTTCCATGTTTCCTCTTATTGAGGAATTTCCTAGGGGAAATAGTCTTAAAAACAACCTTTCATGAAAACATCTTTTACCAGAAATCATCATGAATATTTTAAATATTTTATGCCTCTTCTGCTGAGTAGTTCTTTACCAGTAATTTTTCACAGCCTACTCATACATTCTACTCGAATCTCTATTACCCTGTACATGGCTTACTATTTCTCTAGAGACTGTTATATTCCATAAGATCATCACCTAATGAATATTGATTTAAAATGATGGACCTTTGTTGTAAGGAGAAGCTTTGGGTTATTTTAAAGGATTCTGACAGGCTATCAATTGGTCTAACCAAGAAAGGCACTATAGATGGACCATGAACTGAGCCCAAATGTTAAATTTTTAAAGAATAAAGAGATACATTGGATGGATATTATGTTGACAATATAAGGAAAGATACAATTAAGGATTTCACAGGATAACATGATGGAGAAGGGTGAGGATCTGCACTAATGAAGAAAGTACCACTGATGGTGACATTATAGTTCCATCCAAGAAAAAATCTATAACTGGATGTATGCCATATTAGGTAGGCTCACAGATAGACCAGCTAAGTTCATTGTCAATACCAGCAATGCTAGAATTGAAGCCTTGTTTATCAACATCAATGGCCCTTCCAAGGTAAAAACAGATTGTCAGGAGTGCTCTAAATGGCTACCTGGCAACCTTTAATGCAGTGGTGTCCAGCAGTAACCTCATCCCCATTCATCATGGTGGTCATTACTACATTGTGGACAGCTCTTTTAAAGTCAACGTTATAGGTCTTCTACTGACCAGCTGTCACAGTCTACATGAGACCTCCACAGTGTTTGTAGATTCAGCGACTAAAGCAAAGGCTCTCCTATAGCTGTGATTCCAGTCCAAACTTCACTCCAGTGCTAGCAAGATGGTGGCCAAGAGCCTGGTGCTCAACAAGCCCTTCATGAGCCAGAAGAATTATTTCATTTTGGATTGCAGAAAACTGGGTAATAATATATTAATAGTGAAGGTCCAGGATCCCCCAAATGCCCAGAAAGTAAAAATGTTAATGTAGATAATCATAAGTGAGGATATCTTTGCTTCTCAGATCATCAGTATTTTCCAAAAAAAAAAAAAAAAAAAAAGCACTTTGCTATGGAAAAGCCTGCCTAGCATCTATTTACTAGTTAGATGTTATTTTAAAAGTGCGTAATAGCATAGTGGAAATTATGCTAGATTTGGAGTCAGAAGAAACTGAGTTAAAACACTATTTTTATCACTTAATATCTGTATGACCCTGGACAAGTCTTTTTTACCTCTTCAGAACTCAGTTTCTTCACTTGTAAAATGAAAGTTTGTAGATGATCTTAAACTTCCCTTTCAACTCTAGCTCTGTATCCTACACATTTCACTTTCAAACTTTTCTTTTGTTTTTCTTAAATCACATTAAAAATGAGACCTTTTTTCTTAATGGTCCTTTTGTATTCTTCTTCACAGGGATTTAAATCCAATCCCATCTCCCTCATGATCTAATATTTTTTCTAATAGGAAAAAATAGAATTCATGCTATGGGGTTTCAAGGTTATTCCCACATTTCATAAATTGAATGTCTTCTTCAAAGTGACAAATTGAGCAAACTTTAAAAGGGAAAGGGAAAAGGCAACCTTCATGGCAAGAAGAATGAACATTCTCTTGGCATTTTAAAAATCCTTATTTTTTTTAGGAAAAATCCTCATAATTCTTTATAAGTAAAAGTATTTAAAACATAATTCAATAATGTTGTATTCATTTATGTAACAAAGCATTAATGATATAATTCAACTATAAGTAAAAATGTCAACTATTCTACCTTAAATTTCTTTAGTTAGCAATACTTTTCTATAAGTGGAATATGTCTGTGGTATATATTTTTCAATTTTATTTCTTTAGAGACTATTACATTCCCCAAGAGCATCACCTAATGAATATTGATATTAATATGATTGGTCATTGTTCCTAAAAAAGAGGAGCTAATGACCTTCCTCTTTCTGCCTCTTCACCATTATGGGGGCAGTGTCCATCTTTCCCAAATGTTGTCCTCTAGTGTCATATTCTTTCTAATCAACTCTCTAGACTCTGTTTCTCAGAGGAAATTGCTTTCTTTTCAAACCAACTGAAGGGAGGCTTTATGATCAAAGAGTGCCTCAGGTGACTGCCTCAGTAATACTAGCTCCAAGCTGGTTCATAACTTTATACCAAAGGTTACTAAGTTCACTTATTTAAGACATACCCAGATACACATTATTTTCTGCTTTTAGGAAACTATGAAAGTATGAACTGATAAAGTCTCTTTTGTTCAGTTATGAGCTTCCACTTTCCTGGAATAGGTTCCAACTATTGAAAAAAATCCATTCCTTACCCCAGCTTTCTCTTTTTGTCTGTCTCTCCCTTCTTTTGTCCTCTTTTTCTTCCACTGTGTACATTATATTTATTTCTTCTTACTCATATATGTTTGGGCAATGAAACAAAAAGAGCAATAAGGCAGTGGAAGACCATGGCTTTATTTTAACTACTAGTAAAGAATATAAACAACCTTTAAAGAACCAAAGATAATTTTTGACTCTTACCTTCTATCTTAGAATCAGTATATAGGAACTTAAAAATATTCAAACATACACACCCAAAAAAAACAAAAAAATTTTAAAAATAGGAATTGAATCATTTAACCATGGAAAATATTTAAATTAAAACAAAATAGATTCAGTATAGTATGTTGATTCCAAGTAAGAAGAATAGTAAGGGCTAGGCAATGGGTTTTAAGTGACTTGGAAAGGATCAAACAGCTAGGAAGTATAAGACAAGATTTGAACCCAAGACTTCTCGTCCTCAGAACTGGCTCTTAATCTACTGAACCACCTAGTTCCTCTCCCCTACCCAAGATAACTTTTTTAATCCTTTACCTTCTGTCTTGGAGCCAATACTGTGTTGAAGAGGAGTGGTAAGGGCTAGGCAAATGGGGTCAAGTGACTTGCCCAGGCGTCACACAGCTAGGAAGTTAGTGAGGCCAGATTTGAACCTAGGACCTCCCATCTCTAGGCCTGGCTCTCAATCCATTGAGCCACACAGCAGTTCACCCCAAGATAATTTTTTGAAACTAATAAATTTTCTCCTTGGTGATGCAGAAACAGGGATAAGGAAAATGGAATCATTAGCTTTTATCTGCTACCCAGACTGAGTTCAGAGAAACCTAGAATTCTCCTGGAAACCATTTGTTGTCTGCATGACCTGGTCACTGTAGATTTCTTCTGCTTCCATGTCTTTTGCTCCTTCTGCCATCTGCTACCCCAGCCCCAAATTCCTCCAGGCTCAGTCTCTAGTTAAAAGAGAGAGATTATCCTATAACTGAGGAGTGTTCAGAAGATTGAGGAGAAGTAAACTCATAAGTAGAATGTTTAAAAAAGGAAAGAATTTTAAGAGCTAGACTTGAAAGGCTTTTCAGAAATAGGGGACAACACGAGCAAAGACAGAGAAGTTTGAGAAAGTGTGAAGTGTGAAGTGTTCAGGGAAAGCATAAGCAGTCACCAGGTAAATAATAAAAAATGAGTCGTAATAGTTTAACTTAATTTCCTTAAAAATACTTAGAGAGGCTTCCATGGTTCTAAAAATACTGATTATTTTTAAAATTCCCATTTTTATTATTGTTATTGTTCTGGACTTTACTAGAATATAAACCTTCCTTAGTGTGAAAACTCTTATGATTAAATTATCCATAACTCAGAGTCTTAACCAGTTGCCTTGTCCACCAAGAGGTTAAATGAGTCTTTGAGATCACATGTTTAGTGTATAATAGATTCAGGATTAGAGCCTGGGGCTCCTTGACTCCAATGCCAGCCCTCTAGCTGCTGTTAGAATGCCTCTTGTAAAACTTTCATACTGTGCATTTAACAGGGGCATTGTGTCTCAAACTGGGCAGGAGGGTCATGATTTTATGGTCCAATCACTGCTGAATCCCTTGGATAAGTGAATAATTACTCCAAACCATGTGCAATTTATAAGCTTTTCCAAATTCTGCTCTTTTATGCCATGTCAGAGAAATAATAATTAAACCTCTCTGCATGCTTTGTCACTGACTGAAGCAAAATGCTCATACATCTCTCAGCAAAATATCGCCTGAATTAAACACCATCTGTTTTCTCCAGTTTGGCTTCTAATCTACACACACGAGTCTGTGGGTGACCTTTCCATCACACGCACTCTGGGTCCTCACACTTCTTGTTAGATGCATAGTTAATCATTTGGCAAATGGCAATAGAAATATCAGCTTGGCCTGAAACAAAACAAGGGTTCAGTTTTTTCCATTCAGGTCTTGGGAAAAAAGGTTTCCTCTGCTCTGCCTCCCCCAACCTTTGTAGCCTGGATGAAGAGAAAATAGCTCTGTAGTTGATGGCAGCCTACGCAGTCCCTAACAGTAGAACTTTGTTTGGGCTGCTCAAAAAGTCAATTCAACACAAATGTTAGCTCTATGAGGTAGAGCAGCAGTTCAGAATCCATGGATCCACCATCTCTACCCTGGGGCTCGCTCTCTGGAGAAAAGCAGGGAGTTTCATGTACAACCACTCTGCCCACATCCCCTGGGGAAGAACAGCCTTCCATGGGTTTTTAAGAGCTTGTTTCTTTTTCCCCATTTGGTAAGGGCAGGGAGGCTAATGGTTAAGAATGGGATTTATTGTATGGTTGGTATTTTCCAGCAGGGAAAAGTGGCAAAGTAAGCATTATGCCAAAGGTCTATAAAAGTATAGGACTAATGAAAACAATTTTAGTCATCTTTAAAAAATATATATACATGATTAAAATAATAATAAATGCCTCCTCCAGAATAAACATAAATAGAAAAAATTAATTTGAATAAATATACTTTAGAGGAAAATATCTTAAAGGGAAGTCTGCTTTCATCAGTCTTTTTAGGAATAAGAGCCCTAGAAGTGTTAAGATTTGTTGAGGGTCTATTCCTCACATTTCTGAAGCTTGAAGAATTCTTGGTAAACATGGAAAAGTCTGAATTTGCCTCTCTTGCCCCCCCTCTCTCTCGATTACTTTTCCTCTTGCTCAAGTAGGTACCAGCACTTTTCTCAGCCAATGGACCTTTTGCCACCCTCTGAGTGTTCAGCACAAAATGCCAGAAAAGCTATTCCTCATGAAACTGGTCTTGGATGGCAGCTGAAATACACAGAAAGGGGCAAAAGGCAGTGCAAAGGAACAGAGATGGGAGATAGCTATCATGTTAAAGGAATAGAAAATAGGTCAGTGTAGATAGATTGTAAATTGCATGGAAGGGAGTAAAGAATTAAGAAGACTGGAAAGATAGGCAGCTTCCAGATTGTAAAGAGCTTAAATGCCAAACAGAAGACTTTTATTTGATTTTTATGTTTAACTCCACAAGCTCATGTATGTTTATTCTTAGCAGGAGTGCTTAGTTGAAATTTAAAATCACTCTTCAAACATAAAAAGTTAAAGATATTTGCATTTTTAGCTTCTTTTTGAAGTTTTACCCAGTATACCTGTGACCTTCCTTTGTTAAGATAGATTTTGCTAGTAGGAATAAAATAATAAATGCAATTTCTTTCCTCTTGGATTTGGGTTTGAAAGGGGAGTCCTCAAGAGGTCAAAGGCATAGAGCTCACCAAATGATCTGTGTGCAAATGGGGGGGCACAGAAGGAAGCAGACAGGTGAGAGGATGCTTGTGACAGGCTTTTGTGAGGTTCATCACTTTACCTTGTGAAGAAAAAGGAAGAAACACCATCTGCACCCTTGGAATGGAAAGGCTGATAGGCTACTCCCTGAAAACCTGTTAATGGATATGAAACAAGAAAGGGGTACGCATCAGGACTTAAAATGAATAAGTCTCAAGATAAGTCATATGTCTCTGCTAGCCATGTATCTCCTCATTTCTCTGATGTATTTGTCTTCATGCCTTGTAACTACTTTGTGTAGCCTTCAAACCCCTAAACTATTATATTAAATGTAAAACAAAATTATTTCCACCCCATTGTAAGGTTTGTTTTGATTCATATATATACCTATATATATATATGTGTGTGTGAATATATATAATTAACATAGTTGACTTCTATATATAATTAGCAAATTTGATTCATATATATGTGTGTTTATACATATATTAAAGTATGTTATAATAAAATATATTAAATTATATATAATATAAAATATATTACAGATGATATCACATAATATATTATTATAGACAAAATTATATATACATAAGTTTATATGTATGTGTGTATACGTACATATGTGTGTATATATATTTTTTTAAATAAACACTTAATCCTTTGTCTACTTTGTCAGACCTAGACCTTAATAAAATTATCTTGGCAACTCCATTTTTGAGAATGGAGGAAAGAGAATTAAAGAGACTGAATAGGGAGTTATAATATTCCAGAGGAATGGTGAGGTCCTGAAGAAAGTTTTTTTTAATGTTATTTTGTGTAAAAAGCAAAGAAAATATAAGGAGAGCTTTTATAGGGATAGAATTGACAATAATTTGCAACTTGTTTGATAGTGGGGCAAGTGGGGAATAGGTGACTAAAGAATGAAAGAAGATAATAAGATTACACACTTGGATAACTGAAATGCTGGTACTTATTGGCAGAATATTTGGAGAAAAGGAAGGAGACAAGCATTTATTAAATATTTTCTATGTGGTAGGCACTATGCTAAGCACTAGAGGTACAGATAAGCAGAAAAAGATAATCGCCTCCCTCAAGGAGTTTGTTTTTTAATGGAGGTTGGAGGGAGAACACATAAAAGAAAGGTGAAAAGTAAGGGAGATAGGAGATGATGGTACTCAGTGTGGAGGCATGGTTTTGAAATCTGAAAGTCAGACACATATCCAGAGAGGAATGAAGAACTGAATAGGTCATGTTGAAGAATAGAGGCTCTAGAAGGAACTCATAAGTAGAAAAAGGGGGAGGGTTTTTTATAGAGATATTTTGGGTTGAGAAGTCTACAAAGATAGTTTGGATACTCTAAGACAGAAGCCCCAGGCATTGAGGGAAGCTCTAGGTTGAGAAAATCCCAAAGATATGGTGTTGAGGTTTGGAAACTAGGGCCGGGGCTGACAGGGAAATTATTAGATTAATTTCTTCATTTACAGTTCACAGAAAAACAGATTTTGAGTGCTATATGTGAATTTAGAGGTGATTTAGTCCAACCCACACATAACGGGATTTTTTTTTTCTGTAAAAATACCTGATTAGTGATCATCCAGCTTCTGCTTAGAATGGGAAATTCACCACCTCTTGGGACTTTTATACCACTTTAATCTCTGAGAAATAGTTTTTTTTCTTTTAAATTGTATTATCAACTACCTTACATATTTTCATTTCCCAAATAAGAAATTGCAGAAAACTGAGGTTAAAGGAGAAGTGATATGAATGAAAATAGTGTAAAGTTTCCAGCCAAGCTCTACTGTGAACATTTTTTCTATAAAATATAAATGATGAATTACATGAATGATAAGAAAAAATCTTTCCTAACACTTTGAACTTTACATAATGTCTCAATATGTTTGTTTTGTATTATAAATGCAACAGAGTTTAGATCTATACCCAAAATGTCTAAAATAGATGTAACAGGAGTTTGGTGCATGTTTAGTCTGTCAAATGTAGGCACCCACATGGGAGATTCCATTTTAGGTGATCCAAATTCCTGCTATATGATTATTTCTATATTTATCTTCTCTACATAGGTTTAAGTATTCCAAGGTGAATGGGAAATGTAGTGGATAATGATGGGCTTTGTGTCAGGAAGATCTGAGTTCAAATCCTGCCTCATATGCTACCATACTGTGTGATATCAAGTAAGTTTCTTAACCTCTATTTATACCAGTTTCCTCATCTGTAAATTTTTTTAAATGAATTAATTAGTTTGGAATCAGTGGTATTTAAGGTCCCTTAGAGGAATTATAAATCTCTGATGACAAGGATCTTGTCTGAGGGGGTAGTGATGTAGGTTGGAAAGATTAGTTGATGTGAAATTCTGAAGATCTTCATTTTCAACATCTGGGTAGCTTCATAGACAATCTCATCTGCAAAATGAAGGTAGTACCTTCTCTCTTTTACATGGCACCTTCTAACTTGAAAACCCCAAGATCCTTTTTTTTGCCTTGATCAAAATAGTTAAAGCCATCATCTGACTATATATACATTATACATATTATTATACATAATAATATATATTATATATATATTAGGTTTTTAAAGATATTACTCAAACATTATCCTAGGTCATAAGATTAGTGGCAAAGTTTAGAAAGCAGATCTCCCAACTTGATTTCTTTCTGCTTCAGAATTGCTTCCCTGTATAGGTTTTATATGATTTGTTACCACTGCCTCTCAGAGAAAGATTTTTTTTAGTTAAGGAAGGAAAGGTACACCATGTGTTAAGAGAATTTCAAACAAAAGGAGAAAGTTGGTAAGTTACCTGGAAATACTCAGTGTCTTTCAGTCATTCCTAAATTCTACCCCATGGGTGCCTAAATAGAGAGAGAATGAGGTACAGGGAAAGTAATTCTACACTGGAAGTCATGAGCCTTAAGACTTCATCTCCAGGCAAATAGCTTAATCTAAACAAGTTTAAAACTGAATTGATTACCTACAATTCTTCTCATCTACTTAATTTTCCTCTTACTGTCAATAGTACTACATTCCTGGTCACCTAGGATTGTGGCCAAAATGTTGTCTTTTCCCCATCCCCCTCATATCCACTCTGTTACCAAGCCCTAGCCATTGTACCTTCATAGGTTTCATATACTCCCTTTTCTCTTCTCTGACAATGCCCTTACCTTCCTGTAGCGCCACACACACACACATATCAAGTTTGGACTTTGACAGCAGCCTTCTAGCTAGTCTTTATATCTCACATTCCCCCTTTCACCAGCTTATCCTCCACTCAACTATCAAAGGTATCTTAACATTTTTGGCACTCCTTCCCATTCAAGAAAGCCAAGTGGATCAACATCACCACCAGAATGAAGATCAAGTAAGATAGTAATCATAAAGTTCCATCAATTAAGCACTTCATGTTAGTCATCATCATCATCATCATCATCATCATTATATAAAATTATCTATCATTTATACTTTTTTGTGACCTACTTCCCCTTATATTCCCAGTTTTATTAAATATCATTCTCTATCCCCTGAGGACTCCATGATTCAGTGGCCAAGTTTTTTTACTACTTTTCACACAAAATACTTCATCTCCAGGGGCAAGTATGTATTTAGAAAGACCTGAGTTCAAATGTAGCCGCAGGTAGCTGTGTGGCCATGAGCACTTTGCCTTAGTATTTTCATTTGTAAATTGAGGATAATAATATCACCTACCTCAAAGGGCTAGTGTGAGAATTAAATGACACAATAATTGTTAAGCACATTGGTGCCATGTAAATAATTTTATCATCATCATCATCATCATTATCACTTTCTGACTGAACATTTTCATCTGTTGTCTTCTGTGCCTGAAATACATACTAAATCCTGTCTGCCTTAAAGTTTCAGAAAAAATCTGATCTTCTACAAGTACTCTTTCATGGTAATACCTTTACTCTGTTGATTCCTTTCAAATTGTCTTGTATAAATTTTGCTTGTTTATAGTTGCTTGTATATTCTCATTCCTGTTTTATAGTATAAACTCTTTGTGTCTAGTTCCTATGATTGTATTTTTTTATGCTGTAAGTGCTTAGTACAGTGCTTAATGAATAGTACATAAGAAATTCAGGTTTATTTTGACTTGACTTCATAATTTTTAAATTTTTAGAACTTAGTTTTTTCATCTGAAAAAAATTAAAAGATAAGAATACATAAGATTTAAGTTGACTTTTGTCTAAAAAATCCTACAGGTTCCTAACCCCATCTGCATGTTAAACCAGCCACATTGGTCAAGAAAAAAGAAGATCTAACTTTTTCATTGATTCCTGAAAAAAGGAGAGAATAGCAAATGACATATTAGTGGAAATGGAGAGATCAAAGCTCCTGATATTTTGCCTTAATTTTTAAAAACTGAAATATGAAGGTAAGTCATCTGCTGTGAGGTAGTGGGGAAAGTATAGGTGGTGGGTTAAGAAAAAAGAAAAGTTTACACAATCAAAGTAAAGAATATGATAAAGTCTGTCAAAGGATGAATTGTCACATGACACAGAGATTCACTTAGGACTATCTAATAAAACTTTGTAAGAGATTCAATTACCAGGGTTATTGTGATTTTTTTCCACTGGATAAAAACGCACACAAATTATAATATTTCATTTTCCTGTTGATTTACTGTGCATTAGAAACTTTCTTCATGTTTGTTATGGAAAATATATAACCACATTTTATTGGATATTTTCTATAATCTCTGTCTTCATAAATTTAATTAGAAGCAAATACTCAAATGTTTAAGATATTTATATATAATTGAACTCTAATCCTCTGTATTTGAAAAGGATCCTTATTATAAAATTATTTAAATTTATATTCAAAATTATTTTTAAATGCCAAGAAATATTTCATAGGAAGAGCTAATATAATAAAACTTTTACAAGAGTTTATGAAAGGGTTTTGTAAGAGGCTGTTTAGTAAATCAGCCCTTGCTCTTCTAATAATTAGAACTGCTACCAGACCCTGGAAACTAGGAGAATACACCTTGTCTTTCTCAACTAAGGGGTCCATTTGGTTCCTAGACTGGAGCAACCTAGGCTCTAACAAAAGGGGTTAGGCTCATTTTTTCTCACCTTCTTGTCTCATTTTCCTTATACATCAAGGGAAGATTTACTTAAAGCTTGGGTTTTGGCTCATGTCTGGGATCTCGCCAAATAAATAGAGGAAAGATAATGAATATATACTATAAGTCAGATAATAAATAGATATTTGTTCCTAACATACAAGAGATATGAAACAGAAAACATCAATGTGAATTGACAGAAATATTTAAAACAGGATAATCTAGAAGTACTTTCATATTCTCCCAGGATGTTAAAACTTAAACCTCATTAGAGCATAAAGAATTTTATGACAAAGCTAAATAGTTATTGTTCATTTTCACTTAGCTCTGCATGGTCCCCTTAAATATAATGCCTTCTGGTCAGCCAAGACAGACTGTGACTTCCTATTCTTATTGGTCAACTCAATTTCCAGTGTAGAAACTCTCCTTACTGATAGTCAGATTCATCCAACAGAATTCTTGATTGTTATCACTAAAGAGGTCACTTCCAGCTCTGGACAAATCCATCTCAACATCAATGACTATCACAATTGAATCAAGCAAAGAAATACAAAACAAATGGAGGCAGAGCCCTAGGCTCAGGTTTGACAAGTGGGAACTCCTCTTCCACTTTAAATGTTACAATGGGACATTCTTCATATTCCTGGGTTAAAATAGGGTTCTCCTTCCCCATACCACATGGGAAGTCAGAGTTGCATGATTCCACATCATTTTAACTGGAAAGTTAAAAGAAAAGAGATTGACAGTTTTGCATGTAATCTTTTTGTCAGCTTACATTTGTATATGTGTATGTGTAGCTCATGCTATGAAATGATCATTCCATTCCAATGGCTACTTGCAATGACTAGTCATGTTCTTAGAACATTATTCATCCCCAAACATTCATTAAGTACCTACTATATGCCAAATATTGTGCTAAGCTCTTTGGGTACAAAAAGAAGCAAAGTATCATCCTTGCCCTCAAGGAATTTATGGGTTAAGAGTTAATTCCGAGGGGTTTGGGCTTCTCTTTCTCATAATTTATAATTCCCCATTATTGTTTTCCCTTTTGACTAAAAGATGATATTAGTCATCCAGCCTTAATTTTTAGTAGAGGTATTTTATTCTTAAATAATTCCTACTCTCAATTTCTTTCCAAAAAGCTTAATAAAATAATTAGCTACAAAGCACTACCTAATCTGTAGCATGAATTTTTACCAGTACTTATGACAAAGGAATGACTTAGCTCCTAGTTGCTAAAAATTCTTTTATTCCCTTCATGGAGGTGCTCATGAAGCCCCCTGAAGCATATGCTAGCTTTCTTTACTGTACCCTTAAACTTCCTTTTTTCTTGTCTGATTCCTTTTGGTTCACAATACAAGCACTGACACCAGCCACTCTTTTTGAGGAAGTAGAGACGAGACTCAATGAAAAAATTCAAATATTTTTAAATTTCTAAGCGCCAAATGGTAAAAAATGGTTTGACTGGCATTGCCCCAGCCACCCATTTCAGTCTCTTGTTGAAATGGTTCTATTGGAATTAATTTTTCTACTTCCCTACATCTCATTCCTGTTTCCTTGTTCCTTATTCCTCCTTCCTCATTAAGTAATTTATAAAATACTCACATTATTTGGACTATAGATAATTTTCCATTTGATATCAGTTCTTCTTTGTTTAAAAGATAAACATGAGGGAACCCTGCAGGACTCTCTCTGGAACTTTAACTGGAACATAGAAGTTCTTCCTTCCCACTCTTCCATGATGGCCATTTGGGAGACCGAGGCTGAGTCTCCCCTTCTCCCTACAAAACAATCCCTTATCAGAGACTTTACTGAATTGTCTCTCAATAAGAAATGCTACAAACTCTGATTCCAATGAGATCTCTGGTTTTGTAAGAGGTTTCACAGGGAATTAATCACCAGGTCCCTCAAACAATCTGAATAGACTCCTTACAAAGAGTGACTCCAATTTTTCAAAGACTAGCCTTTACTTAGTCTAAAGACTCAGAATGTTTGATTCAATGGAGAACGGTTCTCACCTAACAAAGGTGCCACAGGGCTTAGCATCTTGATGCTTACTTTAAACGATGTGAGATCATTTGATTGACTCACTCAATTGATCCTCACTGTTATAAATGAAAATGTTCTCTCTTTTGTTTTTTAAGTTTAGGAAAAATGCTTGGAAAGATGGTTCCTTTTTAATAGAGAGAAATATATCAGAGTTAGTTCTGTACAATAAATGTAGAGATGCCCTACTTTTCACTCTTCCCCCATATGCTAAGTAGCAGGAAGAAAAAAAGGCCTTAATAGAGCTGAAACTGGTGGCAAACGATATTTCTCTGAAAGCATGCACAAAAATGATTTTTAAACTGGAATTTGTGAAACACTCTAAGGCCTTTAAGAGCTTATAAACATCCCTAATTTGAGAATTACTTAATATATTTTATTACTGAAAGTGAGAGGTAAGGGTTTCTCTCCTTAAAGATGACTGGAGGGGAAAAAGAACAGAAACAGAAATGTTAAAATTAGAGGATGAGAAAGGAATTATATATTTCCAGTCTTTATTTTTTTGTTATTGTTTCCCCTACAAGATTATTTGTTGTAGGACTTAAAAGTCCATCATGCTTAGCTCATTTTGATAGCATTTTTATAATAAAAATCATATGATTATGTGAATATACTGCCACTTGTTGGTGGTGTACTTAATTTCAGGGAAAAAGAAAAAAAAGGTGGAAAACATTGCCTCTTCAGTGCTGAGTTTTCAAATTAATTTGTAATAGTAATACAATTATTGTAGCAAATGCAAACTAATCCTAAGCTTTTTCAGTTTGAGGAGTAATAATTCTTTGGGGAGAAATATTGGCAAAACATTTTTATCATTAAATATTTGTATGCTCTATGAGTTTATATGCCTACATCACCTCCCTAATTGAAGTTTTAAAGAAATAGTAAAGAAAGGCATAGCCTATGCTCTTAAAGGCCATGATACCTAAGATACAATGTCCAGTGTATAAAAAAATGTCATTGACCCATGTGTTGCCATCTTCATAGCAGTAAATATGCAGATATATCCTACACTCTCTTACTCAGTGGCTCTTATGATTCAACTGTTTTAATTTGCAAAATCATTTGCTTGAGTTTGGGTATATGTCTTCAAAAAAAACAGGAAAATGAACATATTAGAATGGACAGACTGAACTCTCTAGGTAATTATTCTATGTTGCTTACTCAGAGCTCAAGATGAGGGATCACAGAATCATGAGTTACCAACACGAATGAGGTCCATCCATCAAACCATGCACATACTTCCAGAAAAATTGTCTTTGTTGACTATAGAAAGTTGTTTAAAAATTTTACCCATACAGGAGTACATTATGCAAATGACCTTATTTAATGGTCTAATAATTACCCTGAATTTGAAAAAGAGTAGATGATTCATAAGAATAGTAGAGCATAAATAATCTATGAAAAATATGAAATATGTAGTTCCCTGCAGTATTTTACTTTCACAAAGTAAAATGAAATCTAAATAAGGCATATGATTGACATTTATAGAGTGCCTAACGTACATGTATAGAAGAAGTTAGTCCATGTAACTTTTAACCATGCTTTGGTTGCATAAAGCAAACCAATTATATGCAAATGCATGTTATTAAGACACATTAAAATTTAATTAATCTGAAGGAGCCATTGTGTCCTGTGCTATGAATGCATTGTTAGAATACACAATATGTAAAACCTGGCTCAATAGTAAATGCTCTCATTGATGTTAAATTGGCTTCACAGCAACCTCACTTTCTAGCATTTGTCAATGAAATATCACTTTCCTTTTATATGTTAATCCAATACTGGAGTCTCATTTAAATAATGGAGAATAATGTTACCCCCTAAAGGAAAATTCTGAAGGAAAAAAACATAGTGAATATAATCTGTTTCCACTTTATTATATTTTCTGGCCTAGAATTAGGCAAAATAAATAAATAAATAAATGAACAAACAAACAAATAAATAAATAAATGGATGAATATTTCATCATATGAAATTTTAAAATATTAGATATATTTCATTCAAGAATATTTAACTCTGCCCATAGTACTGAGCATAGATGAGGGGAAGATGCCAGAAAGAACTAACGATAAAATGTAATCCTTTACTAGTAAGGGCTTTGCCATCTATTTGTTTTTTTGTTTGTTTGTTTTTGTTTTTGTTTATTTTTATTTTTAGAAGATTTTTCAAAGGTTACATGATTCATGTTCTTACTCTTCCTTCTATCCCCCCCATCCCTCACCCCCTGTAGCCAATGGGCATTTTCACTGGTCTTTACATGTGTCATCGATAAAGACCCATTTCCATATTGTTGATAGTTGCACTAGTGTGGTTGTTTAGAGTCTACATCCCAAATAATATCCTCAACAACTCATGTGTTCAAGCAGTTGTTTTTCTTCTGTGTTTCTACTCCCACAGTTCTTTCTCTGGATGTGGATAGCATTCTTTCTCCTAAGTCCCTCAGCATTGTCCTGGATCATTGCATTGCTGCTAGTACAGGAGTCCATTACATTCGATTGTACCACAGTGTATCTGTCTCTGTGTACAATGTTCTCCTGATTCTGCTCCATTCACTCTGCATCAATTCCTGGAGGTCGTTCCAATTCACATAGAATTCCTCCAGTTCATTATTCCTTTGAGCACAATAGTATTCCATTACCAGCAGATACCACAATTTGTTCAGACATTCCCCAATTGAAGGGCATACCCTCATTTTCCAGTTTTTTGCCACTATGTTGCCATTGTTATAAAGAAAATAGGACTCCTTTGATACTACTATCCTTCTAGGGGATATTGGTTAGGGAAGCTGTGTCTTTGTATTCCCTTAGCTGGTGACTGGGGAGCACCAACTCAGTCACCTTTGCTTGATGGTATAATTTCTATTTCTATATAACAGTGCCCAGATAGGACCCTTAATGGTCTGGTGAATGGGTAACCCTTTCAGGTCTCACCTGGGGTTGATTAATTATTAATATTGGGCTCTAATTAGTCTTGGATCACATTTCATCTGACTGAGTTGCTCCCTCCCCAAGGGTCGTGATATAATGACGACTCAGGAAGGTACTTAATAAAACTTTATCTATTGATCTTAAATAGGGAAAGGAATAATCAGGAATGGATTGGGGATAGGAGACCCTGTCACACTAATACCTATGATCAATAATCCCTCAGGACTGTAGGCTGTTATTTCAGTAAATCTGGAGCTAGTGGTTTCCCCTCCTCTGGTTCAGCATGGCCATTGCCAAACCAGAGAGAGCAATCTGCTTGGTTGGTACAGATATTGTGATTTCTCTCAGCTTCCTTGTTATCAGTTTGTGATGTCAGCCTACACAGCCATCAGGAAGTAACCACCCTTAAGGAAATCCACCCTCTTCTTCTTATACCTCCCTCCTCCTGGTTCCCACCTGGGGCCCAGAGATCTAAATACCTGTAATGATTCAGATGCCTAAAGATCTAGGGAGATTCAGGGAGAACCAATGACCCACAGTCAGAGACCCACAGATCACTGCTCCAAGCTCAAAGATAAAAAATCAATGATCGAAGCTCAAAGACCATAGACCCAAAGACCAAAAACCCCTCCCAGATGACTCTTAGGGGTATTTATACTCTCAGGCCAACTGCCTTTGCCCTGTCCTCACAGCCTCTGGGAACATTCTGAAGTCTCTAACTGTCTTCACCTGTCAATCAAGGTGAGACTAACAATCCTCAGAGTTTGAATATAACAACATCTATTTGAAGAGGCAAGACATACAAATGCTATCTAAGAATTTAAATAAACACATAATTAAATATTCAAATGAATTATTTAGATAAACAGAGATCTAGAAATAACAAGAATCAGAAGTTTAACATGGTCATAAACCATTAGGGAAGACCTCTGGGAGAAGAGCATTTCTTTGAGGAAGTCACTAAGTTCGATGAATAAATCATTAGATTTGAGGAAAACCAAACAAAACCTAAATTTAAATCCGATCTCACTTAATAGTTAACAAATTCTGGGTAAATCATTTAACCTAACTATGATTTTGTCTCCTCAGTTATAAAATGAGAGAGGTTAGATTCTGTTTCCCTTCATCTCTAAATTAATGATCTTTCACTCTTAGAATCAATACTGTAGGGTGGAGTAATACAGAACAGCTATGTGCCATCATGAGAATCCTCTCTGATCAAGATTAAATTATCACCATAAAACCAATACAGGAGTGAAAGAACCAAAAAGGGCACAGAGTGAAGCAACTTTAAAGAAAACAAAACCCCCAAAAGTAGGCAGAGGAATATCTGGGGTGCTGGGGTGAAAGGAGAGCAGAGCCAGCAAGATACTGTAGCAAGGAGGGAAGAGTGAAGCCAAAAGCAAGCCACAACCCCCTACCCCACATCTGCTGTCCCAGGTTTGAAATATAACCTCAGGCTAACATCCAGACCCTGAGATCCCACCTGGGCAAATTGTGGTACAAGCCAAACCACATTCCTTAAAATTTCAAACCTGTGAAGAAGTCTGGAGTCCAGGCCCAGGGCAATCTGGGCTGATATGGGCTGATCTGTTTAGGACCAGAGCAAAGCCAGGAATCCTAGTCTGGGCTTGGGATAAGGAAATATAATACACAGTTTGGAGTGGCAGATAGTACTATGTACTAATTATAAAGTACTGGTCTTTTTGCCTAAAGCTCAGGGTGAAGCTCCAAGACAGGCAATCAAGAGTGTACCTGACTGCATCATGTTCACACTGAGACAAAAAACTTGAACCAAAGACTGGGGTTAGAATTTGATCAGCCCCTGACCTGATCAAGTTCAGAGTGAGATCAAATGCTTACACCAAAGCCTGAGGAAAATATTTAAGCTATTACCATCTCAGTGGTCAATTGAATCAGCAGGGTTAGAGGGCTCTAAGAGCCCTTAGCCCTCAGACCATTATACCATCGCCCAAGCCCACCTATAATTAGATAAGAAAAATGAGTAAACAACAAAAAAAAAACACTTTCCTATAAAGAATTTTTATGGAGACAAAGACCAAGGTACAGACATAGAAGGAGATAGAGAAAGCAATGGAAAAAAATACAAAGTCCCAAAGAAAAATATGGACTGAACACAGATTCTGGAAGAGCTCAAAAAAGACTTCAAAAAAAAAGAGCTCAAAAAAGACTTCAAAAACCAATTAAAAGAGGTAGTGGAAAAGTGGGAAAGAGAAATGAAAGTGATGCAGGAAGTAATGGGCCAATTGAAAAAGAATATAGAGGAGTATCAGGTCTTAAAAATCAGGATTGACCATCTAGAAACTAATGATTTCATGAGAAACCAAGAAACAATAAAGCAAAATCAAAGGATTAAAAAAATAATGCAGGAAAACATTAAATATCTCATTGAAAAAACAACAAAATTAGAAAACAGATATAGGAGAGACAATGTGAGAATTATTGGACTACTTGAAAACCAGGATCAAGAAAAAACTTTGGACATCACACTGCAAGAAATTATCAAAGGAAACTACCCAGAGATCCTGGAACAAGAAAATAAAATTGAATTCGAAAGAATTCACAGTTCACCTTCAGAAAGAAATTCTCAATGACAACTTCCAGGAACATAATAGCTAAATTTAAGAGCCACAAATATAAGGAGAAAATCTTTCAAGCAACCAGAAAGAAAACTTTGAAATAACTTGTAGCTATAATCAGGATCACACAGGACCTAGTAGCTTCTACATTAAAGGATCAAAAGGCATGGAGCATGATATTGAGGAAGGTAAAAGATTTGGGTTTACCAACCCTGAACCACCTAGCCAGCAAAACTGAGTATATTCTTTCAGAAGGAAAAACTAACATTCAATAAAATAGAAGATTACCAAGCTTTCCTGAGGAATGAGCTAGACCTAATCAAAAAATTTGAAGTCCAAACACAAGACACAAGAGAAGCCCAAAAAGTTAATAAGGGAAAATTTAAGGGACTCACTAAGGTCAAAATGTTTATATGTCTACATTGAAAGAGGATACCTGTAATTCTCAAAAATTACTCTTAGTAGTAAAGAAAATAGAAGGAATATACCCAGAAAGAGGGTGGAGAAGTGAGATGATAATGATGATATGATATACAAAATAATATATGATATGATGGGATATAATTCTAATGACATAAAATGATATGTATGCATTATATGTATACATATGAATTATACGTAAAAAATCAATGGCTGAAAGAGGTTTGTAAAGTTGAAAATACCTTGTACCCCCTTTAAAACTACATTGCCCATAATTCCTTAAGCCTTTTCCTATTGGTTGTAAGTTAAAACTACATTACCCAAACTCCTTTTCACCATACCCATAATTCCTTTAGCCTTTTCCTATTGGTTGTGGGTTTAGTGGGCTGTTTTTGAGATGGTCATGGTGGGCGTGGTATTGGGGCTTTTTGGAGAGAAGGCGCCATGGTGAAGGATGAGTTAGGATTCTTCCCCAGAGCTTTAAATAAAAATCCTTATAAATATCAAACTTTGGAGGCATTGAATATTAATTTCAATCTTTACAGGTTGCACCGAAAAAAGATAAAACCACATAAATCCTCAGCATTTCCATATACTTCCAACAAAATTCAGCAGCAGGAGTTAGAAAGGGAACCATTTAAAATCACACTAGGCAATATAAAATATATAGGAATCTATTTGCCAAGACAAACACAGGAATTATATGAACACAACTATAAAACCCTTTCCACACAATTAAAACTAGATATAAATAATTGGAAAAACATTCATTGCACATGAGTAAGATGAGCTAACATAATAAAAATGACAATCTAACCCAAATTAATTTACTTATTACTTACTATCAAACTACCAAGAAACTTTTTCATTGAATTAGAAAAATGATAACAAAATTTATTTGGAAGAACAAAAGATCAAGAATATCAAAGGAAATAATGAAAAAAATGTGAAGGACAGGGGTCTAACAGTACCAGATCTTAAACTATACTATAAAGCAGTGGTCATTAAAACAATATGTTACTGGCTAAGAGACAGAAGGGAGGATCAATGGAATAGACTTGGGGTAAATGTCCTCAGCAAGATAGTATATGATAAACCCAGAGATCTCAGCTTTTGGGACAAGAATGCACTCTTTGACAAAAACTGCTAGGAAAATTGGAAAACAGTATGGGAGAGATTAGGTCTAGATCACACCTATACAAGATGAATTCACAATGGGTAAGCAAGCCTATAACAAGATAAATTCACAATGGGTAAGCAACTTAAATATAAAGAAGGAAACTATAAGGAAATTAGGTGAACATAGAATAGTATACCTGTCATACCTATAAGGAAGAAAAGAGTTTAAGACAAAGCTAGAAAGAGAGAATATCACAAAATATAAAATGAATAATTTTGATTACATTAAATTGAAGTTTTTGTACAAACAAAACCAGTGCATCCATAATTAGAAGGGAAGCAACAGATTGGGGGAAAATCTTTATGACTAAAACCTCTGATAAATGTCTAATTTCTCAAATATATAAAGAACTAAATCAATTGTACAAATATCAAGCCACTATCCAACTGATAAATGGGCAAGGGATATAAATAGGTAGTTTTCAGATAAAGAAATCAAAACTATCAATAAGCATATGAAAAAGTGTTCTAAATCACTTATAATTAAAGAAATGCAAATCAAAACAATTCTGAAGTACAACCTCACACCTTGCAGTTTGGCTAATATGACAGCAAAGGAAAGTAATAAATGTTGGAGAGGAAGTGGCAAAATTGGGACACTAATGTGAATTGTGAGTTGTGAATTGATCTAACCATCCTGGAAGGCAATTTGGAACCTTGCCCAAAGGGCTTTAAAAGACTACTTGCCCTTTGACCCAGCCATACCACTGCTAGGTTTATACCCCAAAGACATAATATAGAAAAATACTTGTACAAAATTATTTAGAGTTGTGCTCTTTCTGGTGGCAAAAAATTGGAAAATGAGGAGATACCTTTTGATTGGGGAATGGCTGAACAAATCGTTGTATTTGTTGGTGATGGAATACTACTGTGCTAAAAGGAATAATGAACTGGAGGAATTCCATGTGAAATAGAACAACCTCTAGAAATTGATGCAGAGTGAAAGGAGCAGAACCTTATACACAGAGACGTATAAACTGTGGTACATTCAAATGTAATGGACTTCTCTACTAGGAGCAATTCAATGATCCAGGACAATTCTGAGGTACTTATGAAAGAGAACACAATCCACATATTGAGAAAGAACTGTGGGAGTAGAAATACAGAAGAAAAACAATTGCTTGATCACATGGTTCGATGGGGATATGATTGGAGATGTAGACTAAATAATCACTCTAATGAAAATATTAATAGTATGAAAACAGGTCTTGAACAATGATAGATGTAAAACCTAGTTAAATTGCTCATTGGCTACAGGAGAGGGAAGTGGCAGGAGTGGGAAGGAATACGAATCATGTAACCATGGAAAAATATTATAAATTAATTAATTAAACAAATAAATTAAAAATAAATAAATAAAAACTATATGGGAATTGACTCCAAGGAGGGTTCAGGCTTGTCACAGATAGTGGTCATGGGAATTATATTCAGTCACACCACTGCATAAATGATTATTTAATTTTACCAAAAGACATAATTTCTCAATATTTCGATGTTACCATTTTTATTAATATATGGGAAACATTTTATTTATATATGGGAAAACTCACCCCTATTTAAGACAAACAAGTTAGATTAAAATTATTCAAATTCAGAAAAGCTCAAACAGTGGTAGTTTTATACCAAAAGGGTTAATTACTTGAGATTGATTATGCTTATTTCAAGGACGTCACTCAGCCCTTATCCCATGGATTTATTATCCTCAAAGACAATGAAAAAAATTCAGAAAATACCACCAACAATATAATCATTTTTAATTCTACTTACGGGAAGTTCATGTTCAAATCAGACTCCCAATAGAAACAGAGTACCTTGAATTTTCTAAAAATCAGTCCTTCAGTTTTTTTTTTAATTTTAAACATTTATTCATTTTTAACATGGTAATACGATTCATGCTCCTACTTTCTCCTTCATCTCCCTCAATCCCCCCACCATGGCCAACACACATTTCCACTGGTTTTATCATGTGTCCTTGATCAAGACCTATTTCCAAATTGCTGGTAATTGCATTGGTGTGGTAGTTTTGAGTCCACCTCCTCAATCATGTCCATCTCAACCCTTGGGTTCAAGCAGCTGTTTTTCTTATATGTTTCCTCTCCTGCAGTCCTTCCTCTGGATGTGGGTAGCGTCTTTACCATAAATCCCTCAGAATTGTCCTGGGTTTTTGTATTGCTGCTGGTACAGAGGTCCATTACATTTGATTTTACCATAGTATATCAGTCTCTGTATACAGTGTTCTTCTGCTCTGCTCCTTTCACTCTGCATCAGTTCCTGGAGGTCTTTCCAGTTCACCTGGAACTCCTCCAGTTTATTATTCCTTTTAGCACAATAGTATTCCATCACCCGCATATACCACAGTTTGTTCAGCCATTCCCCAATTGAAGGACATACCCTCCTTTTCCAGTTTGTTGCCACCACAAAAAGCGCAGCTATAAATAGAGAATTATACATAGCATTTCTCCACATAGGAATACAGATAATTAGATCTTATTGAGGCCCTTAAAAAGGCAAATTTAAAAAATTATGAGTTTTCTTTCTTTCCCCTCTGTTTCTTATTTACCTTTTCATGTTTCTCTCGATTTTTGTGGTTGGATATCGAACTTTCCATTTAGCCCTGGTCTTTTCTGTGCAAATACTTGAAAACCTACAATTTTGTTGAATGCCTATACTTTCCCCTGGAAGTATATAGTCAGTTTTGTTGGGTAGTTGATCCGTGGTTGGAGGCCCAACTCTCTTGCCTTTCTGAATATCGTATTCCAAGCTTTGCGGTCTTTTAGTGTGGAGGCTGCCAGATCCTGTGTGATACTGATTGGTGCTCCTTGGTATTTGAATTGTCTCTTTCTGGCTTCTTGTAAGATTTTTTTCTTTTACTTGGAAGCTCTTGAATTTGGCTATTGTATTCCTGGGCATTTTCTTATCTGGATCGAATATTGAGGGTGATCTTTGGATCCTTTCAATGTCTATATTGCCCTCTTGTTGTAGAACTTCCGGGCAATTTTGCTGAATAATTTCTTTTAGTATGGAGTCCAAATTTCTATTAATTTCACCCTTTTTAGGGAGACCAATGATTCGCAAATTGTCTCTTCTAGACTGGTTTTCTTGGTCTGTCACTTTCTCATTGAGATATTTCATGTTTCCTTCTATTTTTTCAGTCTTTTGGCTTTATTTTATTTGTTCTTGTTGTCTTGAGAGATCATTAGCTTCTAATTACTCAATTCTAGCCTTTACGGACTGGTTTTCGGCTGTAATCTTTTGGTTTTCCTTTTCAATCTGGTCATTTCTGGTCTTCAGTTGACTTGCCTCACTTTCCAATTGCGAAATTCTGCCTTTTAAACTGTTATTTTCTTGCCTGATTTCCTTTTGAGCTACTTCCCATTTCTCTGACCAAATCTTTTCCAACTTTCTTGTCATCTCAGTTTTGAACATTTCAAGAGCTTGTGACCAGTTTTGATTATCTTGGGATGTTTTGGATGTGATTGCTTGTTTTTTTCTCCTCTTCTGATTGCTTGGTAGTCTGGATTTTCTCTGTGTAAAAGTTGTGGAGTGTTAAAGATTTCTTTTTCTTGTTGTTAATCTTTTTCTCTCTCTTCTGGACTTCCTGGTTCTGGGTAGCCATCGTTAGACCAGCAGCTTCTCAGCTTTATCCTTGCGCTCAGGGTTTGTCTGCAGTCTTTTGGCTCCTGAGGTCTGAGGTCTGGTTTTTTCCAAGATCAAGCTCCCTGGTGGACCCTCTTGCTTGATCCTCTGCAGGAGGCTGCTTTACAAGTCTCAGGGCGCTGCTTCCACAGTCGTATACCCTTCTGCACTGGTTCTCCACTCAGGGTTTCAGAGCCTTAGCTCCAGCCTGTGTCAGTCTCCGCCCGCGTCTCCACCCGTGCCTGAGCTCCGTGTCCGTGCTCAGAGTCCGTGTGCGTTCCTCAGCTTTTTGGGGTCCCAAATCTTGCCTCTCTCAGGAACAGGCCCTGGAGCTGCCAATGACTTGATGGCTGGCCCAAACTTGCTCTATTTCTTTTGACCTGGCTTTGGCGCTGCAGGTGGTGTGTGTGTGTGTGGGGGGGGGTTGGTTGCTCAGCCCGCTATTTAGTGAGAGCTGTTTCACCCCTTTATAGCATGGAAATGCCCTGATTCCACGTACCTTCCACACTGCACCCTGTTGTGGGGTCCCTCCGTTCGACTGGGTTTGTTTTTATGCCCCCTTGAGAAGTCCTGTATTTTTCAGTAAGGAGAGGTTAAGCGCTGCTTTTTACTCTGCAGCCATCTTAACCTGGAAACCAGTACCAGTCCTTCAGTTTTAAGTAAGTACCAAGCTATTCTGGACAAAAATTCTTTTGGACCCTTTCAATATGTAAGAAATCAGAACTTTCTTCAGGAATCTCTCTAATACTGAGAATGCCCAGGATTTTTCCCAGATGATCTAAGCAACATCAAGGACATGAGAGTGGAAATCTAAACTCACCCCTAAGTACTACAATCTAGTTAGCTTAAAATTAATCAAACTCAGAAAAGCAAAAAAAAATGCTAGTTTTAACCCCAAAGTATTCATTATTTGAGATTGATGAGGCTTTATTTCTAGGCTACCACTCAGACTTTATTCTATGAAAGTGCAGTTCATAATGGTCAAAGCCAATAAGTTTCATGACTCATTGTACAATAATGCAAGTTTACATCTACAAAAAAGTAAAATGATTTTTTTAAAGTAACATAGATTAGCTCTTAAATTATGTTCTAGGGACCCTGCTAGGCACCAGTATTCTACAAACTCAACACTCATAATTCTATTATTCTCTTCCACATTCATAATGTGCACAATAATAATATCTGTATAGTTATATCAAAGAGAAAAATCTGACTTGTAAAGTTAAACTATCCAATTATAGTCTTTAAAAATTCTATTTTTTCTCTAAAGGATCCCCCAAATACTAAGGATAGTGCAAGATGGAAAATTTCTCCATTGAATATCTTCAAATTCAAAAGATAGCCAAAGAAATTTCAGGTGAAGTCTAAAGTATAGGGGTGGTCGGATAGTTAGTAATGTTGCTATAGTAAATCTTATTTGTCTATACGAAATAAAACTCCACAAAAAGGATTTACTGAAGGGACGATATAAAAATAATTACCACCTACATGCCAAACTCACTTCATGCTCAGTTGGCTTGCTCAGCCTTACTCCTTAAGTTCTATTGCCTGATTCTTGTGGTGGCCATAATCTACCTTCACATATCTTCCACTGTTTTTGAAAGCTGAGTTCTTTCTAAAATCTTTAAAGGGCTGGTAAACTAGATTTTTATAAAGGCTGTTTGGAGCATTATCCCATCCTCATTCAGTCAATGAATATCTCCCTTTCAAATTCAGTCAGAGGACTTTTTCACACCTTATAAAATTTTTGCAGGGAAAAAATTATTTTGTACTTGATTAGCATATTATTCTTTATTATTTTATCCTTATTATACTTAACTCTAAGGAGTTTGGTTTCATTTTCTGTAAAATGAGGGACTTGAACTAGACATTCTCCGATAAAAATATGATGATTCAAAGTACTGAATCTTTTTACACAAAGCCATTGAAGGCAGAATTGAAGGGAATTTGGAAACAATTACTTAAAACATGGATATTTATAATATTCCTGCTCTTTATTCATTATTCAATCAAGAGCACATAAAGTTAAGTAAAATATGGAACAATGATACTATCTATTATGATGGAAATAGATAAATGAAGAACTATAAGGAATACAAGACAGAGGGATGCCATCAGGAGATGGGGTGTGGGTGTGGGTGGGAATCAGCAACAGTAGCCTCAGAATTTCATTTTAAGAAGTACATTGATACACTGGATAATATCTAGATTAGTTAATCTAAAATGGCGGAAGCTTATGCAATGTATAAGGTTGAAGCAACTGGTACTGTTTAGAGAGCATATATATGATAGTTTATTCTCAATTATCTGACATCCTGGCACATAGAATAGACATATTGGATCTATTTGGCTCATCCATAGAAGAGGAATAGGTGAATGTTGCAATGGTGTAGATTTAGAAAAGATGACATTCACAACTCCTTAACAATTAGTTATCCAAATTGGAATGAGCTATCTCAAGGGGCAGGATGTTCCTCTTATCTGAGATCTTCAAGGATAAACAGAACTACATCTCTTGAATATTTTAGAGGTTGTTTTGAGTCAGATACAACCTGAAACTGATCATTTCTGAAAATTCTTCTAACTCTGGGATTTTATAATTCTAGGATCAAGTCCTTTCTCTATCTATATACTACTGGCAATTCTCCCTTTCTGGAGAGAAGTTTTTTTTAATCATTAGAATTTTTCTTGTCATTAAAATAAGAGTTCTGGCCAAGGTGTTCTTCTAAGTTTCTTCTCAGTTCCCTCATTCTATAGTTCTATAAATTCTATTTGGTGGGGGGGGGTAGGCGCTATGATACCATTATTATTTATATAAGGAGTTAGATACTCAAGAGGGAAAATGCACAATTAGGGACAACTTCCAGAGTCAAACATTGATATGCCCATGTTCTTTTCATAGGAAGACAAAGTAGTCCGGATTGCATTATGAGAAAAAAAAAGAAGCTGCAAAATGGATAGTGTGGACATGTACTCATTTGGGAAATTGCCATGGAAGTCAGGGCAGCAACAATAAAGATATTTCACAGAAAAGAGAGAAAATGACCTTCTGCCCCTCGTCTCCCTGTATTTCAATTTTGTGATGATGCAGACAAACAGAAATTTAGCTAGACTTAACAATTTTTTCCTCAAAAGGAGGCAAATCTTTAATGTATTTTTCATAGAAAAGTCATATCTGCAATAAATGATCATTAAAAAAATAAGGTTGCAGATAAAAGGGTTATGAATGATCACATTATTTAGACTATTGAGTGCAAAGCATGACTCATGCACATTTGTGATGCTTAGAGAGGTCTAAAAATGCTGTTTGCGAAATTGATATCTAAATCTTCAGTGAAGTTGAAAAATAACTCTCTATTTCCAAGCTGAATGTTCTCATTTTGGCAATGTAGTGCTTGCAGGGCACCTGATATTGCAAAATAAGTACATGTTTGTTTCTTGGTACTGAAACATGTAACAAAAGACATTCCTTTCTCAATGTATACATAAATTCAATACCAAATTTTTAAAATTATATGTTAATACATGATAACTTAAGCAGTTAAATTAGAATATTCATAATTATGTCTGATTACACCATCATAGAATATTCAGTAATGAATGCCACATGTGATTTGATAGAGGCCACAAAATAACATTTTATAATGGGACCAGACCTTAAAAGTATAAGTGTACTATCTTCTATAATTAACAGCCTTATTATACTACTCAATATAAAGCTCTTCTGGTCACGAAGAGTGGTCCACACTATGCTCTAAGGGCTATAAAACAGTGCATACCCTCTGACCCAGTAATACCACTATTAGGTCTGTATGCCAAAGGGATTTTTAAAAAAAGGAGAAAATGACTTAATTATACAAAAATATTAATAGCAGCTCAATTTGTGGTGGCAAAGGATTGGAGATTAAGAGATATTAATCAACTGGGAAATGACTTAAATTGTGTTTTATAATGGTGATAGAATACTAATGTACTATAAGAAATGATGAACAAGATGACTTCAGAAAGGTCTGGGAAATAAGCAGAATCAGAACACTGTACACAGAACACTGTACACAGTAACAGCAATACTGTGGGATGATCAACCGTGAAAGACTCATCAGCACTACAATGATCCAGGACAATTCTGAAGGACTTGTGATAAATATTGCTATGCACCCCCCAGAGAAAGAACTGTTGTAATTGGAATGCAGATCAAAAAATACTATTTTTCATTTTAGTTTATTTGAGTTTTTATGTCGGGGTTTTGGTTTTTTTAAGACTACTATCTGACATAAATGAGCAATATGGAAATATGTCTTGAATGATAGATAATTTATGTATAACCCAGATCAAATTGCTTGCCATTTTGGGGGAGGGGGAAGGAGTGGAGGGAGAGGCAATTTGGAGCATGTAACTTCATAAAACTTCTGTGGAAAATTGTTATTATTTATAAGTATTTGGTTTAAAAAAAAGAACAGTTACTCATGATTATAATCCTTGCTCCTGGGGAGTCTAAAGCTGATGGATCTCTTAAACTTGAGTTCTGAGTTGCAGTATAGCTAAAACCAATCAGAAGTCTGAATTAAATTTGGCACTAATATGGTAAGCCCCTAGGAATTGTGACTTTAGGATGCCTAAGAAAGTATCAATGCTATCAGGTCAAAAATGGAATAGGTTATAGCTTCTGTGAGTATAAATGGTGGCATTCAATCCATGAGTAGACACTACATTTTTAGCCTTGGTGAGAAAGGGAAACCCAATATCAAAGAATAAACAAACAACAACAATGATAAAACTGATTATAGCCTTTGGGATTTGAAGGTTTCTCTGGATTTCAGGAACTGTCTTAAGGCTCCACATTTTCCCCTCTTTACTATTTAATAGATTTTCTTTTAGAATGTTTTGTACATGAATAATATACATAATGTGTGACCTATAGTCAATAAACTTTGAATTTTCATGAATGTGGTATGATACCAAAGGCTGACAACATTTTCTCTCTTTAATTCCTCCAGAAAATTTATAATGCCCTCCAAAGAACCCAATTACATTAAAATATAAATAAACCAAGAAAAAATCCTTTAAGAAATTTATAAAGATATATTTCTCCTTTTAAAACTTTATTAAATTATAGATAAAACTAGATCAGAGACAAAAATTGTTAATATGCCCATATTCCAAAGATCAATACACTATGTATACTATAATTTGGCTAAACGGTAGTTCTTACATTCTTGTGGAAAAATTTAAAAATTAATAGAGAGGCTCTGATATTGATTAAAATATAACAACTTAATAATTGGAGTCATATCTTCATGTGAGGAAGCAAAAGAAATACTATATCCATTTATTTACCAAATGTACATGTTTTTCTGTCTATGTGTGCATATATATATGTATATGTGAATGTTTAAATATACACAATAAACATATATATGAATGTATAAGTATATGTGTACACATGTGTATGTCAGAGTATACATATATATATATATATGTATTACATGCAAATACATCACAACAAAAATGAAATTGTGTGAGAAACACAATCATTTCTTTAGAGTATAAATTTAGGGTTCTGAATCCAGGATCACAAATTATCAAATCAATATCTGTTGTATAACCAGATCCTTCATCATTTAATAGTCTAAATTCTAGTTTCTGTCACTGTTCTAAAATTACAGCATCCTGATTCTGATTTAACTTTTAGCTGATAGATTTTTGGTACCACAGAAATTGCTTTAACAACTTTCCCACTGAGATGGTTCAGAGCCCAAAGTTCAGCACAATTTACACAGTCAAGATCATTGTCCTAGGGGTTTTCTACATAACAAATAGAAGATCCTTTGTGGTCAATATTCTAGATTATCAGATTCCCAAAAACTATGTGAATGGAATTAAAGTTATCAGATCACTAAGGAGAAAAACTATCAAAAACAGGAATTTCTAGAGAGTCTTAAGGATTGTATGTTGACAACTGGAAAGTGGCATAAAATTAATTAAAATACATATAGACCAATATTTCACACCATCTACTAAGATAACATTATGATCTGGACATAAAAGGAGATATCATAAGAACAGGGAACCTATTACCTATAAGATTTATGGATAGAAACAGAATTTATGAATAAACAAGATAAAAAAGCATTATGAGTTGTAAAATGGATCATTTTGAGCACATTAAATTGAAAAAAAAGTGTCCAAATAAAACAAATATTGTCAAGATTTAGAAGCAAAGCAGAAAATTGGGAAATTTTTTATAGGCTCTCATATAGAATTCTTGTATCTAAAATATAAGAGAAAATTGTGTGATTATGTGAGTAGAGACAGGAGAGCCCTTCAATTCTCTTGAAGCTTTGAGTTTCTTCAGGTTTCTTTGATTCTCTTTAGACTTCGGGCACTTCCGACTTCTAGCTTCAAGAGAGAAGATAGATGACACCAATCCCATTTTATACTGCTGAGTAAAAAGACTGGCTAGATGCTGACATGAGAGGAACTGGATGTCTCTATCACTGCCTTATCCTCAGCTAGCTACCCTAGAGATTTCAGGCATCTTCCCCCTGGGTAAGACCTAGGACCACTCTCTCAGTTAAGCTGTTACATCTTTTCCAAAGAAAAAGATTCTTCTATCTATATTTTCTAACAAATATTCTCACAAGAACTTATCATGATTTCTATTTTCCTGCCAACTTGTATAAATGGGTTTCTTGGCTAAGTGCTATGTCTGTTCATCAAAGACCTGGTATTTGGTGGGAAAGGAGTCAAGCCTTGAATATAAAGCTTGGCATCTTATTTCCACCATTAATGAAACAGCAATAAGAAGTTAGCTTGAGCCTGAAAACTATATCATCTAGTCTATTAATATTTAAAAGAGCAGGTAGATGTAATTCTATCCCAATACCCCATGTCTCTGAAAGGGAGATGTAGCTTCTGCTTGGTAGGAAATAGAGACTTCCTTGAAAAATATTGTGGGGAAAAAAGGCTAGAGTTCTACTTCCCTTCCAGGTACACAATGACACCCCATCAGACATAGAGGGGATAATCCTTGTACACCTTGCTATTTTAATGTGTTTAAAGTACTTCTCTATATATTTTATATATTGTCATTCTTTTCAGAGAAACATTCTACAAACATACTTTTTAGCTACCTGTTCCCTTTCTTATTTTAATGACATTGATTTTGGTTTTGTGTCAAGCTTTTCAATTTTATATAACCAAATTTTTCCATTATTCCCTGAAATCTCTATCTTTTATTTGGTCAAGAATACTTCCAATCAATTCCTGCAAAAAAAGCATTTTCTGCTATTTTTCTTTAATTTGTTCATGAAGTGACCTTTTATATCTGGGTCTTGAATCCATTTATGGTTGTTATATATTGTGAAATCTCTAGGATATACAAAGAGAGGATCAGAATCTTTACTTATTACTTCCTACCCATTTCCTACCCATGTGTTATGAGAAGGTATCAAAACTGCAATTGCTTATACAGTCTTTGAATTAGCACAGGTGAACTAAACTACAATGACCTTTTCCAACATTATTGCATTTTTGAGTGACAGGAAATTTCCTGTGTTATTTTATCAGTTTTATATATTTAATATCTATTATATAGAAAGTAAAGCACCTCAATCATTTTCAATGAGGCTGATTTTCCCTGTGGAATTGTGGGGTCATTGTTTCCATAGTTGTTCATTTGTTTTAGTTGTATCAAGACTCTTTGTGATCCCATTTAGGATTTTCTTTGCAAAGACACTGGAGCAGCTTATTATTTCCTTTTCCAGCTCATTTTACAGATGTGAAAACTGAGGCAAGCAAGGTGAAGTGACTTGCCCAAGGTCATACAACTATTAAGTGTCTGATTTTATTTGATTTGAACTTAGAAAGATGAATTATCCTAACTCCAGGTCTGGCAGTCTATCCACTGCATTACTTCATTATGTGGTAGGGTAGAAAACTTGAATAAATATAACCTTGGAGGCAGAGAAGCATTATCTTTACCATACATAATTATATCATCTAACTTTCTGAAAATTACTATCTCAATTATGTAGTCCTGGATGTGCAGTCCATAGAGGATAAATGGCAGGGGCACTAGGGAGGGAGGGTGTCTCATTGATCATCGAATCTGACAATATGCAAGAAACATCCACTGTTCTCTCTTCCTGGGGTTATCTGATTTTGAACTATCACCATTAGCTTATGAAGTGGGATCCAATAGAATGGTACTATTCTTAATATTAAGACAGTTATAAACTAAATATCACATTATTTTAAATACTTTTCTCATCTGAGTGGTCAGGGGTAGTTCTTCAAGTATGTGTTTTATAATATGATTATAGCCTGATTCTTTTTTAAAAATTTATTGATACTTTTACATAATCCCAAATTAGGTCAATTCCCTTGCTGGGGTGGGGGGGGAAGAAAAGAAAAAAATAAGAAACAAAAGATATAGTTAAACAAAATAAGGCAACATATTCAATTTGTTTGACAATATACATCTTATTTTATACCCATAGTTTCCCATTTCTCTCTGAAAAGGAGTCATGCTTCTCCATCATTCCTCACAAATCAAGATGACTTCCTTGATTGATCAGGAATGTGATATTTTCAGTATTATTTTTTTTTACATTATTTCACTCACTGTAGAAATTGCTCTGTTAATTTCACTTCATCATGTATCAACTGATATGACTCCTGCCAGGTTTCTCTGAATTTTTCATATTCTTTAATTCTTAAGATACAATAATTAAATTGATGTGTCATAATTTGTTTATCCATTTCCCAACTATGAGAATGCCAACATATATCCATTATCATTTCTAGTATTAATATAATTTAAATGTCATAAAAGCATCACCATTCTGATGATTCATTATGACTAAATTAATTTAGAGTGTTTGAAGGAAAGAGGAAGTGTTTTCTTTTGTTTCATTTTATTTTTTTTCCAAGCATCAAGGAGTAGAGAAATAAAGTGATCAGATAACTTTTCCAATTCCTGCAATGTTTAGAAGGTACTAAGTGTAGTAGAGACTTTAAAAGAAGTATAGATGTTAAGGAAAAAAAGATACTGAAGAGGTAGTGAGCTTCCTGTAAATAGAAATGTTCTAAAATAAAGTGATGATTATTAAATCTTAGGCGGAATAGTATTTTGTGTGGTTGATTAGATGTCCCTGTTACATCTCATTAATGCTAGGATTTTATACTACTGTGATTCTAGGTCATAAAAGCAAGAAAACTAGTTTTAGTGATTACCACAACTTTCAAAACTGAAGAGCAAGAAAGAAATAAGGCTACGTAGATACTCATTAGGACTCTCACACACAGAAGATGAGTTCATAGGAGAGGATCCCACGTATCCTAGAATCATCACATTAGAAGCTCATTTGGTCCATCTGCCCATTTTTAGCAGGACTGTATTTAACCTTTTGATAAAGATTTTGTGTCCTTTTCCCATGTAATTCTAAAGAAGATTACGTAGTCTTCCTTAGGCTTCTGAATATGTAGAATATCCTCTAATGTTTCAGAACTGTTTTTTTTTCTTCCCCTTCTCCTGCATTAGCTGCACTTGAATGCAAATGACAGATTTTCGTTAGAGTTTTTAACCTTTTGTTTCCATTGGACTTTTTGCCTTTAGAAATAAGCAAACTTCAATTAAATACTTTAATCCATTTTGAGAAAGAAAAAACACAAAGCTTTAGATTTTTTTTCTTTCAGTAGCGTTATTTAAGAAGCTTGGTAAACTATTATCTGTGCTTCCTTGTAAGAAATGGTGTTAATGACTGCTCTTTTCAATGTCCTTTTTTTACTCATTTAATCCACCCTCTTCTCTTTTATAAAAGTGATGCACATGATTGAAGCATTTTCTTACATTTCAATCCTCTTTTTGTCTGTCTATGATGAATGAAATATATCTCACCTATCCTGTGTTAGGTTTTACATATTCTATGTTGAAATGATTTTCTCAAGTCGAGACTTCTTTTTTAAAACTGATTTGCGACTATTTTTCAGTTAGATGATTGATTTTAATAGGCACGAGAACATTCTATTCATTTTTTTCTTTCCTCTTTGTAGGAGCATAAGTATCTCTGTACTATGTTCCCATACATTGGTATAGGCCAGTTATCATTATTAATCCATTGCCATTTGAGTCATTTCCCCAAATTATTTTCAAATATAACTCAATATTTCTCTCTTTGGTTGCAATGAAGAAACTCTGATGGTTACTTTTTTTGGGCCAAAAATGATTCTTTCATAATCTTTTTCATTCATTCCAGTAACCATATTAGGTTAAATGATCTTTCCTCTTTCTCATTTAATAGGATAAATTATTTTTTCTCTAAACTAGATTTTTCTTCTTTAAAGATAAGTAAATTTACATTCTCTTAATTTGAAAAGATATTACCATTGAGTGTCATTTATTTATGAAGTCATCAAACAGTAAACAATGATTAGGAGAAAGGGTGATAGAAAGTTAATAAACATGAATTTTACTTTTTAAAATTTAATGTCACTAATTTACTAAATGATAATGGTTGGTCTATGAATTATAGTTTACTCATCAATAAAATATAAATTAAGTCTACTACCTAATGTAAACTAAAGAATAACAACAATAATAAAACATATAGATCACCGACTTTTCTGAAATGAAAACTGATTTATTAGTTCTTAATTATTTTATTTATTATATATATATATATATATATATATATATATTAGTACTTATCATTTCACTATTCAAATAGTGCCTTTTCCCCCATATACTCTGGAATAAACTTTTTTATTCCTTCATATATTGTCTGGGTAGGTACTCCAAGGTCATTATTGCTTAATATGAAGAGGATTTCTATAATACAGTAGAAGCCTAGAGAAATTAACTTATGGGGAAAGATTCAAACTTTTATCTTCTGATGTACAAATAAATGTTTCATTTGTTTGTTTTCATTGTGGTCAGGAAGATCTTAGATCAAATTCAATCTTAGATGCTTACTATGTGACTCTAGGGAAAGTCACTTAATCTCTATCTGCCTCAGTTTTTTCAGCTGCAAAATGAGTGTACTAATAGCACCTACCTTATAGGGTTGTTGTGATGATCAAATAAGAGAGTACTGATAAAGTATTTAGAGCAGTGCCTGACTCATAAGTAAGTGATTAAAAATATTTGTCTCAAAAAATAAATAAAAATTTAGTTCTGGTTAAGATGGTAGCAGAGTAAGGAGCAGCTTCTTGATCTCTCCTGACCGAAGCATACAGGACTCCTCAAGGGGACACAAAAACGAACCCAGACGAACAAAGGGACCCCACAACAGGGCGAAGCATTGAAGGTACGCAGAATCGGGGCATTTCCACATTATAAAGGGTGAAACAGCTCTCACTAAAACGCGAGAGGAAGAAGCCCCTCCCCCACCCCCCACACCACACACCTCTCACAATGCCAACGCACAAGAGTGAAAACAAGATTGGGGCAACCAGTTAATCACTGGCATCCCCGGGGCTTGTATCTGTGTTCTGCAATAGGAGGGACCCTAAGTGGCTGGGGGTGCGCAGGGACTTTCCCAAGCTTCCACGTGGGTGAAGGCACCAACTCAGGCTGGGACAAAAGCCTCTAAAACACGGTCTTTCCCAAGCGCTGAAGGCATCGCCTCAGGTGCGAATAAAGATCTCCAGCCCACAGACTTTCCCCAGCTTCTGCATGGGTGAAGGCAGTGCCCTAAGAGCATCTGTGCAGGCAAAGGGAGTGCCCTAGGCTTGAATAATGATCTCCAGCCCAGGCTTGGACCTCCAGTGAGTACCCGGTGGGGACCGGAGTGCGACTGTGAAAGCAGCACCAAAGACTGCTGAAGGAGCCTTGGGCAGAGGGGCAGACCGGGGTCTACCAGGAGGCCTGACCCTGAGGACAAGGAGACCGGAGCCCCCGGGAGCTTGGAAGGTACACGCAGACCCTGAGTGTGAAGACAAAGTGGAAAAGGGGCAGGGCTAACAATGGCAAGCCAAGAACTCCAGAAGAAGAAAAAGATTATCAAGAAAAACTCTAGAACACTCGAACAACTTTTACACAGGGAAAATCCAGACAACAGAGGAGGAAAAACAAAAATCCAAACCTCCCCCCAAAAATGAAAGCTGGTCACAAGCTATTGAAGAGCTCAAAAATGAAATGCTGAGGAAGATGGAAGAAATCTGGCAAGAAAATAACAGTTTAAAAGGCAGAATTTCTCAATTGGAAAGTGAGACAAGCCAACTGAAGACCAAAAATGACCAGATTGAAAAGGAAAACCAAAAGATTATAGCCAAAAACCAGTCCTTAAAGGCTAGAATCGAACATTTAGAAACCAATGATCTCTCAAGACAACAAGAACAAATAAAACAAAGTCAAAAGACTGATAAAATAGAAGGAAACATGAAATATCTCAATGAGAAAGTGACAGACCAAGAAAACTGGTCTAGAAGAGACAACTTGAGAATCACTGGTCTTTCAGAAAAGGCAGAAATTAATAGAAACTTGGACTCCATACTTAAAGAAATTATTCAGCAAAATTGCCCTGAAGTTCTACAACAAGAGGGCAATATAGACATTGAAAGGATCCATAGATCATCCTCTACACTGGACTCAGAAAAGTCAACACCCAGAAATATAATAGCGAAATTGAAGAGCTTTCAAGTAAAAGAAAAAAATCTTACAAGAAGCCAGGAAGAGACAATTCAAATATCAAAGAGCACCAATAAGGATCACACAGGATCTGGCAGCCGTAAGGCTTGGAATACAATATTCAGAAAGGCAAGAGAGCTGGGCCTTCAGCCACGAATCAACTACCCAGCGAAACTTACCATATACTTTCAGGGGAAAGTATGGGCATTCAACAAAATTGAAGAATTCCAAGTATTTGCACAAAAGAGACCGGGACTAAAAGGAAAGTGTGACACTCAACCACAAAAATCAAGAGAAAGATGAAAAGGTAAATAAGAAACAGAGGGAAAAGAAAGAAAACTCATAATCTTTTAAGCTTGACTCTTTAAGGGCATAAATAAGATCTAATTATCTGTATTACTAGGTGGAGAAATGCTATGTATAATTCTCTGTAGTGAACTCTATACACTATTATAATATTCACTATTATAGCAACCAGAAGAATAATTCATAGGGAGAGGACAGGCCTGCTTCTGAGCTGAGAAAATCGTGAGACAAGTTCAGCTTCCCATCTCACCCTAAAAAAGAGTAACTGCCATTTCTCTTATTATTTTAACCTTAATGAAAGACAAAAACACTTGCTGTAGCTTTAAACATGTTCCTACATCCTTTATATACTTAATCTTTTCCCAGATCTTTTCACCTTGGTTTTCTATTATTTTTTCCCGAGACAGGAAAATTCAATTTTCAGATCATGACATTTTTCAAGATGTTAATTATAATGACTATATTTGGATGTAGGATAGTATTAGTGTGAGTACTCCCTTTATGGAAACTCCCTTTACCAATGCAAACTGAAAATACATCTATGTTTTACAGTCTTAAAGAGTTGCTTAAATACTTTAACTATGAGTTGTGAGGAGAACTCAAATCATGTTTTTCCTTCAAAATTTAATGTTCTTACAAATTCTTGACTCATAAAATAATTTTAATATTCTGCATTCAATTAATATGCTTAGAGTTTGTGGATGACTGTCAGAATTTTGTTTTTGTCAACAAAGAACTAAAATTAAGTCTGTGATAGATTAAATTTTTTTTCTTTTGCTTTTCTTGTCTTGGCCTCAGTTATAAAAGAGTTTTATTGTTTAAAATGAAACCATCGCATAAAATATCCATTTTGAGCAGTTCTCCACTTGTCTTAATTCTTAGAAGCTAAACTTATAAACAAATGTATTTGCATGTATGATTTGTTATGATTTATTGCATTTATGATCATTATTTAAATAAGTAATTAAGCATATTTACCATAGATATTCTATATTACTCTCAAAGAACAGGTAATTATATAGAAATTACCTCATTAGAATAGATTGATAACTGATACAGGACATTTTAATTTTAATTATGTTGCTTTTAACATCTTGGTAAGTATAGCTTATTGGAGTATTATTAGAAGATGGGGTAGAAGAATAAAAGTTGTTTTCTTGTGGTAATAGTGGGGATGGGATATTATTTTTTGTAGCTTGTTTTTCTCAATAGAGCAATGTAGTGTGTACCTATGGACATAGCTATGTGATGAAATTTCCCAAATAATAGGTTTCAACATAATTCATAGATATTTTTCCTTGGAATGTATAAGTGGGTGTCTTCTGAAAGAAACACATAATTTAGTGGTTATGGGCTTATGTCAAAAGCAAATATTTCTCTATTACTTTCAAGACCTTTAAATGTTAATTGTGGGTATTAAAATTGTGTTCATTTTTCCCCACAAGAAATGATTTCTGCTTTTTATATCCAAGCTTGGTATATGAATGGTTATTCTAAAAGGAGATTAATAACTTTAGATTTAAAATTCAGTTTCATTTCTTGCTTATAAAATCTTAAAAGTCTCCTTTGGTTTTATGAAACTTGACTATAAAATTGACTAGTAAACAAGTTAAGAAGGTAATTTCATCCTTTTATGTATAAAAGAAACTGAAATAAAAAAGAATGTTCCATTAACTATTCAAAGACTAATATTATGATTTTCTTCATTGCTGACTCTGGGACATAGAGGGCACTCTTAGCCTAATGAAGACAACTCTTTGTAAATGGTGAGTTACAGACTGTGTTTAATGGACAGAAGGAATACTCCAGTATGCTATGGACTTGCTAATTATGAATTTTTTTTTCCTAACTGTAAAATGTTCACAACATTTTAATGAAGTACTTTTAATATTCTTTCATCTGAGATGAGTAAAAATATGAACACTTAGAAATGTTTATGGAAAACATTAGCTCATATGTTAAATCCCTCATAGAGCTTCTTGACAGCCTGACTCTCAGCTGATAGGAGGTCTGCTAATTTTTTCAGGAAAAGCCAGTCAGCATGAGTCATGAGACATTAAATTAAGTATCTAAAATGATAGAAGACCGATAACATCCTTTAAAACTTTTGAAGGAGGCTCATGTGATCAGTCACATTATTGGCAGGATGAATAGGTCTTTAATTTGGATTGAGTGCTGCCCAATAACGCCAATAATACTTAATGTAGCCCCAATTAATTATCCTGTTGATTGCTAAACAAAACAAAAAAATATTGAAAAGTGGTTGAATATACATGTTTTGTTTCCTAATGCCAAAACCACTACTTGATTCTGTTTTTTTAAAGCACTCTAAATGATTGATGGGTATTGTGTTGGTAAAACAACCAATATCATATCTGAATTGTTGACTTTCATACTAGCAGTGCTGACTGTCTAATTGGACCAAAGTCTTGAAATCTGAAGATCTTTGATTAGAGTGTAACAAATCACATAGTCATAAATTAGTCATTTTTAAAAAAATATGTGAATGTATGAATGTTATATTATATGTTATATTATAGACTTAATAAGAACACTTAAGAAATGAGAAGTAGCATGGTACAATGAAGAGAGAGATACCTCAGAATCAGATATCAGATAAGTGTTTTTAATGTTTTTTGGGCAGTGCTAAAAACTAAGAATAAAAATTTAAAAAATAAATTTATCCTTACTTGCAAGAGGCTTCATTTCTAATGGAGAAGACAACAAGAACAGATGGAGAGAGATGATATATAAATAAATAGAAATGATAGATAGATAGGTAATAGATAATAGAGAGAGATAATAGAGATAAATGAGTAACAGAGACAAAAAAGAATGATAGAAGATAGTCAGATAGTAGATAGACAATAAGGAAATAAACAATAGAGATAAACAGATAAAGACAGATAATTTGTTAAACACTTACAATATGCCAAATACTTGGCTAAACTCTGGCTATGTAAAATTAATCAAGTAAAACAAATCTGTCCCCAAACAGTTTACATTTTAAGGGGAAAGTCAAGACCTAAAGGGGAGTTGAAAAGAGAGGAAGCATACTGTGGATCTTCAGAGGATAAGGTGAAAACAGACCTAGAAAAGCCCAAAGTCTTGTGCTATCCAAAGTTCCTTTGGGGAGAAGGGCTTAAGCAAGGACTACTTGTTTTTGAAAGTAGAAGTCAAGATAAAGTGAATAAATATAAAGAAATACTAAGTACTAAACGCAAGAGAATTTATTGTGGCATGAACACAACAAACTTCAATGTTTCAGTCAACATGTATTTATTTATTTTTTAAACTTTAATTTTTAAAAATTCACCTATATTATCATATAATACATATTTCTATGTTCATCAAGTTATGAAACAAGACAAATACTGCTTACCCTAGAGAAAAATGCATGGAGGAAATAAAGTGAAAAATGATTTGTTTCAGTCTGCTTTTGGACTCTTGTTACTTCTATGAATCCCTTGTAGTTGTCTTGGATCCTTGTGTTTCTGATAATAGTTGTCATTCACAGATGATCATCATACATTATTGTTGCTACTGTGTCCAGCATTCTCCTAGTTCTGATCACCTCACTTTGCTTCACTTCATATGTCTTTCTACTTTCTTTCCAAGTTTATTTTTATTCGATTTGAAATTCTATTTTGGCTCTGTCCAAATTATTCTCATAAAATGAATATTTTAAAGTTAAATTAGTGTCTTGTTAGCTTAAAATTAAATTTATTTTTAACTTTATTAAATGATTGTTTTGCTTTCAGAGAGATATGAGTCTAGGTAGACTCAGTTAAAGAGAGTCTTTTTGGAAAAGAGCTTCCATATATATGTTTGCCATTCATTTGGACCACTTCCAAAGTGGTGCCTATAAGTGATATAATATTATGTATAAACCATAAAATTTAAATAAAATACATAATTTAAAGCTTCAATTGAAGTTTATTTTCATTTAACAAGTATAGAGACATTAACTATTAAGGGGGGGGAATCCATGTTTTTTACACTAGTTAATTGTGTGTTTTTTGATCATTTTCATGAAAAGCTAATCCTAGCATATATTTATTTGAGATGATATTTCTTAATAGGATTTCATTATTGGCATTCTTACCCTGGACAAAATTTTAACAAATGTTTAGTGCTTAATGTGTTTTCATGTGTATAGACACTGTTTATAATCACAATGAAGCTTGTCTTTGAGGTACCTTGTCATAATTGATAAATCTTTTAGGAGAGCTCTCTAGAGCACTGCTTCTAGCAAGAAAGAATATAGTCACACTTAGAAGATGTCAAATTCAGAATCACAACAATCAAAATTTTCCTGCTGAACTTGTCTCACGATTTTCTCAGCTCAGAAGCAGGCCTGTTTTTTAGCAAGCTTATGAGTCTTGTTTATTCTTCTATTTTTAACTTTCCTCCCTATTTTTTCCATTTCTGTTCATGTAAATCCTTGAAAATAGTTTAATGATAAATCAATAGAAAGTTCAACCTCCCAAAGACACATTCTAACCTTGGATGTCTCCTTCAAAAGGATCTTTTTTTTTTCTTTTTCTTTTTTAACTCTTTCCTTTGGCTCAGAGTTTGCTCTCAGAAAATCTCCATATATGTTTCTATATAAGATTCCCCACTAATGTATGTTAGAGTGTTTTTTAAATCACTCTCATTTCCAAATAGTACTTTCTTCAATATCTCCTCCTGCCTCCTTTTACTGCTATTCCTAGGAAAACAATATCTCTTCTATAAATTTCACTAATAAAAACAATTTAACTTTAGCCATATATGAAAACATTTCATTGCACACCTATAATCTACAATTTCTCATGCAAGAGATGGGATATTTGCTTCATTGCCAATTCTAGGTGTTAGCACCACAGTGCCCAACTCTTCTACAACCACTCAAATCAAGATGCAAAGGATTGGAAACCAACCTTAATTTCACTCTGAAGAAAAATGCAGAAAATTTACAAAATTTTATAAATAATGGAGACAGAGAAACCAACAGATAGACTTTTGTCTTGCCATTGGACTTTGATGACTAGAAAATAGAGGAATAGACTATTTTGTGCAACTCTGCCTCACTTAAAACCAATTCACTCATAAGTCAAGACATCAACCCATGGTGTCATTGCTCCTCTTTGAAAATGAAGGTCAAACAACAGCTCTCCCTTAGGGTTCCTATTCAGTTCCTAATCTTAGAGTGCCACCTCAAACCATGCAATCTGGACTCTTGGGAGAGCAAATAAACTTTGGAACTACTGAACCAAAAAGCATCGCAGTGTTCTGGTCAGGTGCTACCGTACCTCTTGTCTCAAAATACCCATACAAACATTTTATTATAAAGCATAACTGTGAGGACTCCTCAATACAGAGGCTTGAGGAGTGTGAGGAGAGAAGAATACTTTTTGGAACTGAATTTTTCCATCTGACCTGCATTGCCCAAATAACTCATTGAAATAGCAAGAAGTAGAAAGTTGTTTCCCTATGTTAAAGGATTCAAATTTTACTCATCTCTTGGCCATGGGAGGCATATGAGTGATCTCCTCTCCCCTTCCAATAAGTATGCTAGTTAGCAAATCTCTTCTCTATCCTAAAATATATGCTCCTTGAACCCAGAGTTACTGAGCATCCTCTTAAATTTTAATTCTTTACAATCACAAAATAGTTGTGATAAATATATTGTACATATAGATCCTTTTTCCCTTTTTCTTTGACTCTTTGGAGTAGAGAACTAGTAGAAATATTACTGGCTGAAAGAGTATGCTTAGTTGTGTAGTACTTGGGTCGTACTTCCAAATTGTTCTCCAGAATGATTGGATCTGTTTACTAATCCACCAATAGTCTATTAATGTGTCTATTTCCCTTCATCCTTTCCAGCATCTGTCATTTCTGACAGGCATGAAGTAGTACCTCTGAATTATTTTAATTTGCTTTTTCTAAACAATAGTAATTTAGAGCATTTTTATAAATAGTCTTGATTTTTACTGAAAACTGTCTTTTCATATCCTTTGACCATTTATCAGTTGGGGAATGGTTCTTATTTTTATAAATTTGACTAGGACCCCCATAAATTTGAGAAAGTGAGACCCTTATCAGGGAAACTTGTTATGAAGGGGTTTTTTTGTGTGTGTTACTTCATTATTTGTGGTTTGTTGTTCAATCATTTTTCAACTCTATATGACTCTTCTTGACCTCATTGTATGATACCTTTTAATAAAATGCAGTTGCTTTGATTATCTCTTTTAATTAGGTGTATTTATTTTTGCTTTTGCTTTGTCTTAAAAAATTATTGCTACACCTATCTTCTTTACTTAACCTGAATCTTGATAGATTTTGTTTCAGTCCTTTATTTAACTCTGTGTTTCTATTCAAATGTGACTCTTGTAAATAACTCATTGTTATATTCTGGTTTCGAATTCATTTTGCTATCCTCTTCCCTTCGGGGGAGTTGCTCATCCCATTCACAGTTATGATTACTAATTGTGTATTTTTCTCCATTCAGTTTTCTTCTGTTTATATTCTTTTTTTTAATCTTACCTCTTCTCAAAAGTCTGTTTTCTTTCTGAGCACTGAATAACTCACTGAGTATATATTTATCTAATTCTGATAAGCATGGAATTTAAATATGACCTGCCACCCATACCATTATAAAAAACTCTTCATTGTGCATCTCTTTTATGTGATAACATTTTCCTTCATTCTAACTCTTCCTTTTTATTTTCCCAATAAATTCCTCTTCCTCTTTCTCACACTTATATTTTTCTAGATAATCTCAACATAATCAATTCATATTTATGCCTTCTGTCTAACTGCCATAAAAATATAAAGTTCTTAGGAGTTACATGTATCACCTTCACACATAGGAGTATAAATAGCTTAACTTTATTGAGTCCCTTATGATTACTCTTTTAAGTTTACTTTTTATGTTTCTCTTGAGACTTCTGTTTGAATGTTGAATTTTTTTGATTCAGCCCTTGTCACTTCATCATGAAAGCTTTGAAATCTTCAATTTCACTAAATATTTCTTTCACCCTAAAAGAGTTACTTAGTTTTGCTTGACAGCTTATTTTTGGTTATACTCTTATCTCCTTTGCCTTCCAGAATATCATGTTCAAAGCTCTATACTCTTTTAATGTGGAATATGTTTAACCTTGTGTGAGCCTTACTTTCCTTCTTGAAGTATTTGAATCTTTTTTTTTTCCTGTATGCTTGCAGCATTTTCTCTTTGACCTATGACCTCTGGAATTTGACTTTAATCTTCCTGGGGGATTAGATTTTGTAATATCTTTCAAGAGGTGATCAGTAGATTTCTTTCAATTTCTATTTTACCCTCTGGATTTAAGATATAGGGGGACTTTTCCTTGATAATTTCTTGAACTATAATGCCAAGGTTCTTTTTCATCATGTATTTCAGGTAGTCCAAATAATTCTTAAATTATCTTTCCACCATTAATATTCCATGTAAATTGTTTATCTAATGAGACATTTCATATTTTCTTTTGTTTATGCTTTTGACATTTTTTATTGCTTCTTGATGACTCATTGCATCATTTGGCCAGTTCTTTTTATTTTTTATTTTTATTTTATTGATTAATTATGAAAATTTTCCATGGTTACATGATTTATATTCATTCCCTTCCCTCCTTCCCTCCTCCCATAGTCAACGCACAATTCTACTGTGTTACATGTGGTTTTGATCAAGACCTATTTCCATATTATTGATAGTTGCACTGGGGTGATCGTTTAGAGTCTACTTCCTCAATCCTATCCCCATCGACCCATGTGATCAAACAGTTGTTTTTCTTCTGCATTTCTACTCCCACAGTTCTTACTCTGAATGTGGCTTGTTTTCTTTCTCATAAGTTGCTCAGCCTTGCTCTGGATCCTCGAATTGCTGCTAGTAGAGAAGTCTGTTATGTTCCATTTTACCACAGTGTATCAGTCTCTGTGTACAGTGTTCTCCTGGTTCTGCTCCTTTCATTCTTCATCAATTCCTGGAGATGGTTCCAGTTCACATGGAATTCCTCCAGTTCATTATTCCTTTGAGCACAATAGTATTCTACCACAAGCATATACCACAATTTGTTCAGACATTCCCCAACTGAAGGACATCCCTTTGTTTTCCAAATATTTTGCCACCACAAAGAGCGTGGCTATAAATATTTTGTACAAGTTTTTTTCCCTATGATCTCTTTATGATGTATACTATTAGATGGTTCTTGAATAGTCTTTCAAGAAATCTTGAAAGGCTCTGATAAATAAGAAAATGTGGTAGGGGGAAAAATCTTTAAAACATTATTTAATTCTATCAGGTCATTTTTCCCCACAGTCAACAAGAAATAAGCACTACTGGATCCTATATCTTTATATCTTATTCAGTTAAGAAATTCTAAAGATCAGCTGTATTTCTATTAATTAATTAATTCATTAAGAATATTTTTCCATGATTACATTCCCTCCCCTCTTCTCTCCTCACTCCCTGAGCTGACGAGCAATTCTACTGGGTTATATGTATCATTGTTCAAAACCTATTTCCATATTATTAATATTTGCAATAGAATGATTAAAGTCAAAATCCCCAATCATATACCCATTGAACTATGTGATCAAAATCAATTGTTTTTAAAGATCTACTTTAAAAATTAACTGTTGGGGCAGCTGGGTAGCTCAGTGGAGTGAGAGTCAGGCCTAGAGACAGGAGGTCCTAGGTTCAAACCCGGCCTCAGCAACTTCCCAGCTGTGTGACCCTGGGCAAGTCACTTGACCCCCATTGCCCACCCTTACCACGCTTCCACCTATGAGACACCAAAGTACAAGGGTTTAAAAAAAATTAACTGTTAGCAGACACTTCCCAGATGTGTGACCCTGGGCAAGTCACTAGACCCCCATTGCCTACCTTTACCACTCTTCTGCCTAGGAGCCAATACAGTTAAGGGTTTAAAAAAAATTAAAAACAAAATTAACTGTTAGACCACAGCCTTAGAGACAAACATCAGGATTAGTGAAAAACCAGAAAGAAAGAAAAAGATAATGTACAATTGAAACAAATAAATCCTGAATTATATAATTAAAAATCAAAAATTAAAAATAGATATAGTTACTAGTGGCAATGTCATACATAAATGTAAGCACTAAAACCTATTGCCCCAACACAGACCCAGAAAGCACTTTTTAGTCTTCAAACAATTGACTTTCTTAACAAGTAGGAAAAAATGGTAGCCCAAAGCACCGCCAGTTAAAATTTAAACTAATTTGCAAAATTTTACAAAAGAAGAATGATGGATCTTTATTACCAATAGAGTCTCAAAAGGACAAAGAAGGATTGGAGCTTCAAACAACTTTTAAGTAAGCCTAGCATGAGGTCAAAGGAACAAAAATCATTCCAAAGGCATTTAACAATGAAAACTGGAGGATAATATATTAAATAAAAAGTTAAAATATGAAAAGATTACTAAAGCAAGCTCTTTTCAGCTGACAAAGGCAATCAAACCCTCACACTTGGACACTAACCCAATTTCCCTGGATATGCTTATTGGATGGAAAACAGGATAGGAAAAATAATACAGAGAAGAAAAACAAAAAATATTTGATTTAGAATATTGGTAGCAAAGGACAGACAGGTAATATAGTGTATATAGAATACCAGACCTGAAGTTGGGAAGACCTATCTTTGTGTGTTCAAATCTGACCTCAGTCCCTTACTAGCTATTCTCCCCTGGGCTAATCATTTAACTGTGTTTGCCTCAATTTTTCTTTTGTAAAATGATCTGGTGAAGAAAATGACAAAACGCCCCAAAATGTTTGTCAAGAAAATCCTGATTATGGACAAAGAATTGAAAATTACTAAAACATCTGAACAATAATGACGACAATAAAGTAGAACAAATCATTACTGAATGAGAAATAATTATGACATTAATGATGGATCAAGAGTTTAAAAAAAAAACTAAGGTGGAAAAGATGCCAAAACTATGGAAACATAATCTTAGATATTATTAGTATCAAAAAATCAACCAAGAAATCTATTCTTCTACCAACATATATGCCTACTCCTATGTATATAATATCTTTATTTAAATAATCTATACATGAATCAATAGCATGCTTAATTGAGGATATAGTAAGAAATAATTAGGTTTTCTACATGACACAACAATTGAATTCATCTTTATCACTTCATACTTTATTGATAGATATGAAGAATATAAGATACTATCATGCTTTATATAGTTAGTAAATGAGAGAAAAACAAAGTAAAAGCCACAGGAAAACATATTCTGTGAGCTTGCAAAAGACTAGAGCAGTTAGGGGTTTTTATGTACAGTACTTTCTTTAAACTACTATTGAATAATATATATATATATATATATATATATATATATATATATATATTTAAACCCTTGTACTTCGGTGTATTGTCTCATAGGTGGAAGATT
>NC_058134.1:278671356-278694787 GCF_016433145.1 Gracilinanus agilis | reverse complement strand
ATTATATATGGGGAAATATATATATATATATGTATATATATATATTATATGGAGAAAAAACAGGGAAATAGAGAGATTAAGTGATTATTCCAAGGTCTTATTAGCAAAAACTTAATTAGTACTTGTACTCTTCCTTTTCCTTTCAGGTGCATTTTTTTTAAAACACTCATCTTCCATCTTAGGATCAATATTGTGTTTGGTTCCAAGGCAGAAAAGCAGTAAGGGCTGAGCAATGGGAATTAAGTGATTTTTCCAGGGTCACACAGCTTAGCAAGTATGTAAGGCCAGACTTAAAACCCAAAACCTCCTTTCTCTGGGACTGATTTTCAATCCACAGAGCCACATAGCTGCCCCCTCAATATTTTCTCAATATATATTGTGAATTACATGCAATTAATTATCATATCCAGATAAAATTAATTTAAAATTATTTATTATTTATGGTAAATAAAAGATTATGTTCTCTCCTATCAATTTCTTCCTCTTCAGATATAGAAATTGAATTAAACATGGCACGATATAGACTTTCATAAAATTCCTTAGTTGGGTAAAATGTTGACCTCTCTGACATCTTGAGATAAATTTGATGTGCAACCAGAATATTCATTCAAGTGTATGTTATATTGTTGAGATTATACTCCCTCCACTGATACAGGAAGTTGGTATATGGTACATGAAAGCTGATGTGGGCAAGAATTCCACCATCCTCTTGAAACAAGAAAAACAAATATATTTTTGCACATATTAACCTTTATTTTTTAAGACAAATTTCATTGTCCTAAGTCTTTTTGTTCTGAGCCCAAAGTCCTTGTTCCATCTTCAGATTCTTCTTGAGCATTATCTTGAGCAAAATAGTAACTAGACAGTCTACACTGCGCACTGAGTGATACTGAATTTTAATGGGGGTTGTTGGATCTTCTCCCTAAGAGGGCCTGGGACCACCCGCCTATGTCCCACAGTGTGATGCCATTTCATTATACTGACTCATATCCAGGGTCTTTCTTCTTCACAAAAGGAATCCACTCCCTATTTTAAAACCATTTCTTCACCTAGTCATATCACCGAGATCCCCTTGTCTTGAAAACCCTCTTTGGGATCAATCTTTACATCTTTCAAACTTTTTAGGAGAAACAGTTCTTTCTGGGGGATAGACTTTTCCTATAAGGGATATTGGACTGTCTTCTACATGGTTGCCTGACCCCCATATTACTTTTTGTGAGAGTACCCCACTTTCCCCTGACCTACATCTTCATGTTGCCACTGTATTGTTTTCCTATGAGTTATCTTCATGAATCTTTTCCCCTTCTTGACAAAACATGGCAATGATAAATACACTAACTACTCCAGATGTGGTCTGACTAGGGCAAAGTATAATATAGTCTTAGAATTATTCATATTTAACTTCCTCAGTCTAGGTAGTTTGAACTAATAATTATTTCTTCCTACATATCTACTATCAGTTCTTTCCTGAAGCATTTTTATATCAAAAGTATATTTTAAAAATGAAAATAGAAGCAGAATGCACTAAAACCAAATCATGAAGCTAACATGAATCATGAATATCATCAGTAAACATATGTGTTAGCATTTTTGTAAATATAATTAGATGACATGACTTATTAATTCCAATACTGCAGAGGGTACTGTAGTGTTCTCTCAACTAGTTTCAGTGGTAATTGTCTTTCAGTTTCTCTTTCTTTAATAAACTAGCTCTCTCATCCCCAATATTGGATCATATAGATGTAGTGAAATAAATGTGAAAGACAACATTTTTGTTAAGCTCTTCCTATACATGCTCCCTCTAAATAATTACCAAACCAAATTCTAACCAAGAAAGCCAAGACAAAGTTACAGTGAATTATTTTTTCCAGCCTAGGAAACCTGAGGAAGATAAACAGAGAAGTAGGTAGACATTGGGGAGGGCGCTTTCCAGAAACACAGTGCAGTAGAAGAAATACTGGTTGTGGGCTATGAAAACTTAAGACACAAACTTAGAAGAACATAATGATTTGAAAATGCAAACAGTAAAGCCTCAAATTAAAATGTAGATTGGACATAAGACCAAAAAGATTTCCTAGAAGACATCAAAAAAGATATAGAAAAAGAAAAAAATAATTTAAAGAATAAAATTGTTGGGTCAAAAATGGTGAAAGAAATGATAATTATGCAAGAAATTTATGAAGAGATTTAACAGTTTGGTAAAAGAGGATAAATACTAAAGAAATAAGTTTTTATTAATCATAGTTGGCAAATGGTAAAAGAGGAACAATATTTAATTGGAAAAAATAACTTCAAAATTTAGGATTAGTATACTGGAAACTTACACATGAGAGAGTTCAAGAAACAATAAAACTAAAGTATCTGAAAAATGTCAAAGAAAATATGAAACATTTTATAGGAAAAATAATTGATCTGGAAAGTAAATCAAAGAAAGATAATTTTAAAATTCCTGGACAACCTGAAAGTCATTATCAGAAAAAGAGTTTAGACATCTTATTTCAAAAAAATCATAATGAAAACTGTTGAGATATCTCGCAATCAGCAGGCAAAGTAGAAATAAAAAAAAAACTTATTGATTATCTCTTGGAAAGATATCTCCCAAATAAATACTGTAAGAAATATTATAGTCCAAATGTAGACCTACTAGAAAAAAAGAGTAAGTAACCAGAAAAATACTGTTATGTCATAGGATCACACAAGATTTAGCTGCTATCACATAAAAGAGTACAAACCTTAGAGTATGATCTTCCTAAAGGCAAAGGAGCTAAGATTAAAACCAATAATAACCTAACCAGCAAAACTGAATATATACAGGGGAATGGAGAAATGGATGTATAATTCAATAGAGGGGTTTTAAGCATTTCTGATGAAAAAAATAAACAGATCTAAATAGAAAATTTGACATTCAATGCAAGACTCAAATGAAGTTCAAAAGAGTGTAAGTTATGTAAGAAAATGATAAAAGAATGCTGAACAAGTTATTGTTTATGATAGTGATGGGATACCATTGTTATAAGAAATGACAAGTCAGCAAGATGATTCCATAAAATCCTAGAAAGATTTGCATGAAGTGATAAAAAATGAAGTAAGCAGAACCAGGAGAAGATTTTACCAAGAAACAACATTGCCGTAAGAATCACCTGAGAATTAAGTAGTTATTAAAAGCAACACAATTGTATAAGATAAAGGACATGATGAAAAAAATGATATCTAGATCTTAAGAAAGAACCTATAGATTCTGAATCTATACTGAAGCATACTTTTCTCTTGTTTTTAATTTTTTAATTTTATTTTTCCACTATTTCCTATATGGAATTTCCAACATTTTTATAAAAATCTTGAGTTTCAAATTCTCTCTTTCCCCAAAACACACTAAGATGATAAACAATCTTATCTAGATTTTACATGTTCAATCATGTAAAACAATTTTTATATTAATGTTTCTATAGAAGATAACTCAAACAAAAAATAATTAACTTAAATAAGATTGTTTTGGTCTGGATGTAGATTCCAACAGTTCTTTCCTGGAAACAGGAAAGAATGTGTGGTGTCATTTTTTTTAAGTCATTAGGCCTTTGAGATTGTTTTGGATCATTGTATTGCTGAGAATAGCTAAGTTATTCATAGTTGTTATTGGACAGTTTTTCTCTCACTGTGTAAAGTGATCTCTGGTTCTGCTTATTTCACTCTGCTTCAGTTTGTGTAAGCCTTCCAGGTTTTTCTGAGCTCTTCCTGTTTTTCATTTCTTACACATGCAACAGGACACAGCACAATAGGTATTCCCTTACAATCATATAACTTAGTCATTCCCAAATTGATAGGTATCCCCTCCCTTTCCAGTTCTTTGTCCTCCATGAGATAAAAGGCTGCTTTAAACATTTTGTTCATGATATGATCCAGGGCAATTCTGATGGATTTAAAAAGGCTATCCACCTCCAGAGAAAGAACTGTTGCAGTAGGAATGCAGAAAAAAGCATATTGTTTTTCACTTGTTTATTTGGGCATATGTTTTGGTGTTTTGGTTTTATAAAATTATTCACTTACAAAAAATGAATAATATGTAAATATGTTTTGCATGAAAATGCATATATTACTCAGAAAAAATAAAGCTTGGATATCTTAAAATACATATTTGTATATCTATGTCCTTCTCTTTTAATTTTTTAATTCTTTAGGATACAAATCTAGTAATAATGTTGCTAGTTCAAAGAGTATTTACTATTTCATAGTTCTTTTAGATATAGTTCCAAATCGCCCTCCAGAATGTTTTAATCAGTTCACAATTCCGCCAACTGTATAATATTAGTGTTTCAATTTTCTTCCATTCCCTCCAAGTTTTATTAATTTCCTTTTCTGTTAAAATTGCCAATCTGATGGCTGTGGGGTGGTACTTAAGAGTTGTTTGAATTTGCATTCCTCTAATTAATTTAGAGCATTTTGCATGACTGTAATTATTTTGAGAATTCATATCATTTGATGATTTATCTATTGGAAAATGACTTGTGTTCTGATACATGTGACTCGTCCTATTATTTGAGAATTAAGCCTTTATTGAAGACACTTTTAAAAAAATTGTGTACCATTAGGATGACTGTGTATTACTCTACATTCTATTTCCTCATATTTCTGACCATCACATTCCAAATTTACCCTCTTGTCATCTCCTCCCCTTATCTTATCCTCTTCCCTTCCTACTTTGCTATAGGGTAAGTTAAATTTCCCTTTCTCTCTTTGAGCTAATTCTGGTGGGAGTAAGGTTCATGTGCTTCCCTCCACAACTCTCCCATTTTCCCCTTCACTGTAAAAGCTTTTTCATGGTTCGTTTTAGTGCAATAATTTACCCCATTCTATTTTCCCTTTCCTCTTTCTCTCAATGCATTTCTCTTTCTCAATCCTTAATGCAATTTTAAAAAACATTATCCTGTCATATTCAACTCATACCCTCGCCCTGTATCTATGTATATTCCTTCCAGTTGCCTTAATGTTGATAAAGTTCTTAGAAGTTACAAGAATCATATTCCCATGTAGTTATGCAAATACTATTTATCCTTAATGAATGCCTTTAGATTTTCTTTCCTATTTACCTTTTTATGCTTCTCATGAGTCTTGAAATTAAGAATCAGATATTCTATTTAGCTCTGGTCTTTTCATAAAGAATGTTTAAAAGTCCTCTATTTCATTGAATACCCATTTTTTTCCTTGAATGATTATGCTCAATTTTGGTGGGTAAGTGATTTTTATTCAATTTCCTAGTTCTTTTGTCCTTTAGTTTATGATATTCCAGGTCTTTAAACTCTAATGTAGAAACTGCTAGATCTTATATTTTCCTGACTTTGGCTTCACAGGGTTTGATTTATTTGGTTTTGGCTACCTGCAAAACTTCTCCTTGACCTGGGCATTGTTGAATTAACGATGTTACAGGGAGCTGTCCTATTGAGATCTCTTTCCAGAAGTGATTGGCAGATTCTTTCCATTTCTATTTTACTGTCTAGTTCTAGAATATCCAGGCAGTTTTCTTTGATAATTTCTTGAAAGATAATGTCTAAGATCTTTTTACTGGTAATGACTTAAAGTCAGTCCAATAATTCATAGATTATCTCTTGGATTTATTTTCCAGATCAGTTGCTTTTCCATTGAGATATTTCATATTTTTCTATTTTTTTCATATTTTGGATATTGATTGTTTCTTTATGTTTCACTGAGACATTAGCTTCCACTTGCCCAATTCTAATGTTTAAGACATGATTTTCTTGAGTTATCTATTGTATCTCCTTTCCCATTTGACCAATTCTACTTTGTAAAGAGTTCTTTTCCTTATTGAATTTTTGTACCTCTTCTGCCATTTAAGAAATTCTTCTCTTCCATGTATTTTATATCTTTTTTTATTTGGCCAATTCTGTTTTTGAAAGGAGTTTCTTCTCTTCAATGGATTTCTGTGCCTCTTTTAATTAGCATATTCTATTCTTTATGTTATTAATTTTTTCAAGATGCTTTTTGTGCCTCTTTTTGAAAATGGTTGACTTTTTCATGATTTTCCTTTATCACTCTCATTTCTTTTCCACATTTTTCTTCTTCTCTTATTTTATTTTTAAAATCCTTTTTTAACTTCTCTATTAATTCTTTTGGGGATTGAGAGAAATTAATAGTTTCTTGGAGGCTCTAGATACAGAAGTATTTACTTTGTTGCCTTCTTCTGAGTTTGAGCATTAGTTTTCCAGGTCGCCAAATAACTTTTTATGTTGAGGTTATCTGAAAACAGAGACATAGGCATTGAAAGCCAGCATTGACCTGCTAGAAAATGACACAAAAAAATCAGAAGAAGAGAAGAATGACTTGGAGGAAAAATGGACAAAAAGGAAAAGGAGAATCAAAAGGTCATGGAAGAAATTCAGTCTTTAAAAATTAGAATTGGACAATTAGAAACTAATGACCTCACAAAACACCAAGACACAAGATACCAAGACATAAAAAAACAAAATTGAAGATGATATGGGACACCTTATTGAGAAAACAACAGATCTGGAAAACAGATCCAAAAGAGAGGCGATTTAAGAATCATTGGACTACCTGAAAATCATGACCAAAATAAAAGCTTAAATATAATACTATATGAATTTATCCAAGAAAACTGCCTTGAGATTCTTTAACATGAGGGTAAAAGAGACTGAAAGAATCCACAGATCACCTCTGGCATTAAGTCCCCAACTGACAACATCCAGGAATGTCCTAGCCAAATTCAAGAACTCCCAGGCCAAGGAAAAGATACTGCAAACTGCTAGAAAAGAAACAATTCAGATATCATGGAGCACCAATTAGGATTAAACAGGATCTGGCAACATTCCACTGAAGGACCAGAAGGCATAGAATATGATATTCCAGAAGGCAAGGGAACTGGGTCTACAACCAAGAATCAACTACCCAGCAAAACTTACTATATTCTTTCAAGGGGAAGTATGATCATTTAATAAAATAGAAGATTTCCAAGCATTCCTAAAAAAAGGCTAGACCTAAACAAAAAAATTGATGCCCAAATACAGAAGTCATGAGAAACATAAAAAAAGTAAATAAGAAAGAGAAAAAAATTAAGGGCTTCCATAAGGTTAAATGGCATGTATTCCTATGGAAAGATGATATCTGTAACTCTTTAAGATATTATTATTATAGTAGCTAGAAGTATACATAGAAGGTGTGGTGATAAGCTGTTTAGGATGATATGTCAAAAAACACAAAAAACAAGGGGTGAAAAAAGAGGTTAATACTAAAGGAAATAGGAAAAGATGAAAAATGGGGTAAACTATATTACATAAAGAAGCATGGAGGTGGGGGGGAGAGGGGAGAAAAATAACACAATGGAAGGGAGGAAGAGGTTGGTGATAGATAAAGTTTAAAACGTACTCTTATTGGAATTGGCTCAGAGAGTGAAGAACAGTCAGATCTATTGGGGTACAGAATTGTCTCTTGCCCTATAGAGAAGCATAAAGATAATAATAAATGGGGTGGTGGGAGGGGAGTAATATGAGGGAGGGAGAGGTTAGGTTGTTTAAAAAGTCCTATATTAAAAGGGGAATAAGAAAGGAGGTGGTGGGAAGGGAAGTAATATAAGGGAGAGCAAAGGGCAGAGACTGACTAAAAAGTAAACATTGGAGTGAAGAGTAAAAGGGAAAGAAGAAAGGTTAGGATTAAAGGAGGAAGTCAGAATACAGGAGAATACACATATGGTGATCATAACTGTGAATGTGTATGGGATAAATTCACCCATAAATGTAAATAATGTAAAAACTGGGTCACTTCTAGTCCTAGCACTGCTGGGTTTATACCCAAAAGTGATAAAAAAGAAAAAGACTTGTACAAAAATATTTATAGCCACAATCTTTGTGGTGGCAAAAATCTGGAAAATGAGGGGATACCCCTCAATTGGGGAATGGCTGAACAAATTGTGGTATCTGCTGGTGATGGAATATTATTGTGCTCAAAGGAATAATAAATTGGAGGAATTCCATGTGAACTGGAAAGACCTCCAGGAACTGACACATAGTGAAAGGAGCAGAGCCAGGAGAACATTGTACACAGAGATGGATACACTGTGGTACAAACAAATGTAATGGACTTCTCTACTAGCAGTAATGCAATGACACAAGGCAATCCAGAAGAACTTAAGAGAAAGAACACTATCCACATCCAGAGAAAGAACTGTAGGTGTAGAAATGCAGAAGAAAAACATACAATCGATCATGTGGTTCGATATAGATATGATTGGGATATTGGAGTTAAAAGATCACTCTATTGGAAATAGGTTTTGAACAATGATACACGTATAACCCAGTGGAATTGCTTTTCAGCTCCAGGAGTGGGGAGGGGAAAAGGAAGGTGGTGGGGAAAATAATGAATCATGTAACCAGGGAAAAATATTCTAAATAAATAAATTTAAATTAAAAAAAAAAGCCTTAAGTATCTGTGAATAAGACTGTTGAGGAAATATGGGAGGAGGAGATCAGACACAAGTATCATCTGAGATAGATGGGATCTCAAGAACAATTAGGAAAATGGTGAGGAATAGATCTATAGTCCACAGGTCACTGAAAAAGGATCAATTGTATGCTCCTCAGAGCAGTGGGAGAGGGAACCAACTTAGCAGTTAGAAGTACACCCGATGTCCTTTCATTCATCCTGAGAATAATCCAATCTTTTTTATTTGGTCTTCTTTTGGTGATGTATAATTATCATAAACAACTGTGATACTTCAATTGAATCAATTCTCCCTTTTAAAAATTTATCTTTAGCAGTATTTCTTCACAGGAATTTTATTCCAACTTGGAAGATAACTTCCTCTTAGAAAGATTAATATAACTCTCCTGTTCCCACTGAAATTTCTTTGCTTATATTCTGCCACTGAATAACAACTTGGAAGAAATGTTTCCTAAGTTTACAACAACTTGAAAATGACTCTAGAAATTATCATATGTTTATTTCTGTGGATATCAATAAATAATATAGCTTTAATGTTACAAAAATTGGTCAAGAAGTTTGTAGTTCATCTACTAAAAATCTTTATCATTTCATAGACTTGAGCCATGTCTATCTCAATTACTGTCTTTAAAGATTAAGATCCTACTTCTTTTAGTCTTTTCTTTTCAGGAAAGCATTCAAACATTTTAAGGAAATTTTTTAAGTTTTTATTGAATTTTTTATATGTCTCCCAAGTTTAGATACTAAACTTCTTTACTTGCAGCACACAGATGGTATATATTAAATACTAGTTAAATACTTGTGAAAGTGAATTGTTACTTTGTAGTGACACGAAAATTTAACATTTTCACTTGACATCATGGAGCAGTGTTGGCTATTTATTAATGTAAAAATTATAAGAAAGCATTTATACAATGCTTTAAGATTTGCAAAGTTATTTATATTTGTTATCTCATTTGATCATCACAAAAACCCTGTGAGGTAGAAGCTAATATTATCACCATTTTTTAAATCAAGGTCTGTAATTGAGACAAAGTTGAGTAAAGGACCTGGGATTAGGAAAGTCCTAGGTTCAAATTCTGCCCAAGTCTTTTTTTTTTTGCCTTTTTGTGGTTTTGCTCTCTAACTTTTTAGAACATCAAATCTAGTACCTGATTTTTACAAATGAGGAAAGTGAGTCACAGAGTGGTTAAATGGCTTGCCTCAGTCAACCTGAAAGCATCACAGGTAGGATTTGAACTCAGACCTTCCTAAGTTTACCACTCTATCCACTATGCAACCTATCTACTTATATATTAAGTACCTAATAAAAGGTCATTGTAGGAATTGTTCAGATGATGGTTTTTTTTTTTTTTTGGGAAATGTGCTTTACTTAGTGATAATGGATTACTTAGTCTTTCACTGTTGATTATAATATAGTATTTCTGTTACTGTGCACACTGTTCTCCTGGTTCTGTTCATTTCACTTTGTATCAGTTCATTTAAATATTTCCAGGTTTTTCTGAACTTATTTCTGTCTGTCATTTCTTATGATGCAGTAATATTCCATTATAACCATCTATCACAACTTGTTCATCCATTTCCCAAATGACAGGCTAGCCCTCAGTTTCTTGGAAAGTATTTTTATAAGAGGAACTGAGGATAAAAGGAAGTAAGCAGAACCAAATCACCATACTCAGTATAGAATGTTGTAATGATGATCAACTGTGAAATACTTAGCTGCTTTGATCAATACAATGTTTTAGGATATTTCCAAAGGACCCATGATGGAAAAAATGCTATCTACCTTGAAAGGGAGAACTCATGAATGCTAAATGCAAACTGAAATATATTTTTCCCACTTTTATGTTTTTCCCATTCCCAGTTTTTATGATATGACTAATATGGAGACATGTTAGAATTATTTCACATGTATATTTGATTTCATATTTTAAGTGCAAGAAGGGAGAGAAGATTTGGATTAAAATTTTTTAATAAAAAGAAACTTTATTTTCAGTGTGAACATTTCATGCCTTGGAAATCAGCAAATAATTAAAATAAATGAGAGCTTCATTTACAATTTTATTGATTGTCTAGATGTAAGAAATGAGAAAATGTTAATTTTGTAGATCAAGCTTTAAAATGTGCCATGTTTTCTTTAAGAGAAGATAGTTATTAAACATTTATCAACAGACCTCTTGTAAACACTAAATAATTGTAGTAAATTTTAATAGTTTCAAATATATGTTGATAATTTTGTTTCATAATTTTCCATCTATTACAGTTGTCTATAAATATCAATTATTGAATTTTTGTCATATTTATTTATTTATAAGCCCGTACCTTCTGCCTTAGAATTAATTCTGTATATTGGTTCCAACACAGTAGAGCAATAAAGGCTAGGCAATGGAGATTAAGTCAATTGCCACGTGTCACACAGCTAGGAAGTATCTGAGGCCAGATTTGAACCCAGGACCTCCCATCTCTAGTCCTGGCTACCCCCTTCCAAAAGTGGTTTAAATATCAAATATCCAAATGATCTGTAATAAGTAATGAGAAGTTCCCTATTAGTAAGAACATTCACACAAAAGTCAAATGAATGTGTTACTTTATATTTATTTAATATTCCTTTCCAGAAATGGCCCAAATTATTTAACCACTGAGTAGAATCATAAAGTCAACTAAGGCTTTATATGAGGCTTCCAAGACTGAGAAAGAAACCCCCTTCAGCAGCATATATACAACTGTGCTTAGCACCTAGTCAGCAAGGACTCTAAAATACTCAAATGGATCTTTGATTTCATTCCTATGTCCATTGATGCTGATGTAAACCATGACCCATACTTGAGCAATGTTTCTCTATGTTTTTTTCCCGTGTAGAGGATTTAACCCATGTCCTGGAGATGTTCCTTACTTTCTCTTTCACATTTCAATAGCACCACTGGAATACTCCAGCTCTCCATCTCTCTTATCCTTCACTCTCACAATGGGACCAGTTCATCTCTCACTATCATACAATTCCTTGATGACCTATTTTTATTTTACTCCTCTTCTCCAAAGTATCTCATTATATACATATAATATTATACAGCTCTCATCCACCATGCGTCTTCCCATTGTCATCTGAATTATATTCATTTTTCGTTCTTCAGAGATTGTTGTGTTCCACAGTTGACCATATAGCAATGTTAGCATAATGGTGGTATTATAAACACAGTCCTTTGTTTTCATGGGAATCTTGGGGTCATTAAAAGAGCTTTACAATATCCCAACTCCAAACCAGACCACTATTAGGAAAAAAGATAATTAAAACCCAACAATCTCAGGTGGCTTGCCCATCTCTTGGTAGGACCTGATCTGTTCCTCTTTTGTTACTGGAATGACTTCCTGGAGTCTCTGCCCATAGAGACCAATGTGTTGAGGCTTCTCTTTCAACCATCTCAAATTAACTTTTACTCAAAAGTTGAATTGAGGTCTATTTCATGATGCCTTTTAGGAAACTTGCCTAGGAGCTAAAATTGCTAATTAATGTTCTGTCTTGTAGTTACCTTGCCACCCTGATAGTTTATGTTTTTGTGATGTTCTTAAAACATATTTTTATTATTTCTCATTAAATTTTTCCTTTCTTTACTCATTCCTTAACCAGTGAATGTATATGAAATGCACCTTTTCTCTTCCTATGTCCTGAATTACTAGTTACTTGAGGGTTTTTTTTGGTCCTAATTCAGAAATGAATTATATGCAAAAATAGTGCCTTTCCCTACCCTTACCACTCTTCCACCTATAAGTCAATACATAGAAGTTAAGGGTTTAAAATTAAAAAAATTAAAATTAAAAAAAAATGGTGCCTTTCCAAGTTAGCTTTATGTATGGGAACAAAGGTCTCCAAGTAAGGCATGCTTACATCTGCCCCAAAGGTACAAGCAAAGAACTGGATGTGTGTGTGTGTGTGTGTGTGTGTGTGTGTGTGTGTGTGTGTGTGTACCAGCCATGCCTGAGAAGAGCTGAAGTTGGAGCTCATGAGAATCCTGGGTGAGTAGATTCTCTCTCTGACCTCAGTCTTTTCCTAACCAAGTTCCTCACTGGGGTTCCTTAGAGATGTTACAGCTGTCAGAGTGCCAAAGACCTTTCAATGCTTCCTCGTGATTTCTTTCTCCACCATGTCTAAAAGCTGTGCTCATCCTGCCATCAATTTTGTGAGCTTGCTCTCTGCCCCCCTTTCTCATTATATGAAATATATTACATGCTAATAATGAACCAGATACTATTTAGGATTCATGATTTATACATTTATTATAAACTTGAAAGGTAGATTAAATTTACTGGGAGTTATGAAGGTCAGCCGAGAGTTGGAAGCAACTTGGGTGAGCTTTGCGTCTAGGTAAAAAATCCAAAGCCATGGTTGGACTTGAGTGTATTTTTAGACCTATATTACCCACAGCATTAGAACTGACATTCAAAAGATTTTTTTTCATGGCTTGCAAACCAAATCTGTAGAGATTTATGTAGACCTAGCTGGCTGCTATTTAATTAACCAGCACACAAATAAAATGTCCTCCTTTTAATTTTCCATTCCAGAGCTCAATACTGTAAACTATTCACAGCATAATTAAGAGACTTGAATCCTCCTAGGAACAGCATTACCAGTAAGCAACCACCCCATGAAATAAGGAGGGTGACTATGGCTCCACTAACATGTGTGTGTTAATGAAGTTGCACGAGTCTCTCTGCTCAGACTGAGTGAGCTTGGAAAACCCAGCTGGCATCCTGGCTACCTGCTTTTCAAATCTCTCCAAGCATCTGAGCTCAGGGAGAAAAAAGCTTCATTAAAGTTAATATAGGAATGGCATTGTGTTTTATTGAATTCCACAGAATTTTATCCCTCAAAGAAACTACTGTCAGGCAATACAAATATACGCCAGTGTCACTGAGTATAATTATTGGCAGGTTTCAAGCTTACTGTTCATCTGAAGCATCTAGGGTAGAAAGAAATGAATCAAAAACTTTCTCAAGGAAAAAAAAAACACATACATGTTCCCTGCTCACTGGAATAGAAAAAATCTGGAAAACTGTTCATGTTTAAGTCATCTCTACCCCCTACTTTGTGTGTGTGTGTGTGTGTGTGTGTGTGTGTGTGTGTGTGTGTGTGTGTCTGACAATTTGGAGGAATTGGTAAGGGATCTTTTTGATTCAAGTAAATGAATAAGGGCAATCTATTTCACTGAATCACAATTTTAGAATAATTTAATTATTACCTGATGATTTTCCTTAAAAATTCATACCACAATGAAACTTTTAAGAAAAGGCATAAAATATAAAATTCTATTTACTTTGTTTGATTGAGTTATAGTGTAGTATTGTCATAACCTTAAGGTATCACTATCATACAACAGTATCCTTAGGCATTCATGATCTTTTTTTGGGAGCATTTTCAACCCTAAGCTATGATCTTTTCCTAAGCTTTCTTTATTGTTTAATTTTATTTCATTTTTTTGTTTGTTTTTAGGCTACTTTTAAGTCTGAATTAACCCCTCCATTGACCCCCAAGTCAGAGAGCCATATCTATAACAAAAAGGGGGAAAGGTGAAAGGAGGAAGAAGAAAAAGAAAAGAAGGAAGAAGAATTAGTTAAGTAAAATTAATTAACTTATCAACCATGTCTGTCACTATATACAGCAGCCATATTCATAATCTCCTACTTCTACCAAAAAAAGAAAAATTATGCCTGAGTTTCCAATAAATGTACAATTTTTATAACTGTACATTTGGTACAATTTGGTAAGACATGTCAATAAATGTTTAGTAATTTTTTTTATTTTGAGCCACAATGATTACATTTGTGTAGTGCTTTAAACTTTGAAAGTTGTTTAAATATAAGATATCTCAAAACTCTTAATACAGTTTCAAACTTGTGTAGTTTATTATTATGAATATTGTATTGCATAGTTATTATAGAATCATAGAATTTTTAAGTTGACCATAAAAAGATAGGCGCTATAATACTATTATCTCATTTTATAGATGAGAAAATTGAGACTCAGAGAAATTAAGGGATTTACCAATGGCCACATAGCTATTATGTGTGAGGTTATATTTGAATTCAAAACTTCTGTATTTCAAGTACGGGACACAATTATCAACTATGCCATACTCAGCTAAGTATGCCCCTTAAACTTTCTCTTGAAAGAAATGCTACTTTTCTTCTTAGCTGAGCATTCAGATTGTAAAGGAGAGAAAACAAAAACTTGTCCCTTTTTTTCCCCAAAAAAAGATCCACAGAGCTCTTCATGACTCTGACACTTGGAATAGTTAACATTAGAAGAGAATAGTGCATCTCACTGGATTTAGATAAGGAAAGGACTTTATAGGAACTTCTACTAACCAACTATTTCACTTAACTTAAAAGATCTGAAACCTGGAATGTGCAAGTCATATGCTTAGAATTTTATGGCAAGAAGTAACATTTAGGATATGGACTGATCCACTCTTATATCTCAACATCCAATGTTATTATGATTCTTTTCTTTTGTTTCCCACTCCACCACTAAGCTCTCTTTACTTCTTTCAACTGAATTCAAGAAACATTAATTGACCATATTTTCTAGACAGAGACCACCTATAACTAGAGCAGTGATTCCCAAAGTGGGCGCCACCGCCTCTTGGTGGATACTGCAGCAATCCAGAGGGTGGTGACTGCCACAGGTGCATTTATCTTACCTATTGCTATTGAAATTAAAAAAAAATTAATTTCCAGGAGTGCTAAGTAATATTTTTTCTGGAAAGGGCCAAATAATATAAAATAATAAATATATAATAAATAAATAAATATAAATATAAAATAATAAAATAGGCCAAAAATACTTGGGAACCACTGGGCTAGAGAGTAAGAGGCCATTGGAGGTATAGAATTTAAGCAACAGGTGAAAGATTTTAAAATGAAGCAAGAAAAAAATACAAATTCACAACCAGAGCTATTAAAAGTGGAATCGGAGGGTATAGACTACCAAATGACCAGTCACCACAGTATTGAATATTAGAACATGGGTTACACATAAGTTGAACCGGTTGATCTTTTCCAGCTCTGAGATGTTGTGATTCAGAGACCTTTGCAAATGGATTTAAATGGGCAGTATCAGAATTGTTTTATGTTTTGTGCACATTATGATGACAGATCAAGGTAAGAAATTACTGCAATTGATTTTATATTGACTTGCAAGACACATTATTCATAGAGATTCAGTTTCAAAATTGATTTGAGTTAAACAACTGAGTATGCTCAGACAGAACTTCATTTTATGCATTTGGATTCCTTTAAAATACTCCATCCTTCCTTCCTTCTTTCCTTCTTTCTTTTTCCTTTTTTCCTTCCTTCCTTCTTTCTTTCTTTTTTCTCTTTCTTTCTTTCCTTCCTTCCTTCCTCCCTCCTTTATGTATATAGGTATTAATTTATTCATCTATTTGCTTATTTATTTATTTATTTTATTATAAAATTTAAATATTGTCTCATCATAAGGGTAAAAAAATCATCTCATGAAACAAACTAAACAATTTGTATCTTAGAATTTTAATAGAGGAGTTGATGGGGATGATTTAAGACCTATTTGTGTATGCATAGAGGGTACCTCAAAAAGGAAAAAAAACTTCCCCAATACCCATATTTATCTTTATCTAAGATAGTGTTTTTAAATATTTAACAGTAAACATATGGGGAAAAATGTTCATGACAACATATATTTAAGTTTAATTTGCATTATTATTTTTCTATCATTTTCTTAGATCCAGAATTCACCAAAGCAATACATCAACTCTAGATTTGGAATATAGATTTCTAAAGTCTAAAATGCTCATAGAGAAAATTTAACAATCACTTCATATTCATTGGCTCTGATTCAGATATCCCTGCTGGATCTTATAATTCATTATAATTTGTTAAAAGACAGAAAAATGAACTAAGACTTCACTGATACAGAGAATTCCTAAATAAATGATCTACCTCTGCCAAGTCAGTTCCTTCTCTACAACATTTTTTTATTTTAAATTTGTTTTTTAGTTATTTTCCCCAATTATCAAACATCTTTTTCCTCCCTCTCTTTCCTTTCCCTCTACCACTGGAACCAACCACAAACAAGCCAAAAAGGAGAGAAATGAAACACTCAAGACAGAAAACTAAACAATATACAATATTAAAGAGCTTCACAGAACACAGAAGGGTAAAATCACTTGTCTTTGTCCTATAGCTAGTATATTTCAGAGGCAAGCCTTTAATCTTGGTCTGCCTAGCTCTGAGAAAACTTCTCTATCCTAGTACTCTAAACCTGCATCAAACTGTTCTATGGATCTGTGATAGATGCCAGGGATATGTAGACAAAAGAAAATAGTCTTTGTACTTGAGAGGCTTTTGCTATATTAGGGAGGCTCATCATGGATATAAAAAATAAAAATGAAGTAATATGAGGATGAAATAATGAAATAAATATAAGAATTGCTGTATGGCTTGAGAAAAGGCATGTAAGTTGAGCCTCAGAGAAACCTAGAGAATTTTTAAGAGCCAATGGAGCACATTAATTATATCCTAAGCATTAGAACTTTAGTACAATTGAGACAAATGTGGCTTTTCCCAGGATGATTCTAGGTCATTATGCCTAAGATTCTAATGTTAGAATCTATTATCCAACTAGATATTTTCACCCAAATGTTTTTGCCTTATTTGAAAGAATGGCTATTTATGGCTTCACCATGCTTGGGAGACAGATTAAGCAATGATACTGAAAATGGAGGCAGGTTACCAAGTTCAAGAACAGTTGATTGGGCTGCTTGGAAGAGAGTCAAAGAAGAAAGTATAGCAAGACCTTGTTTTACACAAATTCAACGCACATAAATTCAGGTATATAGCATTGGCGATCAGAAAAAATAAGGCACAAAATGGTACAATAGTTGTTTGTTTGTTTTTAAAATTACTCTCCATATCAGTATCTTTTTACCAAGTGGCATAAAGTCTCACAGCAGTTCAGCCAGCCATGCTCCTTATCTCTGAGATGTGCTAATGTGAGTTTTGTTTCAAACAATAGTTCCGCATCAGTCTTTGTCTGGAGTTCATACTTATAACAAGCTGTGTCTAAGTCAGAGCAGAGCTTTTCTTCATTTCATCAATACTCTTTGGTTATTAATAATGACCACATAGTACAAAAACAGTGATTCTGGTATTTTATGCACCTTAGAAAAGTTGTAAAATGCCCAGGAATGTCCATATGAAAATACTTATTAAATAATGGGGTTTACTAGTATACATTTTTTTAACTTATGCAAAGGGTCTTGGAACATATTGGTCATGTAAATGGAAGTCTTACTCTAATATGAAATACATTTGGAAAAGTACCAATGCTACTTTTTCCTTTTCTCTTCTTCCCTCAGTTTTCCTGTTTGGAACAGCTTACTTTTCAAATTTCTTTTGGTTCTATGTGTCTTTTTTTGTCCTATTAGATGATAAACTTGGTGACAAGAGATTATATCTTATTAAAAGACCTGACTTTTGATTCAGAAAGTAAGTGGTCATGTGAAGCCTTGGGAAAGTCATTCCTTCTATAAGTCCTCAGTTTTATCAAATAAAACCAAGATAATCTTCAACTACCTTCTCCCTCTAAATCTATGTTCTATTATGTGATCTTCATTTTGTATCTCTCCTTACAACTAACTCAGACCTCTCTCCAAAGTAAGCATTTATTAAATGCATCTATTTGGGTATATCCATATGCAAGCTGTGACTATACCACAATCCAAAATATAGATCTAATTTGTTGGCCTAAATTATTGTACACTCATTGTAGATGTTTTTGCCAGTCTAAAATGACTGAGGGGATTTCTGGGCTAAGATAGCCGCAAAATAGAAGCAAGGGTCTTCCTCTCCTCACCACCTATTGATATAAAGTGCTTCAAAAGGACAGAAATCAAAATCAGATGAGTGAAGGGGCCCTACTGTAGGGCACAGTCTCAAAGGTAGGCAGGGTTTGTGCATTTTCATGCTATAAAGGGTTAAAATTACTCCTACCAAAGCTGATCACCCCTCCCCAATTCCATCTAAAGCATCAAAGACAGAGGGAGTGGGCTCAATCTCTAGGTTCTCTGGGGCTGGCTGAAGACACCACAGACTTATACCTGAGAGCAATGAGGCTTGGGATCACAGAAGGCTAAGGAACAAGGAACTTTAGCACAGAGATAGGTCAGAGAAGGGCTGCCCACAGCAGACAAAGGGGAAAAATTGCCTCAGGACAAAAACCTCTCTGTTGCTTGATACACAAAGATGTACCTACCCTCCTCACTCAGACTTCTGACTTGGAAGGGAAGAAAAAAATAGCATAGCAATGGCCACCAACACCCAAGAACTACAATCTATAACCACCAAAAAAAAAAAGGAAAAAAAAAAACTTTGACCCTGGACAACTTCTATGGAGAAAAACAACAGTCAACAGAGGAGATAGCAAAGGGCAACAAATAAGATCTGAGAGATTTACTATTCTATATTCACCTAATTTACTTATGGTTTCCTTCTTTATATTTAAGTCATTCACCCATTCTGAATTTATCTTGATGTAGGGTATGAGATATTGATATAAACTTAAACTCAATATCTCCCATACTGTTTTCCAATTTTCTCAGCAGTTTTTATCAAATAGTGGGTTTTTATCCCAAAAGTTGGAATTTTGGGGGTTATTGTACACTATCTTGTTGAGGTCCTTTACCTCAAGTCTATTCCACTGATCCTTCCTTCTGTCTCTTAGCCAGTGCCATATTGTTTTGATGACGATTGCTTTATAGTACAGTTAAAGATCTGGCAACGACCTAGCAGATTGACTAATGTGACAGCAAAGGAAAGTAATAAATGTTGGAGGGGATGTGGCAAAATTGGGACATTAATTCTCTGCTGGCGGAGTTGTGAATTTATCCAACCATTCTGGATGGCAATTTGGAACTATGCCCAAAGGGCATAAAAGACTGCCTGCCCTTTGACCCAGCAATACTACTGCTGGGCTTATGCCCCAAAGAGATAATAAGGAAAAAGATGTGTACAAAAATATTGATAGCTGTGCTCTTTGTGGTGGCAGAAAATTAGAAAATCAGGGGATGTCCGTTAATTGGGGAATAGTTGAAAAAATTGTGGTATCAGTTGGTGATGGAATACTATTGTGCTAAAAGAAATAAAGAACTGGAGGAATTCCATGTGACCTGGACCTCCAGGAATTGATGCAGAGTGAAAGAAGCAGAACCAGGAGAAGCTCATAGACAGAAACGGATACTCTGTGCGGCACAATCAAATGTAATGGACTTCTCTACTAGTAGCAATGCAATGATCCAGGACATTTCTGAGGGACCTATGAGAAAGAACACTATCTGCACCCAGAGAAAGAACTGTGGGAGTAGAAACACAGAAGAAAAACAACTGCTTGATCCCATGGTTTGATGGGGATGTAGACTCTAAACGATCACCTTAGTGCAAATATCAATAATATGGAAATAGGTCTTGATCAATGACACATATAAAACCCAGTGGAATTGCACGTTGACTATGGGAGTGGGGTGGAAGAAGGGGAGGAAAAGAACATGAATCATGTAACCATGGAAAAGTATTCTAACTAAATTAAATTAAATTAATAAACTTAAACTAAACTAAACTAAAATAAAATAAATGGCAGATGGTTTGACACATTTAAAATAGGTGAAAGCTTACTTGATATAATTTTCAGGAAAATACTCCTAGAAACTCAGTTAATGAACACAAATGAAGGTGAATGAACTGAAGGGGGAGTATTTTTTTCTTTTTTTTCTTTTTTGTCTTTCCCTAAGACATTGGTATACTAGATTTGAAAGGAAAGTCACTCCCTGAACATTATTAAGGGCTCTTAATTTTACTATCCAGCTGCAGTGCTTTAGACCTCTTTGGATTCTCCATCATACCCCTTTGAAACTCATCTTGGGAAATCACATTTTTCTATTAAATTAAATCATCCTTGGTACCCATACCTCATCAATACCATTTTTGCCTCTGGGGTAGGGAGAGGGAGTCATGGTCTCTAAAACCTCCATTTAAGAATGGGGCTCTCATTAACCATCTTTTCATTTTCCACCCAGTTACACCACCCAGTTACACTTCCATAGACAGCTTTGGGCTCTCTACCAAAACCCCACCTTGAATCCTCATCCCTTTCCCCCTCAGTTTTGAGCTTCCTCTTTTGTGTTATCTTCTCCAATTAGATTGTAAGCTCTATAAGGGCAAGGTCTGTCTTTCTTATTATCTTTGTATTTCTAGCACTTAGCACAGTGTCTGTAAAAAAGTAAGTGCTTGCTAGTGCTTTAAAGTGCTTAATAACTAAGGGAGAAATTTTCCCAGGTGGGCTCAGTCAGGATCATGGATAATTGCCCACCATGCCATCCTAGTGGTTGTCAAAAAAAGTCATTTTTAATAATTAAAATATTATGTAATTATGAATTATAATCATTAATCTTACAAAGCGTTCTTACACAGTTACTTTTTAAGTCTGTAACTGACAAAATTAATTATTTTTTGTGGAAATGCAGTCTGAGGTTGTGTTTGTTTATAACTTCATGCTTTAGAGTATGTAACAACAGAAAAAAAATTTCATTTCTGTGATAGAAAAAAAAGCATTTGTTGGAGAAGGTGAAAAATGGAAATATATAGATGGGATGACTCAGATAATAAACTCAAGCCACATAAATATCACAATAAAACATTTTTACTTGGAACCTGATATCTATACCTTGAAATATTTTACAGTGTATTTTAAGAGGGCATAAATAAACAACAGAAGGGAAAGAAAGAAGAAAAGAAAAAGGAAATCAGAACATAAACTGTATTATGAGGAGATGTAGCAAAGACAGGGATAGAGTCGATTATACAATTTTAATGTTACTGTCTGCAGGGCATCCACCTATCTGCTGGACACATCATGTCTGCCAACAAATATAGGGGTATATCCCTTTCAAATCCCTTTTGAATCTAATGATATGTTTTTGATGTCTTGGAGTCAGATTCCTCAGTAGAGGATGGTCATTTCACAATAGGAGGTCTGTGTTACTGTGCAACCTCAGCTCTAATCAGAAGGGCATCATGAAGAATATGGATGTTCCTGTTCTTCAAGTGGGCTCATACAACTTTTATGGATGCCTTTCCATCTTATATTCTTTAGCTGTAGAGTATTTCCTTCATCTGGCTGAATGGATTGTGTACCTGACCTTTATCCTGAGGTTAAGAGATCAACTCTCTAGTCATTTCAAAAGGCTACTTCAGTGATAATCCATAATGTTGTTCATTCAGTAGTGTTCTCTAAGAATTGTTCTTATTTCCTGCAGGAATCAAAATCATTAGCCACCTTAGTGATGTTGCTGGCCTATGTAAATAAAGGAAATACCACCTGTAAGATTATCATTCCTTTTCCTGATGCTGACATTTCAAGAATAAATTTCTCTATTCTAATGTAGAAAAGTAACTTTTAAATTGCAAGTGGGAGGGATGTGGCCCTTTAATCATCAGGGTATATAACGAGTATCTTTATGGCTAAAATAAACAGAAAATGATTTGATATAACTGGTATTTTGAGCTACCTTGAAAATTCAATCATAACCTATAAGATGGAGTGATTAGGAAGCTCAGTGTATAGAGAGTGAGACCTGAAGATAGAAGGTCCCCGATTCAAATCTGGACTTGGACATTCCTTAACTGTGTGAACTCAGGCAAATCACTTAACCCAATTATCTAGACTTTAATGTTTCTCTGCCTTGGAACCAATTCACAGTATTATAAGATAGAATGTAAAGACTTTTAAAAATAACATAAGATTCATCTGATTGTGAGGCTAGGTAACAGGTAAATGAATGATAGATTAGAAGTCAGTTTTGTCAGTGAATGCACAACTGATAATTATAACTCTGAATGTGAGTGGGATGAACTCGCTCATAAAACAGAAGCAAATAGCAGAGTGGATTAGAAACCAAAATCCCACCATATGTGGTCTACAAGAAACACATATGAGGTGGGGGGACATTCACAAGTTTAAGGTTAAGGGCTTGAGCAAAATCTTTTGGGCGTCAAATGAGAAAAAGAAGGCAGGAGTGGCTATTATGATTTCTGACAAAGCCAAAGTAAAAATAGATATGATTAAAAAAGACAGGGAAGGTCATTACATCCTGATTAAAGGCAGTATAAACAATGAGGAAATAACAGTGCTCAATAAGTATGCACCAAGTGGTATAGCATCCAAATTCATAAAGGAGAAACTGGCAGAGCTCAAGAAGAAAATAGATAGTAAAACCATAATAGTGGGAGATATAAATATTTCTCTTTCAGATCTAGATAAATCAAACAAAAAATAAATAAGAAAAAGGTAAGAGAGGTGAATGAAATCCTAGAAAATTAGATTTAATTGAAATGTGGAGAAAAATAAATAGGGACAAAAAGGAATACATATTCTTTTCAGCTGCACATGGTACAGTCACAAAGATTGACCATGTAATAAGGCATAGAAACATTGCAAACAAATGCAAAAGAGCAGATATAATAAATGTAACCTTCTCAGATCATAATGCAATAAAAATAATAATTAGTAAGGGCACATGGATAGGCAAATCAAAACCTAATTGGAAATTAAATAATATGATTCTCCAAAACCAATTAGTCAAAGAAGAAATCATAGAAACAATCAACAATTTCGTTGAAGAGAATGACAATGATGAGACATCCTACCAAACTCTGTGGGATGCAGCCAAGGCAGTAATCAGGGGGAAATTTATATCCTTGAGTGCATATATTAACAAATTAAGGAGGGCAGAGATTAATGAATTGGGCATGCAACTCAAAAAATTAGAAAACGAGCAAATTAAAAATCCCCAGATGAAAACTAAATTAGAAATACTAAAAATCAAGGGAGAAATTAATAAAATCGAAAGTAAACGAACTATTGAATTAATAAATAAGACTA
>NC_058134.1:278653615-278670968 GCF_016433145.1 Gracilinanus agilis | reverse complement strand
TGAAAAGTATAGGAATAGAAGGACCTTTCCTAAAAATAATAAACAGTTATATACCTAAAACCATCAACAAGCATCATATGCAATGGGGATAAATTAGAAGCCTTCCCAATAAGATCAGGAGTGTAACAAGGATGCCCATTATCACCTCTACTATTCAACATAGTACTAGAAACACTAGCAGTAGCAATTAGAGAAGAAAAAGAAATTGAAGGTATCAAAATAGGCAATGAGGAGAATAAGCTATCACTCTTTGCAGATCATATGATGGTCTACTTAAAAAATCCTAGAGAATCAACTAAGAAGCTTGTAGAAATAATCAACAACTTTAGCAAAGTTGCAGGATACAAAATAAATGCACATAAATCATCAGCATTTCTATACATTTCCAACACATTAGAGCAGCAAGAGTTAGAAAGAGAAACAACATTTAAAATCACCCTAGACAATATAAAATACTTGGGAATCTATCTACCAAAACAAACACAGGAATTATACGAAAACAACTATAAAACACTTTTCAAACAAATAAAACTGAATCTCAAAAATTGGAAAGCCATTGGTTGCTCATGGGTAGGATGAGCTAACATAATAAAAATGACCATTCTGCCCAAATTAATTTGCCTATTTAGCGCCATACCTATCGAACTACCAAAAACCTTTCCTTATTATCTCTTTTGGGTACAAACCCAGTGGTATGGTTGGATCAAAGGGCAGACTTTCTTTTATAGCCCTTTGGGCATAATTCCAAATTGCCTTCCAAAATGGTTGGATTAATTCACAACTCCACCAGCAATGCATTTGTATTCTGATTTTTCCACATTCCCTCCAACATTTATTATTTTCCTTTATAGTCATATTGGCCAATCTGATAGGTGTGAGGTTTTTTTTTAATTTTCATTTCTCTAATCAGGAGGGATTTAGAACACTTTTTCATGTTCTTATTGATAGTTTTGATTTCTTTATCTGAAAACTGCCTATTCATATCCCTTGACCATTTGTAAATTGGAGAATGGCTTGATTCTTTTAATACAATTAACTTAGTTCCTTATAAATTTGAGAAATGAGACCTTTGTCAGAGGCTTTTGTTATAAAAATTTTTCCCAATTTGTTGCTTCCCTTCTAATTTGGGTTACATTAGTTTTGTCTGCACAGAAACATTTAAATTTAATATAACCAAAATTATTGATTTTACATTTGGTTCTCTGATTTAAGGCACTTTTCCATCCAATGCTGCAAGTGTTGATCTGGGTTGGAAGAGATAGTGTCTTACCAACTATTCTGTATACCACTAAAATTATATCTAGTTAAAGAAAAATACAAATAAAATTACATAAAGGATTTTTCCCTTTCCAAGCTGAAATGAAACATTTCACTGAAGTAATTCCTATTTGTTCAAAATTTCATTTTAATATACTCTGCAGAATGGAGAAAATAAATTAATCATTCTTTTAAAATATTATCTCAACACCTGCAACTAGACAACCTTGAAATTTGTACTTGGAAATAGGGAAAGTAATTGAATTTTTAAAATCTCTTTGTAATTCATACAGTTGTTTAAATGAAAGTTAAATGAGATTACATTCAATGTTCTTTTCTTGCAAAAAATGGAGATTGTATATTGATCTTTATAAAACAAATCAAAACAAAAAAACTTTACAAGTATAAGCTGAGGAAGTGTATAGTTTGTCAGCAATTTTCTGAAGATCAGGGAGTAGGTTGCAAAGTCAATAGGAGTCTATGGTGTTTTATAATGGCCACAAAAATTAGAGCAATCTTGAACTTCATTAAAGAAGGACAACTGTTCTGGATTAGGAAAGTAATAATATCTTTGTACTCTACTTTCTTGAGATGCCATCTGGCATACAGGGTTCAATTCTATCAGCTTCATTGCAGGAAGAATCTTAATAAATGTGAGAGCATTGAGGAGTAATTAAACAGGAGGATAAAGATCATGTCATATGAAAATGTCTAAGGCCCTAGGATGTTCAGATTGGCAAAAAGAAGCCTTAAAAAGTGTAGAGTCAGAAATGTCTTTATGTATTTGAAAGGCTGTTATGTAGAAGAAAAACGTTTTGTTTTTTTGCTTATCACCAGATGGCAAAGCTAGAGACAATGGTTACAGTTTAGCCAGCTAACATCTAAGGGAAATCCTCCTCATCCAACTCCTTTGGAATGTTTTGGGTTTCTCCTATTTAGAGGTCTGTAATCAAAGGATGAATAAACACTCTTTTTGCATGTTGCAGAAGGCAGTTTTTTGTTCAAATTAGGGTTAACAGTGGTCTATTTCCTTCTAAATTTTATATTCTATGATTTTGTCACTTTATGAATTCTTAAAAGTATGTATGTCTCCAAAGGTGATGAATAAAAGGAAGGAACTGAAGGAAAAAATCAATGAAATGTCACAGTGCCTTTAATAAGATACAATTTAAAACCTTCCTTCCATCACTATATTGTACAACAACCTGAAGCTATCTTGCTGACAGCAGTTCAGATAGCATGCTCTTCTCTGAAACCCTCGGGAAGGGAGAAGTGTTTGAACCAGTTTTGAAGTTTTAACAAGTTCTAATATATTGCAAATATGCATGCAGGATTTTTTTGTATGTGTGCTAATTATTTTCTGCTTTTGGGGGTATAGCCTAATTTCAAATGATCAGCACAGCTGTAAATCTTAGCCACAGTTTAAGGATGTCTGCTGATAATTAGCCAAGGGGAAGTTTGAATTTGAATACATACCGCTAATTCAAATGCAATTTGAATGTTATCATGTCAAACCTTCAGAATGAAATGATAGAAGTCAAAACATTCCTCACTGTATCTAAATGGAAAGACAAGGATGATTAAACTCCTGGTGATCTGTCACACCTAAGGTTCACTCCTCCAGTACTCTCAACTTGAAAGTTCATTCTGTCTTTTATGGCCATTTTCCTCTAAATGACTGGATTCTTCTAGAACCTCCATTTTAATGGAAATGACGAGGCAAGCCATGTGTTCATTATTCTCCATCCTACATTTTTAACTGCTGACATTATCATGGACACCATCTTCCTCTTTCTTATTTCAGTCTTTTTTAATATTCTGTTTTCATTCTGTTGACTTAAAAAGAGAGAGGTAGCAGAGTACTACAGATATGAGATATTCCATGATCTTCTTATGTGATTTCCATATTCTTAGTTTTACTGTTTTACTTTGTTATAAGAAGACTCTTATGAAGTTAGAGTGATCTGTAAATGTTTATAACAGCCAACAGATCAATGAAATTAAAAACCGAACAACCAAAGGAACATCTCATGGATATGTATATTTTTGAAATATATGGATAAAATATCAATAAAACTTTTAAAAAGGAAACATAAATGTATAAGAAATTTTGTTAAATATTCACAAGAAATATGAAATATTCTCATATTTGTCTTTCTGAGTTTTTTCTATGTCCTGAGAGGAAACATTGCATAGTGAATAGATAGATAGCCCAGAAGATCTGCTTTGAAATTATGCCTCTAAAAAGATTAAACTAAATGACTCTGGACAAGTCACCTAACCTCCTAGTCCTGTAAGCAACTCTCTAAGCCAATAAGTTTCAGAGAAAATGCAAGCCTCCTTTGAACAAGAGTTTCATCATATTGAACTTCTTTATACTAAGGAAATCAGTGCTCTTTTGTCTAAACCTGATGATAAATGGATATCAAATCATCCTTTAAACTTTAGTTTTGCTTCTTGTTTATCTACAATGTCCCTCTGTTACAATTTGAAAATAACTTAAGGTAAAAATTTCCACTCTTAAAGCTAGGCTCCAGAATTGCATACTCACTCTGCTAACAGTTTTCCAAATTGACAAGCCACTTCTCAAAATCTCCCTAAGGCTCTAATGATCTGTAGTATAGTGTTTCTAAGAAAAAGTTTATGGAATCAATTAGGTATTACTGCTATTCATGGATGCTGACTTGCAAAATACTCCTTACACAGAGTGCACATTCATGCTGTTAGGTATACATGATAGTTCCTTTTGACATGAAAGAATACAGAATTGATGAATAGGCAAGGAACTCAACAGTAATCAAAAAAAAAATAAAAGGTTGTCAGTAATTAGGATTTCCAGTTGCAAAGAACCATTCCCATCCCATTTCTTTGAAATAAGTAAAAGAAAGTTATTTTGAGATTTATTCAAATATTAAATAAGCTTCAAAGAAACATGCATGTTTATCTTCTTTCCCCTTTTTTTAAAAAATGTATTTACCTGCTTTCATGAATAAGAAAGCAATGGGCATTCATTTAAGATTTGTGAATATTTGAAGGATCTTTATTTTCATCAGTATAGAGAAGACTACTGATATAAATGAACTAGAATTTGATTTCAGGACCTCTTACTATTCTTAAAATTTGAAGTCTTTCAAATTTTAAACTTTTTAAGCCCTGGATTATTGATATTTCCTATATTGGAAAATAAAATGCTATAGCATTGTAAAATAAGTAAAATAGTTTTAATATTGTGGACATATTGGAGACCCCCTAATGGCCAATATTCCACAGTCTGAGAAGAGCTAATTAATAAAGTCCTAGACTGTTGATGGAGGCACATACATGATATGTGACTTGTCCAAGGTCACACAGCTAGTACATGTTGGAGGCAGCTTTCTAATAGAGGTCTTCTTGAAGGTAAGCTCATACTATAATCTACTATACTACAAAGACTTTACAAATTTAAGATAAGGATTTCAAGTTAACTAATGAGTATTTTCTATAGTCCAACAGCCTTCAAATTATAGGCAAGGTGATCCCTCACCTATCCCAGGAGTTACTCCAGAGATCCCCACAATAGGTGAAATCTGCGAAGTAGTGGCAATTTATTTTATATATATTTTTATATATAGTAAGGCTTTATAAACCCTTCCCACTCTCCTATAAACCTTTTCCACACTCTTATTAACCTACAGTCACTGAGCTAGTCAGCACCTAGGATGCAAAACACAGTACTGTGGTTGGTCACCTTTCATTCCATCAGCCAACAGTGTGCCACAATAAGTGTAACTCCACTATACAGAATTAGATATTTATTTTTTAAAAACACATGATACAATGAAGCCTTGATAAGTGAACTACAATAGAGTGAGGGACAAATGTAACACTATTTCATGAGTGGAACTCTTGTCTGTTACGCAAAGATGAACTCCATGAGTCTTGTTTGTAACGCAAAGATGCACTTATTAATAGAAATTCTTTTGGAAATGGGAAAGGAACATGGTCTCCTCCAGTGATAACATGTATAAAGGAGAGCATCCTGGTAGCCTCTCTTGACTCTTTTCTCCACTACCTCCTTCTCCATCTCCCTTAAAAAAAAAAAAAAAAAAACAAGCAAACAAACAAACAGGCAAATAAATAAATAAACAAATGAATAGAGATTTTATATATATATATCCATCAGAAAAAATTTTTTCTCAACTATATTATCACTTTACAATATATCTTCTTTATATTTATTTTTATTGATAAACATTTAGAAATTGCTGCCATTAACCACTATTTCCTCTTCCTTAAAACCCATTTCAGGCTCCTATAACCCAATGTCTTCTCACTGTTCTATTGAAGCTGGTTCCTTGAATTCCACCTTCTAATGTTACCTGCCATTACTTTCTCTTAGCATTAGATACTGATGATTTTCATGACTTCCAAGGCACTGGACATTCTTGTTTTCATTATACTTCTATGACTACTATTTTATTCCTGAAGATGAGTGAGTGTTCTTCATCTTTGTTCTGAACTCCTAAGTCTAGGTACCATTGAAGACTCTTTGTTTCCCCTCTCTACATTCAACTTCTATGGTGATTTGATTCTTATGCCTTAGCTGAGGGGCATCCCCACTTTGTGTGAATGACAAGTAAATTGTTATCTTCTGTCCTAAATTTGTTTTAGCTTCTGACCCATATTTCTGGGGAGCAATAGTTGGTTAGCTCTACAAACCCTGAAGATAAAGTGATAGAAATATGGCTGAGGCCAGCCCTGTTACCCTAGAAGCTATTTGTGCCAGGGTATGAAACTTTGTGAAAATTAAACTGTGGAATACGTTTGAGACAGTATTGCAGTTTAGCACTTATGTGTGTAACTACAATCAAAAGGAGGGCAATCAGATAGTAAGTTATATGGTATGGCAGGGAAGAAGTTTTCAGAGGATGAATGAGGGAAAAATAACTTTAAAAAGTAGCATAAGTAAATGAACTGAAAAAGAAGATACTAAAATTAGAAGATAAAATGAATAATCAAACATCAAAAATTTCACAAACTTTTCTGAATAAATATTATAAGACAAATGAAGTTGAATCAAAACCTGATGAACTCTGTAGAATTTCAAGAGACCATGAGAACAAAATGCAATGTTCCAGAATGATTCAAAAGGAAATGAAAAATTTTAAAGTGAAAATTAGAAGGAATAAATGTCAGAATTTATGGGTCTGAGAAGAAAAAAATAATTCACCAAACAAAATGAAATCTACAAATTGTGTCTCACTGAAGAAACAAATTAGAGTTCAACAATTTTTAAATTGTAAAGTTCACCTGAGACCAGAATGATTCTTAAATCAAAATGCAGAATTCCAATAGCTGGGACAAAGGGAAGGAGGTTAGGGCATGAGGACAATCCCCAAAGTGCAAGAAAGTGATACTGAATATATTTCAATGAACAATAACTCAGTGATTGCATATTAGATTGTAGATGTTTCAAAGGGAAGATTACAAGGTTCTGGTGGTAGGAGACTGAAAACATTGTTTTGAGTTTTGGCAATATGGTTTGGAAAAGTCTCAGCTTCTACTGTAAATTAGAGATCTTAAAATATGATATTTCAAAAGGCAAAATATATGGGCTATGCCAACAATAAATTACCTTGCAAACCTGCATGTAATCCTCTAAGGGGGAGAAATGGATTTTTAATTGAATAGAGGATTTTTAAGTAGTTTTAAGTGTCAAGACAAGAGGTGAGTAGAACTGTGAAATACAAACACCAGATTTCCAAGACACCTAAAAATTTGTATTTTATCACCATGTTATTATGAAGGATACCGTCATTTTTATAGGAGAAGAATAAGTATATGTCTCTTTAGAGCTACTTTAAAGGAATATTGAGGGAGTTAAGTTGAAAACAAAACAAAACAAAAACATGAGTCATGAACTTGTTTTTGGTTCTGTTCTGAGGATTTGAAGAGAGGATAAGAGGAATTTGCTCATGTAGAAAAGAGTAAGAATGGGATGTGTTTTTCTATTACTCATTTAGGGGTGCCTGAGGAAGAGATAATACAAACAAAAAGGAAGTGATGGTGAGAGTGGACCTTAGATAATCAGATGAGGCTCATTTTTGCTTATAACAAACAAGGGAGTGTTCAACTAACACATTATTTGTTGAAAAAAAACCCATCTAATTTAATGACGACACATGAGGGGATATGTTAAGAAGGTTATATCCAGGAAATAAATAGTTGTAAGCAAAACACACCTCATGATCCTGTAGGAGGGATTAAAATGCAAAAGAAAAGAACTAGAACTCTAAAGGGGACACCTTTAATCAATTCTTAGGTAACTGGGTGATGTCTGGAAAAAACAGTTATGTGAATATAATAGAATGTTATTTTGCCATATGAAATGATGACAGATTACCCAGGATAGTATGAACTGATTTAGAATGAACAATTCATATAATAGGAATGTTGTAAAAATAACAACAAATCCTTCATAAGACTTTCTGAATTTCATGAAATGTGATGACCAACCAATCATGTCTGTAGAGTACATATAGATAGCACAAATGATGTTATTTACCTCCTAACACAGAGGTGATAAACACAATGTGCAGATACACTGGACTGATCTCAGATTTCTCTCTTCCAAAGATAGAGCTAATTTCATGCTGTATATTGTGTGCTATATATCCTAATATGGATGCTTTCTCTGATTTCTATTTGCTATCATTTTCATTTAACAGAATACTGAAACTGGCACTTGGTGGAAAAGGAGTCAAACCTTGGATAGTTCTTAGATTTAGTGTGTGGACTACTTCTTGCAACTCTCCCTTATACTAGGGGCCCTCAATGGAAAGTTAAAATAAGAACTGATCCACTCGCTTCCAAAAAAATGTAGACTATCAGGAAAGAAAGCAAGTCTCCTTTCACAGGGTGATTACATTATACACTTGTCTTTATAACAGAAACGTCAACCTCGCAGTGCCTGTTTGGGCAAAATTCTTGAGGCAATCTGAAAGAGATGAAAATGTAAATAAAAATGTGTAATAAATAAAAATATAGTACAATAGATCATATTAATATATGGTTTTCTAAATCAGTATATCCCCCAAGATCTATTTATATTTGAATTTGATACCACTGCTGTACACCACAAATGAGAGCCTTGAATAGCTCTGACTCCTTTTTGGTCCCAGTAATTGGACTTTAGTATGCACTACTTTGAGACAAAAATTAGGAGTAAATGTCGATTTAGAGACATAATAGAGATTCCATAATCTAATTAACTTGATGGGTACTAAATGGTTCCTAGTGCTAATTAAAATATTTGAGAACTGGTCATCCTATATGCTTAATGGTTGTTAGGAATAATGCTCATGGTTGCACACTTCTGAGTAGAGAAGTTAAATATTTGAAGGTCCTCTTATCCACCTTCCTTATTTAATAGATGATGAAAATGAGACATAAAGGTTTAGAAGGTTATTGTAATCATCTAGATGAGATGAGGACTTGAAAACAAACTGGCTGCTCTTGAATAAAAGGAAGAGAACATTTTTCAGACTTTTTTGGATACAATAGAAAAGCTTTGGCAATCATTAGATGTGTGTGGTGAGTTATAGTAAAGGATTAGTGATGACAGAATTGCACACATGAATGACCGGAAAGGAATAACAGAAAATACATTCTCTCTCTATCCTAACAAGTCAAACTGACTTATATGAGGGGCAAAATCAAATACTCCAAATTCTGTCTTTTGTTCTGTTTCTGTAGAAGCCAGGAGAAGATGATCCCCTCTCTCACAATAAATTACTTGCACTTGATAGGTTAGACCTTCTATCACTAAGACATTTCTACATTTATATCCTCCCTGTGTCAGCACAAAACTTGAGAATAGTGGGGTGTTGGGAATTGTAGTTTTTGGGGTAAGATTCTAATTACACAGTTACATAATTTGTTATACATTCATATATAAATTACATAGAATATATGTATGTATATATGTATATATTTGACATTGGACAGTTTGGTACTATACAAATAACTTAAAGTCTCTGAAACTAAATTTTAAACTCTCTGAAATGGACTTGGACTGGGACTAGATGACCTTTAAGGTCTTTTTTTTAAAGTAAAATCCTTTAAAACAGTCCACTATTCTTATGAAATCTCTCTCACACCCACACCCACACGCATACACATACATAAACACATATAAATAATGGTGGCTTAGAAAATAAGATCCAATTCCCTGGCAGTAGAATCTATACACATAAATGATGTTTAAATTACAGACTCACACACATATATTATAGCTCATCAAGGTTAACCTATTTAATAGAGACTTTTCAAAGACCATCCTAAGAAAGAGAAAAAGAGATTCCCCAATTACAAGCAGATAACCAGAAAAATGTGTGTGTGTTCTCCTTGTAGTGTACATTACATTGTTCAGAAATGATATTGGTGTTAAAACCTCAACAAATAGCTTTAAAAATTAATGGTCTTTTTAAAAACCACATTAATTTCATTTCTTGCCTCCACACTCTCCCTACCCATCACCTCCCATCCCTCCACACCCATCATACAATTCTAAATTGTAATAGAAGAAAAATCATCCAACAAAACCAAATGATGGAGCAACCATATATAAAGCAAATAAAACATTACTTACTTTTAGTCTCCCACCCCTTTACTCAGTGATATGTCTCATTTTTTAACCTCTTGGTATCAAAACTGGTCATTATATTTAAACTCAGATTTTCTGCTCCTTTGTTTTGATCTTGTATTTTGTTCTTCTTGTTACATTTTTTATTCTTTGTCAGTCCATATGTTTTCCAATATTTCACAGAATGTCTTAAAATATTGGACAAACTGAATATCTTGCAAAAATAAACCCTAATTTATTCATGAAAATACTCTGGCATGGTTCTAAGAAGAAAGAAACTTTTACCATTAAGGGAAGGTATTTGATAATCCATGGACACTGCCAATATACCTAATCATTCACTAGTCTTATCTGTTCAGATAAACACTTCCAACTAAAACTATTATAGATTCAGATCTCCACTCATTTCAAAGCTCTTATAATTAGAGAAATGCAAATCAAAACAACTCTGAGGTACCACCTCACACCTCACAGATTGGCTACCATGACAGCAAAGGAAAGTGGTGAATTTTGGAGGGGATGTGGCAAAATTGGGACATTAATGCATTGCTGGTGGAGTTGTGAATTGATCCAACCATTCAGGAGGGCAATTTGGAACTATGCCCAAAGAGCTATAAAAGATTGCCTGCCCTTTGATCCAGCCATACCACAACTGGGTTTATACCTGAAAGAGATCATAAGGAAAAAAGACTTGTACAAAAATATTTATAGCCGCGCTTTTTGTAGTGGCCAAAAAACTGGAAAATGAGGGTATGTCCTTCAATTGGGAAATGGCTGAACAAATTGTGGTATATGCTGGTGATAGAATACTATTGTGCTCAAAGGAATAATGAACTGGAGGAATTCCATGTGAACTGGGATGACCTCCAGGAATTGATGCAGAGTGAAAGGAGCAGAACCAGGAGAACATTGTACACAGAGACTGATACACTGTGGTACAATCGAATGTAATGGACTCTTCTACTAGCAGCAATGCAAGGAGCATTTTTTTTTATGAAAAAGAATACTATCCACATCCAGAGAAAGAACTGTGGGAGTAGAAACACAGAAGAAAAACAACTGCTTGAACACATGGGTTGATATGGATATAACTGGGAATGTAGACTCTAAAGGACCACCCCAGTGCAACTATCAATAATATGGAAATAGGTCTTGATCAATGACACATGTAAAAACCAGTGGGAAATGCACATAGGCTATGGGGATGGATGGGGTGGAGAGTAAGAACATTAATCATGGAACCATGGAAAATTTTTTCTAAAAATAAACATTTTAAAATAAATAAATAAAAATAAAAACAAAGAAGAAATGGATTGGAGAGCATGTATACTGTACATCGAAAACTAGTATGGAGCTCATTGTTTTTGTCCACTTTTCTTTTAATGAAGAAAAATAATATTTAAGGGTTTAAAATATGACTTGAAATGAACAGGATGCCAGAAAATAATTCATAATTTTTTAAATGAATTTACATATTGTTTGCAAGCAAGTGAACTAAAACACTTTACCAATATATCTTGTTGATAAGTAATTTTAATTTGCATCACTTAGATTTTATTGGCAACATTTCAGATAGGTTATCTTTGATATATAATTAAACTTTGTGCAGATAGTATGGCTTCCTAAGTATTGTGGAAATTTATTTTAAAAAATCTTAATTAGACCATTTTCATTGATAAAAATATTTTCCTTGATTTCTTTTTATAAACCAAGAGAGTTCTTAAAAATCAAGAATTTTTTTCTTTTAATGCAAAATATAGTCTCTAAACTGATTCTCAGGAGAAAAAATACCTCTTAATATGCTTTGCGAAATTGGCTATTTCAATAGGCAGTCGAAATCTGATAAAATGTTATAACCTTTTCCAACTGCCTTGGAAAAGTGATAGTGAAATATCCCTTCCTCTTTTCAGCAGGGAAGTCGGGCACTATAGATGTGAAATAAGGTATAACCCATGAAATTCAGTCACCAAGTTGTTTAGTTTGGTTTAGATATATTTTTTGTTTCATAATCATAACTTCAGGGAGATGGATGAGGAAGCATGCTCCTTATATCTTAGCTTAAAGATTATGACTTAAGGGAATGAAATGGGACACATTTTTCAAATAGTCAATGTGTAGATTGGTTTAGAATGATTTTTACTTTTTTATTACAAGAGAAGGCTTCTTTTGGTAGCAGAAGGTATTGGAATAGGAGCTGGTAAGTATTGTGTATGTATCAGAAGGAAAAAAGAAAAGCACATGAATTGAAGATTTAAAATGTATACACGAATAAAAGGAAAATCATAAGCAAACATTGGCAAACAAGGCAGATTGCTTACTATCTTGATAAATATATATGTGAAACTAATTGTACTAATAAACACTCATTATGTCATATATACTCCTCTTTTTATTCTTTATGTTTTGAAATGTTCATATTTGCAGATCTTTAAGTTCCTAATAAAACTACTTGAAAAAAGAGAAAGTTCAGGGAACAAAGGGGAATAATTAAACCTTCTAGATGGCAGAGTGAGTACAGTCCTGGGCTTGGAGCCAAGAAGCCCTGAGTTTGAATCTAATTTCTGACTCTTACCAATTGTCACTTAGTAACTGTGGTAAGTGATCTAACTTCTTAAATTCAGTTTCCTCAGCTGTAAAATGGTAATAAAAGTTCCTACCTCACTAGTTGGTAGCAATGATCAAATATGATAATCTATCTAAAGAATATTATAAATGTTTAAGTATTATGGATATTAGCTATTATCATTTAATTATTCTGAGATCTTAGCACAAACTCAAAATTGTTTGGAATCCAAATGGTCTAGTACAACAAAATGATCACAAAAAATCCTGGAAAGTCTTATATGAAGTGATGCAAAGTGAAGTGAGCAGAATCAGGAGAATGCTATACGCAGTAAAAAGACTATATGATGAGTGACTATGAATAATTTAACTATAATCAACAAGGCAAGGATCCAAGGGACTTATGACAAAAAAGGATATATACAGCCATAGAAGGAGCAGATAAAGTCAAAATGTAGATGAAAACATGTCATTCTTCACTTGATTTCCTCTGTGAATTTTTATCTAATGTAAGCAATATGTGTCTTGTTTCACAAAATGACAAACAGGATATTATGTATTATATGATAATATGTGTATAATCTATGTCAAAATACCTGCATTCTTCTTGTAATACTGAGAGGGAGGGAGAGACCATGGATTGCAAAATATCAGAAAATGAATATTAAAATTACAATATGGAAAAGATAAATATTAAAAATCTTTAAGAAAGATTCTCTAGGGCAATAAATTACAGAGGAGTTGTGTTGATCTGCATAGGTACAGAAGGTTTCTTTAGCAGGACTTCTATAGACTAATGAAATCATGGGTCTGAACAAAAATCAAGAAACAAAACTCACTCCATAATAGGTAGTGATAATAAAACTCAGTTTCCAAAATGTTTTGTGTAAATTACAAATCTTCACATGATTTATCTCAAGGAGCAAGTATTATGGATAAGAAAAAAAAATTAACTGTAAGAAGGTCTAATGAAATGCCCTAGGCAACAGAGTGACTCAGCCTTGGAAGAAAGACTAATTCACACTGAGAAATGTGGATCATTCACAGACCTTCAGATTAGCTTTTGCCTTTCACTGGTACTGCCTGAGAGGTTAACTAGAAAGCGCATATGCTGTTTTTTAATAATTATTTTCAAATTGGCCTGAAACATCAAAAATTATGGATTTCAAGCTGTCATCTGAAGTTCAGGAGTGAAGCAAATTTTTCTCAGTTGTATAGGTGGATGACATCCTTAAGGGAAAAAAAATAATCTAATCCAAAAGTTAACTTTGGGGAACTTAGAAGAGTTAAAATATCTAGTGCTTGTACAATCACTATTTCAAGATATACTTTATTTTCATTTTCTTCAAAGAAGCAGGAAATGAATTGAGTAAAGATTTATGCCATTTAATGTCACAGTTGATTACCAACAGAAATTGAAAGAATGCAATTTTTATGACTTTATTTAAAAGTAAGTAATATTTCAAAATGAAATGGGAATGGCCTGACAGGCAGGTTTAATTTTTAAGAATATATATTATTGAGTAGGAAAATTTGACAAATTAGTGGCTTATATCTTTAAATTATTTGCTTTAATAATTCTCCTTTCCAAGTTCTAGTTATGTACACAATCTTGTTACTTTTAACTTTATTAAACAAGATCGTTACCTATCCTAGAATGCACAGTCTTTCTGTTTCATATTCCTTATGATAGTGACTGAAATTAATATGCAATATTTTATAAAATGACTGAAATCCTATTTTACTATGATACATTTAATAAGAGAAATGTCATGGTGCCTTTTTTGTGAATTTTCAAAGTCTCAATTTATATAGAATGTAAATAAGAGTGTTAAACTTTAGTTGAGTTTATTGATTCTTGGAGTAGGAGAATGGATTTGGAAATTTACCAGTAGGAGGACCTTCCTGTATGGGGATTTCCTCTACCATTGCAACTGGTCATTTCTTCTTTAATCTATACTCATAGAGACCTACCTGAGCAATGAGATGTTAAATGACTTGCCCATGGTCACACAGAGAGGACGGACCAGAAATAAGAATTTAATCTAGTTTTTTCCTGATTCCATCTTTTTACTATATCAAATTGTTGATATTTATACTTCTTTATTTGTTATTGTTGTTCAGTCATTTTACTCATGTCCAATTCTTCATGACCTTATTTGGGGTTTTCTTGGCAAAGACACTGGGGTGGTTTGCCATTTCCTTCTCCAGCTCATTTTACAGAAGCACCAAACTCCAGGGTTATATGACTTGCTCAGGTTCATACAGCTATTAAGTGTCTGAAGCCAAATTTGAATTCAGGGAGAAGAGTCTTCCTGACTTCAGACTCTTTCCATGGTGCTACCTAGTTGAGTCTTATTCTTTATACCTGGATGCTTCATATCTGTCTTTAATAAGCAACAAGGACTTTCTATGAATACAGTTCAATTAATTGGAAGGACATTAGTGGTAGAAAGAACCTGTTACAGTCTCCCTGAATTTCCTTTGTGTCTTCTTAATAAGGTATTAATTTATTGAGAAGGTTAACTCTGTGATAAAATAAATAGTTCCTCACCAGAATAAATAGTCATGATTCATCTTTTCCCTTTAAGAGTGCATCATGATTAGCATGGTAGGATATGCCTGTTTTTACTGCTACTAGAGGAGATTGAGGCTTATTCAGTTTAGGAGTTCTGTGCTACAACAGTGCTAAATCCTCCTGGGTGCCTTCAACAGTTCTAATAGGAAAAGCCCTCAAGAGTGGAGTGTTATCAGGCTGCCCAAGAAGTGGTGAACTGGCCCAGATCAGAAAAGGAAAAGATGAAAGTTTCCTTATTCATCACCAGTGGAGCTGAACCCATGACTGGCCATTATACTTCCAATCTAAAGAAAATAGGGAAATCCTAGACTATTAATAAATGAATGAATAGATAAATGAATGAATGAATAAACACCTAGGCTAAACAATCTTTAGAAGGGAGAGAAGCAGAATTGAGAGAATTTTAGAAAGGAGAGGTTATAAGTAAAGATTCATATTTTTTTTCTCCATCAAAATGAAATCAGTCCATTGAAACGACCACACCAGTGCAACTATCAATAATATGGAAACAGGTCTTGATAGATGACACATGTTAAAACCAGTGGAAATGCGTGCTGGCTATGGTGCGGGGATGAAAGGGGGTTGAAGGGGAAAGTAAGAACATGAATTATGTAACCATTGAAAATTTTTACAAAAAATAAAAAAATTAATAAAAAAAAATTTAAAGAATTAAAAAAAATGAAATCTGTCCACTTAGAAATTCCTCATAAAACAATGATGCTCTGATTATCCATGAACAATTGGTAGCAAGTACAGGTGAAGGATGAATGTTTATAAGTAGTAGTATAAGCCAAAATAATAAATGACTACTTAGGATGAAAGCTTAAGTCCCCAGAGGGCACTTTGCCATTAAGGAAAGTAATATAATTCGGGAATATACAGTGGGATACTAGATCTGATTACATCTAATCTTACATGGATGAAGAGAAAGCAGTTAGTCTATAATATTATTTATTATTGATCCATGAATATGAAAGTACTTTATGATGATTTGGCATACCTGCATCAAAAGAAAACTTTGAAGAACAATTGGAATTGGTTCTACTGGGTCAAGAGATTTGTAAAAGAACAAGAATTATATTTGATATTTTCAAAGGAAAATGCTACCAAGTCAAACTATTTTCCTAGATATTTTGATGTTTTCTGGGTTAGGAATTCAAACTGCTTGGGGTATATTTATTCACATTACCCCTACATTGAATCTAGAATTGGTGGATGGGCCACATATATGTATATGTACGTATCCCTCTATCTCACCAATAGATTTGATACCCATTTGTTACCTTCAACCAGCTATAGTCCATTTGTTGAGATGGTTTTACGAGGTTGGCTCTTTGCATGCTACAGCTTGGAGCCACAAGGGAGAACTGGCTGAAAAGTGGATAACAAAAGTGGACAAACAGCCCTGAGTGGCCTCAAACCCATTTATGATTTAGGGGGATGTCTATCCCAACATGGGAAGCCTTCCCCTGTAGAATTGGCAGATGAGAACGATACATATCAAAGATAGTAGAAACACCTAATCTCAGACTCTAATTACATTCCATTTTGTTTCATTTTTTCCTGGCCTGAATTTACTTAAATTTACTTGAGCATAGCAGGAACTTAGGTCCCTCTCCACCTCTCCCCAACACCTGACAGAAGACACTTTAGGGATTCTTCTCCTTTTCATGAGCTGCTCCTGATGGCCAGGGCAGGACCCACAGACAGCCCCTTCCTGGCATTGCCCTCTGGCCAGAGCAAGGCATTATCACCTTAAAAAAAATAATTCAAGTAACTGCCTATCTTGGGCACTTCTCACAATGCTGCAGGGAACATAGCCACCAGCCTTGGCCATCACTGACCCAGGCTAGGGGGAGTCTCCAATTATTTCAAATACAAGCTGATTTTATACATAAAGGTCAAAGAATCATAAACTTTGAGAATGGAAGAGACTTTGAGATCCTCTTTGCACCTCCCATGTTAGAAAATTTTGCCAAGAGCCACAAGTAGATATCGCCACAGATGGAAACAGAAATAATTTAAGTAATCCTAGTAGTTGTTATTCTCCTTAAATTATTTTGGTTAAATAATACTTAAATACACACACACACACACACACACACACACACACACACACACACAAAGAGACTTGGGGGAAAATGGGGGATGATGAGGTAACTTAGGCTGTTTTTCCATTCCTTCTCCTTACCAAATAACCATGGAAGAGTGACTCAGAAAAAAAGCAAACATATCTATTACTACAAGAGGACAAGTGTTAAATTCAATGCTGGTGATTCTTAAAGGAAAAATATATACATATATACATATATACATATATACATATATATATA
>NC_058134.1:278630667-278643655 GCF_016433145.1 Gracilinanus agilis | reverse complement strand
CTTTCTTTCTTTCTTTCTTTCTTCCTTTCTTCCTTTCTTCCTTTCTTTCTCTCTTCCTTTCTCTTTCTCTTTCCTTCTTTCTTTTTTTCTTTCTTTTTATCTTTCTCTATTCCTTTCTTTCTTTTTCTTTCCCTCTTTCTTTTTTTTCTTTCTCTCTCTGTCTCTCTATGTCTCTGTCTCTGTCACACTCTCTGTCTCTCAAGCAATTACTGAGGAAAATGATCCACATGAATAGAACTTGGTATAGTGGTATTTATAGTAGCAGTAGGAGCAACAGCAGCAGCAGCAGCAGTAGTAGTAATAGTAATAATAGTGGTAGTGAACTAAAGAGATATTCATAAGCTATTTAATTACTGAACAAATTATGTTATATGAATATTGAATAGTACTTCTCTATAAGTTATGGGAATAAAAAGGTTCAGAGAAATCTGGGAAAATGTGTAATTAGAATAATGAAATGTATAAAGCAAAATGAAGTAGGAATAAGTGTGAACAACTTTTGTAATTACTGCCAAGCTGTAAAGGAAAACATCTTGGAAAGTCTTTAGAAATATGACTACTTTAATGACTGATTGTGAATCCAAAAACCTAAATACCGAGCATGCTTCCTGCCTCTAATGAAAAGATTATGGACTGTAGGCATAAAGACATATACACACATATATACCTTTGTATGTGGGTATGTATGTATGTCGTGTGTGTGTATTCAGGTATAAGGGCACTAGGTGGCTTGGTGGGACTAAAGTCAAGAAGACTCATCTTTGTGGGTTCAAATCTGTTTTCAAACACTTACTAGCTATGTGACTATGGGCAAATCACTTAACCATGAATGTCTCAGTTTCCACATCCATAAAATGAGCTGGAGAAGGAAATGGCAAAACACTCCAATATCTGAAAAAAACACCGAAGAAACAACCAACTGGGGTTTAAAGAGTCAGACACTATTAAGATGACAAAACACCAAATTCAGGCATAAGTTATGTGAGACAAATTTGTGTCAAAGACACAATACAGAGGGTGGCCTTTTATTTGGAGTTGAGTGGAAAGTAGAGGAAGTGAGCTGGGGGGGGGGGGACAGCAAAAGTGATGCCAAAAAAAAAAGAAGAAAGGATTGTAAAAATATGTGAAAAATATTTTAGATATTGTTCAATTGGTTGAATTTGTATCATCCATGCCAGAATTAGAAAAAAAAATCCCTGAAGGAACTTCAAGCTTTTTAGATGAGTCCTAATTTTGAATTGACCTTTTAGATCAATCTTGAATGCCAGGCAGGGATGTTCTATGAAATAAAGCATGGATTGCATTGAAAACACTCTTGGGCAGCCAGGGATTACAGTGAAACGAGCATGAGGGGCCCTTTTCTTGCTTCAGACACTTCCTAGCTGTGTGAGCCTGGGCAAGTCACTTAACCCAAATTGCCTAGCCCTTATCCCTCTTCTTTCTTAGAATTGATACCAAATCAGAAGATAATAACTTTAAAAAATAAGAAAATAAAGCAATGTCTCCACAAATGGAAAAAACAAAACAAAACAAAACAACAAAATCATCACCACTACCACCACAAAATCCCAACAAAAGAAAACAAGGATTGAGGGATTTTGCTTCCTAAAGTTAATGTATTTGTATTTCATTCTTACCATGTTATTTGTGCTTCTAATCCTCCCTTATAATTTCTCACTTACGATAGGGAAAATTTTTCATATAAATAATATTTTGGGAACTATTTGTCTCTTGTCAACATGGCCTAAACAGGCAAGTATAATAATATCTCATTCATCTGAAAGTCAGATTTCATGTAGCTTTAACCTTCCAGAATAAAGCTTTAGGTCTAAGAGTACAAGAAAAGAATTTCTAAGGACTGAATCATTATCACAAATTCTGGCTTCTATAAAGCCAGGCATTTTTTTTCCTTCTAGGATCTCTCACTGTCAAATCTTCTCTTTCTTAAAACAGTGTTATTAGCCCAACTGGATTATTTTATTTCACAGTCTATAGTAGAGTAGAAATAATATAGTAGATTCTCAGGAGGAGATAGAGGTAGTAGGTATAATGACAGCAGAAAAATAATATTCTAACAGCGTGACATTGAAGTTGTTTCTTTTTGTTAATGTGTTTTCTATAATGCCCAACTTTTTGAGACCCATTTTGTGAATTTCTTGCCTAAAATACTGGAGCAGATTGTCATTTCCTTCTCCAACTCATTTTATGGATGAGGAAACTGAGACAAACAGAGATAGGTGACTTGCCCAGTATCACGCATATAGTAAATATTTGAGACCAGATTTGAATTCAATTTGCACAATATCTAGAATAGACAAACTCTTGGTATGATGAATGTTGATATGAATGTGACCACATCACACACAAAAAAATTAAAGTTTCAATGCCTCTTATTGCAATCTTCACCTGGGGATTCCTACTAAAGTGTAAACAAAAATTAGTTGAAGTTAAAGAATGGAGTACAGGGATCATCACTGAATCATTTGCCCAACAACTAACCTTGTCAATACAGATTTCTATATTATAAAATAGAATTGCTAATATTAATTGGTCTAAATAGCCATTGGAAGATGGTACTGGATTGATTTGCTTAGGCAGAGTTGGATATATCTAGACCATAGCTTCATAGACCTTCTTAGCAGGGAGAATAAAGGCAAGGATTTGGAGATTTGGGGTTAGGAGGAGGCTGTAAATCTGGATTTCTGCTATATGTTGCAGGGTGTCAAGACCAGGAGGTCTAAATGTTACCTGGACCACTAAAAAGAGAATGAAAAAAATTAAGAGGATAATTTGGCTCTTTCTTTTTCTAGTTAGAAAGTAAGGAAAGAACAGGAGAAAAATCTAAAGGAAAAATCCCAGAAGCTTTGCCTATTATTTCTAGTTAATTAGGTCATATGGTTAGTTATTTGGCACTCTTAGCTCCTTCTTTTTGGAGTTGAATCAATGCCTATCCTTATTGGAAGCCATGATAGATAAATTAAATCACTACAGAAGAATTTTAGGATCATAGACTTAGAAAGAGGTATCCGAGGCTATCTACTCCTTTATTTCATGGCAAAGATGACTGGTCTGACATACTCTGGTCTTGCTAAGACCATATAGCTCATGTCTGTTGAAATATTCTAACCCACATCTTTTTTTTTATTCCAAGTCTGAATGCCTGAGGTTAGTATGAGCCTTACTAAGTGAATGGAAATTCATCTTCTTCCTTGTAAGCCAGAATACTGAACCAAGAATATTGAACTGCCCTTTATTGACCATTTGCAGCTACTCAACTAGTGGGGCTCCATTACTGTGATCCACTACTGATTATTCCTGTATTTTAGCAAGACGTAGAGTTGTTCCAGACAGTTATAGCTACTACTTTTGGCAAAATGAGTTTTTTTTCTCTATTAACTTATAGTTCAACATTATGTCAAGTTTTTCCTCTTTATTCCAAAATGGAAATGCTTAATGATTTTAAAAAGTCTCAATGATTTTTGGGTGAAAATGAAGCATTTATTGAGATATTTATTTTGAAGTCACTGTTTTTATATTCAGTATTTTCTTATGCTTTTTTGTAAATTAATGTTTTCAGTATCAACAATTTTCAAATTTAAAGCCTTGTTTTAAAAAAAATCCCAAAATTCACTGGAACTCTTCCCAATTCAAGTAGACACAATAATATTCATTTGTTATATTACCAAAAAAAGCAGGAATCTGAGGACCACTGTCAGCACCCCATTTTGTGAGTATCTTATAGCTTCCCTTTGCTCAGTCTACTATGACTGAATAATTTTAATGACTGTATATTGTTCAGATAAATTTTCTGATTCTTTCCTTTCAAAAGGTCTCTTCTTCCTCCAATCTCTCCTAGTTCTTTAAAATTCAAACCTTGTTGTAAAGTGAGATTCCTTTACAAAGTCCCAACACCTGTATCTGATATAATTAGAGGAGTGGCTTTGAATTGGCTGAGCAGAAATTTAGCCAAGGCTCTAAGGGGCATTAAAAGGATGTACTGCTAGCTCTAAAATCAATTTGCCAATCTATACCATCAAGAGGAAGGAAAACCTGGCTGCTGAGTAATTATTATTCTTGGGGTGGGAGATTTCTTTCTCCTCTCCACCCCATTCCATAAGTCATGTCACTTCGGAGAGTAAATACTTAATCAGAAAGAAATACTTTGTTTAGTTAGCAGGGAACTAAAACATGTTTTTGGCTAGAAACTCAAGTTTGAGCTAGCCCTAGGAATTGAGATCAAAACTGTGCTGACAACCCCATAAACCTAATTTAGTAACCCATCTGGCAGAGTTACTCTTTCAGGGGAAATCTCTGGAAGGACTCTACAAGTAGATTAAGGAATTCAAGGTCTGATATTTCAGGAGTTACCTTGGAGTCTCCTGTTCTGTAAGTTTCCTTGACCACATGAATTCTCTATCATATGTACATGTTTCCCTATTCTTGTACTATAAGTTTGTATCAACTTTTCCCAGAAATACTGTGGGTATTTGTACTTTTGGGAAGGCAACTGTAGGACATTTCTTGAAGGGGAAGCATCTTCTATGCCTTCTGTTTTTAGTAGTCTATTGCAATGAAGTATGACTTGGCATGCCTATTAATGGAAAGAGCATTATTGGGAACCCATAAGTAATAATTTCCAAGTTTTGGGATAGTAATGTTCTTAAAAGTATACCTAGAATACTGAGGTAGTGAAGAATCTCTGCAGAGATTGCATTACAGTATCTTTTATGCATGTATCACATTCCAGTTTCCAAAAGAATTATCTCTGTAAATATTATCTCTTCTAATAGATCAGTGATAGTCTCAATTGTCTTTGTGTCTGCTAACAATGTTTTGTACATAATGGGCGATTAATGATTGCATATCAATTTCAATTCATTTGAGTCCCTTAAAGCTCAAATAATAATATGTGAATATGATTTCTTCTTGTCTCTGAAACCTAACAATATCTGACATTTACATAATGTAATTTGCAGAGCAATTACGAACAAATTTTTTTTTAAATCGCCATCTTCTTTTTGTAGAGTACTCATAATCTTAATTGATTTTTCAGTAACTATTTGAGGTAGGTGGACTTCGGTGGGAATACAAAAAGGGAAAGTTAGAAACAAGAACATTAAGAATTATTATAAATCATGGATTTAAAGTTGTAAAGGACGTCGGTGATAATTTAGTCCAACTCCTTCATTTTATGGATGAAGAAAGTGAGCCCCTGAGCAAAATGAATGCCCCAAATTACAAAGGTAGCAGAATCTAAAAGGATTTTGATCCCGTGTCTTGTGAACACAGAACTAGAGCTCATTCCACTGTGACATACAGGTAAGTGAATGAATGAATGAATGAATGAATAATGGAATGAATTCATCCATTACCAACAGAGTAATCCAAATGCCTGTGAAATTAATAAATTCCTCACATATAAGAGGAATAATCAGTGGTTGGATATTTTAGAAGACATTTGTTTGTGGGTTTGGAATTAACTACATGGCCATTTGGCATCCCTTTCAAGTCAATTATTCTATAATGGAAATAATTCTATCTCCTTTTTGTCAAAAGGAAAAGTCAGAGAGCATAAGTGAATTGTGTATGCTTAAAAAAACTACTTAGTGACAAAACAATCTTGTAGTAAGATCTTTATCATCTCTTTCCTCCCCATTCCACTAGGATTGCCCCTAAATTCTAGAAATTATATTAATTGAAGTTCTCAGTCTTTGCTGATTCATTATTTTTTTAATTATGAGGGTGAAATTAGGCATAGGGAAAAAAGAGGTGTGGGCCAAGAGGAAGGAAGGAGGTTATGACCAAAAGTGTTATATAAAAGTTTAAGATTTTATAGGAGGAGAATCAAGTTGAATGATCACTCATTCTTGTGACTGAAGGAAAGGATATGGAGGACATATAAATTGAGAATGTCAAGGAAATATAAGGGTAATGTATAAGAAGTGTCTTCAATGTGAACAGTGAAATAATAAAGATCATGGGTAGAGATGAATAAGTTAGTTTCCAAAATAATGCAGGAAGGTTCTAGAACAATTTATCATCATGATAGGTGGCAGTGATAAGAATCAGAAACAGGCAGCAGCATCAGGTAGTATTATCTTCAAAGAATAGGAATTTATTGATGGAAGAGCCAGGGTCTAGAATTGGTAGTGAGCAGCATGAGCATATGATCATCTCATCTCAAGATCAGAAAGACAGGAGGAATGGAGAAAAAGACAGACTAATTTTGGAAAAAAAAAAGTTGTCCTAGGTATAGAAGGGAAAAATTGGGCTGTGAAAGGAACAGGGATAAGGAATGTAAGAGTAAGAGATTCAAAATTAAGGAATATGTGTTAATGGTGGAAGAATGATTCCAAAAGACAGTGAAAGAAATTAAGGAATATGTGTTAATGGTGGAAGAATGATTCCAAAAGACAGTGAAAGAAATGGTAAAGGAAGATAAATTGAGAATATGTATGGCTATAATGAACAAGGATAGGAATGTGAAGTTACGTAGAAACTAGATGGAGCTTGTATATAGACATCAGGGTGGCTATTAGAGAAGATATTGCATAGTCACAAAACAAGATAGAAAATAATTATTAAAATGATTCAGAGCAACTAGATGACTGGATACAGTACCAGACCTGGAGTCTGGAAGACTCATCTTTCTTAGTTCAGATCTGGCCAAAAAGCTGTGTGACCAGGGGCAAGTCATTTAATCCTATTTGCCTCAGTTTTTCCAACTATAAAATGAGTGGAGAAGAAAATCGTACACCACTCCAGTATCTTTGCCATGAAAATTCCAAAAATTATGGCATTAAGAAACACACATGACTAAAATAACAGAAAAACAACAACAATCACAAAAGAATAATATATTTCAGTCCAGGGACTGTCTCATTTTTATTTTATATCCTCAGTGGTTAACACAGTACTGGACACATAAGGGGTGTCCAATATTTGTTGATGATATGTCGACCTTGAAGGTAGGCAGAAAGACTTTAATGCAAATCTTACATAAATTATTACCTTAGCGATCATAGGCAAGTTAAATGACTTACGCTGTTTCCTCATTAATAAAAGAGAAACCAAAACTAACAGAGGGCTCTTGTGAGAATCATCTGAGATAACATCTCTACATCACCTTGCAAATCTTAAATTGCCAAATATTGGCAAGCTATTTGTATTATTATAGGATGAAAATGGTATAAAATTTCTATTAAAATCCAGAAAAGTGGGGCTGCTAGGTGGTACAGTAGATAAAAAGTCAGGTCTGGAGATAGGAGATTTGGGGTTCAAAGCTGGCTTCAGACACATCCTGGTTGTTTGGTCTTGGTTAAGTCACTTTACCCCAATTGCCTAGCCCTTGCTACTCTTCTGCCTTGAAACCAATACTTAGTGTTGATTTTTAAAAGGAAGGAAAGGGCTTTAAAAAAAAGAATTCCATAAAAGAAAGATCACTTATATTATAGGATGAAATAACTTTATACCTTTTAGGTAGTAGAATAAGAGAAGATTTCATGGAGAAGGAAGAATTCAAGGAATTCACTGAAAAATAAGGAGCATTCAGTAAGGCCGAGAGAGAAGAGAGATGGTTCCAGGCATAAGAAGTAATATGGAAGCTGGGAAGCACAGGTGCAAGATAACAATTTCAGAATGGCAGGGGAGAAATTGGATAATCAGGCAGTAAAACTAGTGTCCAATCTTCATCTGATTAATCCTACTTCTCAAATAGTTATTCTACTTAGTGATTTCCAAACACTTTTCCCCCCATGGCCTTATAACTCTGTCACCTTTCCAGTTCACCTGACAACTGGTTTAAACTCTGGAAAAGTAAGCTATAAGAAGGGGAAGGTATTGAAGCCAGAGTTTGTCTGCTAAGACCTCTAGCACAAGTGCAAGTAGTTCAATTGGGTGTTCAAACAGACAATCTACCGATTGATTTATTGCTCACCCAAATGAAGAAACAGTTTTATTAATCCCTCCTCCTTCAGTTTTAAGCTATGCCCTTATAACCAAATTCTCTGAATAGCTTTTACATCCTCTCCAAGGAGGATGTTTTGAGATTCTATTAGTTGGCCGCTCCCCATATCACATTCTAGCCAATCATTAATCTCAGGGTTGTCTGATAATATGTTCCTTAATTGCTGTGTAGCTTTTAAATCATGATGTTTTAAATCCTCCTTCCAAGGAGAAAACAATATCTTTCTGGAGGTAACAAATAGCATCATTTGGTTCTCTTCTTCAGTTCAAAGTTATTTTGTGGACTTTTTCAAAGCCTCTGACCAGGTTTCTTCATGTGGGACCTTTTTCTTTGAAACACTCATCCTTCAGCTATATGAGACAATGTATGCTGTAAGTTACTGTGAGTTTATAGGCTACCTAAGGAGCAGCTCTCCTGTGACTTTTAGCTTTTGAACTTTTCTTCTAACCATAAAAGTCCTCACCATCAGCCATAGTCCTTCTTGATTTTAAGGAATTCAACATGGGTTACTCAGACCATTTATTTCCTCCCCCACCTTCCATCTCCCAAAATTTGTGTGCTTGTTAGGTGTCCAACCAAAAAAGTCTAAGGACAAAGTCTGAGGTCTTTGGTTGTAAGCCAAACTGTTAAGTAGGTGAAGTTTTTTATGTGTTCTATTGTATCTTATCTCTTTCATCAGTACTACTCCCCAACTGGTACCCAATATCATTATGCTTACTTCTCTTTTCCACTACTGCTCTTCATTGTCTCATACCAGAATATCATTTCTGAACCTATCATACCACATAAACAGTTATAGAATCACACAATTTGACAATTTGAGGGAGATATCTCATTAGCCATCTAGTCCAACCCGTTCATGAATGGAATCTCCAAAATAAAAAAAAATTGATGAATAATCATCCAATCATTATTTGAAGGTCTCCAAGAAAGAAGAGCCAACCACTCTACAGGTAGTCCATTCCAGATTGTGATATTTGGTTCTACCCTCTAGGCACATGCAGAACAAGTATAATCCCTCCTCCACATGATAGGTATTGAAGTACTTGAAAACATCCATCATGTGTCCTTTGAGACTTCTATCTCTAGACTAAACATTTGAAGTTGTTTTTCACTTCATGTTTATATGACATGGACTCAAGGCCCACCACTATCCTATGACTCTGGGTAATCAACATTGTCTTTAAGCTGTGAATCCTTTATATGAGGCTAGATGAGAACAAAATTCAGGAAGACTATCACTACCTTATTCATGCCAAGAAATTATGTCTCTCATTGCAACCAAAGGTTGCATTTACTTTTGGGGTTTCCAAATCACACTTGATGTATATTGAACTTCTGTGCTACTAAAACACAAGATCTCTTTCTCAGTTTACTAATGGTGTCTTTTCTACCTTTTACCTGTGGAGTTTTATTTTATTTTTGCAAGAAAATAAAGATTTGCAATTGTCCCTAGTGAATTTCATTTATTAGATTCAGTCCAATGCTCTAGCCCAGTGGTTTCAAACTCAAATAAAAACAGAGGGCTGCTAAACAATACGTATGTATCCTGGAGGCTATATATTAACTTGTAAACCCACATGCTAATATTGTTTATACTTTATTTGTATTTATATTTATTTTGTTAAATATTTCCCAATTTTATTTCAATCTAGTTGGGATTGCATTAAGGAGTGTCATGGGCAGCAAGTTTTAAGACCTCTGCTTAAGCCTGTCAAGACTTATAGATCCTGACTCCTTTCCCTCTCAGTTTTGTAATAGCTTTCCCTCTCTGTTTTGTGTCATTTGCAAATTAATAAGAATATAAATTTTGCTTTTATATAATTCAATTATAAAAATATTAACCAGGACCAGGTTCAAATCTTGTATGCCCTCCCCTAGAATCCTTCTTCCACATTAACGTTGATCCATTAACAACAGCCCTTCAAATCCAATCCTTTAATAAGTTTTGAATCCATCTAACAATATTCACATCTTACTCAAATATCACAATTTTCTTGAATTATATGAATTATACAAGATACTTTATCAAAAATACTCTAATATCTAAGTCAATGAGATCATTCTCAATTGTCTCCTGGTCAAGTAATTCTATCAAAAATGGAAATTTAGATCATCTGACATGACGTGTTCTTGATAAAGCCATGCTGACACTTTATAATTATTGCTTCTTTTTTTTTCAGAAGCTTGCGAGCAATCTTTTCCCCAATAATTCACATTCCACTCACTCGCTTACTACTTACAGACTCTCTCTGTGTCTTTTCTTTCTCCATCTCTGTCTTTCTATTTTCCCTCTCTCTTCTCCATCTCTTTTCTCTATTTCTCTCTGTCTGCCTTTCTGTGTCTCTGTTTTTGTCTGTCTGTCTCTGTCTCTGTCTCTGTCTTAAACTAGCCAACACGTTCCCTCCAACAATCTTTTGGTTCTTCTTCAATTTGTAATTCTAGAACTTAGCATAATGCCTGACACATAGCTGGCACTTAATAAATATTTGTCCATTTGTCTTTCTGATATAATTTCTATTGTGTAGTTCAGCAATCACTTCTGCCAATTCTTTTAATAACTGAAGATTTAGTTCATCTGTGCAAGAATACTTATCTTCTTTTAAGAAAGCTAGATCCTTTCATTTTTCCTTATTCATTTTGGGTATAAAGTTTCTATTACTCATTTTTTTTTGTTTTGTCAGTAGTGAAAAGAACTTTCTCTTTGGCAGAGAAAATATAGGCAAAATAAAAATTGAGGTTCCGGGGTAAGATGGCGGCAGAGTAAGAAGCAGCTCTTAACCTCTCCTGACCAAAACACACAAAACTCCTCAAGGGGAATTAAAAACAAGTCCAGACGAATGGAGGAACCCCACAATAGGGCACAGCTTGGAAGGTACGTGGAATCGAGGCATTTCCATGCTATAAAGGGGTGAAACAGCTCTCACTAAATCACGGGCTGAGCAACCACCCCACCCCCAATCCCTCCACACACAACACCTATAGCACCGAAGCCAGCTAAAAAGAAATAGAGCAAGTTTGGGGCACCCATCAAATCATTGGCAGCTCTGGGGCCTGTTCCTGAGAGCAGCAAGATTTAGGACCCCAAAAAGCTAATGAACACACACAAAATTTGAGCGCGGGAGCAGGACGCCAAGAACTGACGCAGGGCGCAGAGCGCAGGCTCAGAGGGCAGGCACAGACGGAGGAGAGGGTGGAGGCAGACACAGCCAGGAGCTAAAGCTCTGAAACCCTGAGTGGGGAACCAGTGCAGATGGGCATACAACTGTGAAAGCAGAGCCCTGAGACTTGTAAAGAAACCTCTGGCAGAGGATCAAGCAAGGGGGTCTACCAGGGGGCTTGACCTTGGAAAAAACCAGAACTCAGACCTCAGGAGCCAATAGACCTTGGACAGACCCTGAGCGCAAGGATAAACCTGGGAAGCTGCTGGGCTAATGATGGCTACCCAGACTGAGGAAGTTCAGAAGAGAAAGATTAACAACAAGAAAAAGAAGTCTTTAACAACTTTTACACAGAGAAAATCCAGAAAACTGAGCAAACAGAGCAGGAGAACAAACAAGCATCCGGACCCTCCTCAAATAAGGAAAACTCCTCACAAGCTATGGAAGAGTTCAAAACTGAGATTTTGAGGAAAATGGAAGAGCTCTGGCAAGAAAATAACTGTTTAAAAGGTAGAATCTTGCAAATGGAAAGTGAGGCTCAGAAACCAAATGAACTGATAAGCAAATTGAACACCAGAAATGTCCAGATTGAAAAGGAATACCAGAAGATTATGGCCGAAAACCAGAAGATCATGGCCGAAAACCAGAAGATCATAGCCGAAAACCAGAATATTACAGCCGAAAACCAGAAGATTACACCCGAAAATCAAAAGATCATAGCCGAAAACCGAAAGATTATAGCCGAAAACAAATCCCTAAAGGCTAGAATTGAGCAATTAGAAGCTAATGATCTCTCAAGAAAACAAGAACAAATAAAACAAAGTCAAAAGACTGAAAAAATAGAAGGAAACATGAAATATCTCAATGAGAGAGTGACAGACAAAGAAAACAGGTCTAGAAGAGACAATTTGAGAATAATTGGTCTTCCAGAAAAAGCAGAAATTAATAGTAACCTGGACTCCATACTAACAGAAATAATCCAGCAAAATTGCCCTGAAGTCCTACAACAAGAGGGCAATATAGAAATTGAAAGGATTCATAGAACACCTGCGACATTCGATCCAGAAAAGAAAACACCCAGAAATATAATTGCCAAATTCAAGAGTTTCCAAGCAAAAGAAAAAATCTTACAAGAAACCAGAAACAGACAATTCAAATATCAAGGAGGACCAATCAGGATCTGGCAGCCTCCACGCTAAAAGATCGCAAGGCTTGGAATACAATATTCAGAAAGGCAAGAGAGCTGGGCCTGCAACCACGGATCAACTACCCATCAAAATTGACTATATATTTCCAGGGGAAAGTATGGGCATTCAACAAAATTGAAGAATTCCAGGTATTTGCACAGAAAAGACCAGGGCTAAATGGAAAGTTTGATATCCAACCACAAAAATCGAGAGAAACATGAAAAGGTAAATAAGATACAGAGGGGAAAGAAAGAAAACTTATAATTTTTAAATTTGCCTTTTTAAGGGCCTCAGTGAGATCTAATTATCTGTATTCCTATGTAGAGAATTGTTATGTATAATTCTCTGTAGTGAACTCTATTCACTATTATAATATTCACTATTATAGTAATCAGAAGAATAATTAACAGGGTGAGGGTGGAACACTAAATAATCTAAGATGGCATGGGGGATGGGAAAGAGGGGGTGAATATCAGGGGACACCAAGAGAAACTTGAGTGAATAAGAAAATAGGATATTCTATTACACACAAAGAGGGCATGGGAAGGAGAGGGGACAAATACTATTATAAGAAGGAGAGGAAGAGAGCATTAAGAGGTAATATTTAAACCTTACTCTTAGTGTAATCAACCCAGAGAGGGAAGAGTAGCAATACTATCCATTGGGACATAAAA
>NC_058134.1:278606199-278630577 GCF_016433145.1 Gracilinanus agilis | reverse complement strand
GAAGTTAATCAAGGGAGGGGATAAGGGATAGCGGCTCAATAGCAAACCACTGGTTTAAAAGGAAAAAAGGATAAGGAAAAAGGGGGTAGGAATGGGGGAGGATTTGAAAATGTCAGCAAATGCACAACTGATGATTATAACTCTGAATGTGAATGGGATGAACTCGCTCATAAAACGGAAGCAAATAGCAGAGTGGATTAGAAACCAAAATCCCACCATATGTTGTCTACAAGAAACACATATGAGGCAGGTAGACATACACAAGTTTAAGGTTCAGGGTTTGAGCAAAATCTATTGGGCCTCAAATGAGAAAAAGAAGACAGGAGTGGCTATTATGATTTCTGACAAAGCCAAAGTAAAAATAGATATGATTAAAAAAGACAGGGAAGGTCATTACATCCTGATTAAAGGCAGTATAAACAATGAGGAAATAACAGTGCTCAATATGTATGCACCAAGTGGCATAGCACCTAAATTCATAAAGGAGAAACTGGCAGAGCTCAAGAAGGAAATAGATAGTAAAACCATACTAGTGGGAGATCTAAATATTCCTCTTTCAGATCTAGATAAATCAAACTGAAAAATAAATGAGAAAGAGGTAAGAGAGGTGAATGAAGTCCTAGAAAAATTAGATTTAATTGATATGTGGAGAAAAATAAATAGGGACAAAAAGGAATACACCTTCTTCTCAGCTGCACATGGCACATTCACAAAGATTGACCATGTTATAGGGCATAGAATCATTGCAAACAACTGCAAAAGAGCAGAAATAATAAATGTAACCTTCTCAGATCATAATGCAATAAAAATAATAATTAGTAAGGGCACCTGGACAGGAAAATAAAAAACTAATTGGAAATTAAATAATATGATTCTTCAAAACCAATTTGTCAAAGAAGGAATCATAGAAACAATCAACAATTTCATTGAAGAAAATGACAATGATGAGACATCCTACCAAACTCTGTGGGATACGGCCAAAGCAGTCCTCAGGGGGAAATTTATATCCTTGAGTGCATATATTAACAAATTAAGGAGGGCAGAAATCAATGAATTGGGCATGCAACTCAAAAAATTAGAAAGCGAGCAAATTAAAAATCCCTAGATGAAAACTAAATTAGAAATACTAAAAACCAAGGGAGAAATTAACAAAATCAAAAGTAAAAGAACTATTGAATTAATAAATAAGACTAGAAGCTGGTACTTTGAAAAAACAGATAAAATAGACAAAGTCCTGGTCAATCTAATAAAAAAAGGAAAGAAGAAAACCAAATTGATAGTATCAAAGATGAAAAGGGAGACCTCACCTCTAATGAAGGGGAAATTAAGGCAATCATTAAAAACGATTTTGCCCAATTATATGGCAATAAATGCCTAACAATTTAGGAGATATGGACGAATATTTACAAAAATATAAACTGCCTAGATTAACAGCAGAAGAAATAGAATACCTAAATAATCCCATATCAGAAAAAGAAATTGAACAAGCCATCAAAGAACTCCCTAAGAAAAAATTGCCAGGGCCTGATGGATTCACAAGTGAATTCTATCAGACATTCAAAGAGCAACTAATCCCAATACTATACAAATTATTTGATATGATAAGCAAAGAAGGAGTCCTACCAAATTCCTTTTATGACACAAATATGGTACTGATTCCAAAGCCAGGGAGATCAAAAACAGAGAAAGAAAACTACAGACCAATCTCCCTAATGAACATAGATGCAAAAATCTTAAATAGAATACTAGCAAAGAGACTTCAGCAAGTAATTAAGAAGATCATCCACCATGATCAGGTGGGATTGATACCAGGAATGCAAGGATGGTTCAACATTAGGAAAACCGTCCACATAATTGACCATATCAACAGTCTAACAAAGAAAAATCACATGATCATCTCAATAGATGCTGAAAAATCCTTTGACAAAATACAGCATCCATTCCTATTGAAAACACTGAAAATTGGAAAAGGAGGGTATGTCCTTCAATTGGGGAATGGCTGAACAAACTGTGGTATATGTGGTGATGGAATACTATTGTGCTAAAAGGAATAATAAACTGGAGGAGTTCCAGGCGAACTGGAGAGACCTCCGGGAACAGATGCAGAACGAAAGGCGCAGAGCCAGAAGAACTTTGTACACAGAGACTGATATACTATGGTAAAATTGAATGTAATGGACCTCTGTACCAGCAGCAATACAATGACTCAGGACAATTCTGAGGGATTTATGATAAAGACACTACCCACATTCAGAGGAAGGACTGCAGGAGAGGAAACATATAAGAAAAACAACTGCTTGAACGCATGGGTCGGGGTGGACATGATTGAGGGTGTGGACTCAAAACTACCACACCAATGCAACTACCAACAATTTGGAAATTGGTCTTGTTCAAGGACACATGACAAAACTAGTGGAAATGTGCATCGGCCATGGGTGGGGGGAGTGCGGGGGGTGAAGGGGAAAGGAGGAGCATGAATCATGTAACCATGTTAAAAATGAATATTAATAAATGTTTGAAAAAAAAACAAAAAAAAAACAAAAAAAATAAAAATTGAGCAACTACCATCTCTGTTAGCAGCATCCCATCTACACAAACTATCCTTTTTTGTTTGTGCTATCCTTCTTTGTTTTTCCTTTTTCTTCCAATATAGTTAAAAACAAATTTGTTTTGTTGTCGAGAGTGTAGCCAATAGCCTCAGTGTACTCTGAGTTTTAGTCTTAATGTCACCATTTTTTACAAAACTATGTTATCTTACAATTGTTAATCTCAGTTACAATAAAAAAACACATATTTTGTTCCATTTTTAAGGTGCATAGAATTGTAAGTTTGGAGTGAGAATGAACTTTAGCGGTTGTTTAGTCTCACCTATTCATTTTTTAAGATGAAGATCTAGGGCCCAGAGAGGTTAAGTGATTTACCAAGGTTATAGAAGTAAGACATGGCAGTGAATCCTCAAGATTTTCTCTGACCCCAAATCTAGACATCTTTCTGGTTTTGTAAGAAGATAAACTATTCAATTCAATTTAGTAAACAAATTTTAAGGTTTATAGGAGAGAATTTCTATAATAGCTACATTCTCAAGTAAGGCAGCTTTGAAAGACAACAATTCTGATCAATCATGCAATGACCTACAACAACTCTAAAGGAATAATGATGAAGCAGTCTTCCTACTTACTGACAGAAGTGATGGACTAGAAGACTCATAATGAGGCACTCATCTTTGAACGTGGCCCGTGTGCAAATATGTTTTGATTAACTCTGTTTATTGTTACAGTGAAGATTGTATATGTGATGGTGATGGTGATGGTGATGGTAGTGGTGGTGGTGGTGGTGGAGGGGGTTTTCAGGGAGAGATAACCTGAAGATAGACCAAAATAAAAGTGAAAACTACAGACACTTCAAAAAAGAAGAAGAAAAGAGTGTCAGCCCAAAGTAATAAAAGAATCCACCAAAGAAAACAGAAGTTTCATAGCTTTTGAACAATTATACATGTAAAACCCAGTGGATTTTCTCATTGGCTCCAGGAATGGGGAGGGAAAGAACATGAATCATATAACCATGGAAAAATATTCTAAATTAATTAAATAAATAAATGTTTTTTAAAATGTTTCAGAGGAAGATAGTTTGGCAGGACAACTTTAAAACTAAAACGTTGAATTTATTACATTAATATTTTTAAAAGGCAACAATTTTGCCATAGTGGATATTTATGGTTTCAAATGCATTCCTCTCTTAATCTTTTTTTTCAAACTAGAATTTTTATGTTGTTTGTTGACTTTTGTCCCATTCAAAACAACATTTAAAAAATATTTAAAAGAACTTGAGATTATAATCTTCTGAATATAAATACCTTAAAATTGGTATTATTAACACAGTAGCATACAAATTTAGATTGCATTTGAAATTATGAATCTTCATGAATTGTTCTGATTCTGCTCCTTTAATTTTTATCAGTTCATACCAAATGATTCTCTGATATAGTCTCTTCTGATAATTTTTATTTTCATATAATAATAATAATACTCAATTACATTCATATGTCATTCTTTTAAATTATTACCAATTGATTGGTATCTCTTTAAATTCTTATTTTTTCTTTTATTCCTTTAATTTTCCTTGCAGGCATGGCTTGCTTTGCCTATAACTATTCTGTCCCTCCATCCTTGCCTATTTTCTTATTGTTTTTTTGCATTTACAATAAATTCTGTTCCTTTTCACCTCTCCTTTCTCAATTCTGAATGAGTGAATTTTTTCTGACATCTTCCTCCCTCTTACAACTATTTTTGTATGACTTCCTTTTTATGCACCTCAAATATGAGAAGTAGTAAGTTGCACTATCCTCTTCTCATTCTACACTAATTTATTCCTTTTTTGCCCTCTCTACTCTTTCCCTTTATCAGTACTTCATAATAGGACCAATATACTCCCAATATATTCTTTTTCTTACATAATTCACTCAATATACTTTGAAGTCATTAAGGTTCTGAATAGACACAAATTCATTTTTGTTTTCCTATTTCTGCCTGCAATTATGGAGTTACTTTCTCCTTCACAAATGGCTTTTTTGATTTCTCTATCTACCTTTTAAAAAAATATTGGTCAGTATATTCTTAAGTTTACTGAACTTTTCAGCTTTAGTTCCTGAACCCCCAACCCCACCCCAAGGTCACACTTGATCCTCTACTGTATTTTTGGGTGAGGTATTTATATCTTCATCTTATCCTAGGAGTAGCTACACTGACTTACCTTCTGGGTATAGATCTTGTTAAACTTTGAAGTTCAGAGTACTAGATCTTCAGGATCTTTATGTCATCTCAGATGATAATAATAAGGTATTTCAGAGGTCCTAGATCCCTAGGTTATTCCTCTGAAAAGTACCACACAGTATTTGTCACTCCCAAGCCTTAGAAGCTTTCAGGGTTTTTAGTGTGTGTGTGTGTGTATGTGTGTGTGTGTGTGTGTGTGTGTGTGTGTGTTTATCACCATCAGGATTTCTGTCCACTTTGAGTTTTCCAGATAATCCCAGGCTTTACTTGGGAATTAAGTATGTGGGAGGAATTGATTCTTTGCCTCCCTCTGTTGTGAGGAAGATTATTTAGTATTAGTTTCATATAGGTTATATGGACCTAGCAGGAAGGGCTGGAGCATTCCAAGATGGAATGAAGGAGCAGGAAGTAGGGCTTGTGCTCTGAGAGAGACTCCATTAGTGGTTGGCACAAACTGTTGCTAGCCCTGGGAGATTTCAGAGTTAAGGACACCCTGCATCCTGACTCCCTGGGATCCTGAGTGGTGGTAGCTTTCAGCAAGTGGACAAAACCTGTAGAGCTGCTCCAAGTGGAGAAGGGGTTTGGGATCTGGTGGACAGCATCTCAAGCACACTCTCTCTACTTGGGTACCTTGGACCACCTTGGCTTTTGGCATCCTGTGATCATCTTTAGATTACCATGAGAACCCTCATAGCCACCCTCAGGCCGTTTAGCTGTGCTGGTCAAACCTGGCTGGAACCAGGTTTGAAGCAGCCTTCTCAGCGACTCCAGAACTGTTCCTTTGAGACCTGTCTGGCCTAGGTCAATTAGAGTTAGAGTAGACAAGTCCTCCCCTTGCCCCTGTGATTTGCCCTTTAGGGTTTTAAGTGTAGAATCCCCTATCCGACCTTTATTAGTAAATCATAATTAAAACTGTTAAAACCCTTTACCTTGCCTGCTGGTTCTAAAGACCCTGGCCTAGGGTGGAGCAGAGTGACAGTTGGGGCTAACTGCCATTCTTGATTCTTGGTCTCCCTATCCTGGTTGGTCCTATCTCTCCTTCAACCCAGTGTGTGTACCCACAACCATTTAGGTTATATTTTAACATCCCTGGTGCCCCATCTTTTACACCTCCAGTAAGCCATGTAGCCTAGAAGTCTCTTGGTTTATTGGGTATGAATATATTGATGTATTCCCTCTACTTACCAGTTTGCAGTTGCATTTGTAAAGGAACCTAGATTGAATCAAAGTAGGTATTTATTTGGGAATTTCATTAATTATTTCAGAACATGTTTGTTTGTTTTTTGCCCAGACCTATGATTTCATTATTGTGAGAACCTCAAAGGAGAAATACACCTCCAACTATTCCTTGGGATGTTAAAAATTGTGATTTGCCAATGATCACAAATTTAGCATTTGCAAGAAATCATATTTGAACCCAAGGCTCCTTGATAGAAAGTGTCCCTCTACTCACTTTACAAAAGTCTGTCTCTCCTCAGAGGGGGTGATATATTAGGCTAAGTTGACATTCATTGCCTCTTTAATCACATCATATAGGTAACAGCCAATGATAGCTTTCCCAAGGGAAGTGTTTGAAACTGATGGCTGTCATGAATGTAGTTTCTAGAATAGTTCTGGGTTTCAATCTTCCTTTTACCCTGGAAAACCAACCATTTACTATAATATTTCTTTGCTTTCTGTGCAAGTATATTTAGTTTCTCTACCATTCTTTTCTTTGTGCCCCTAAGCTTTACTTTCATCTCTAATACCTATAGTCTAACTCAGATTCTGAAGTTTTGAAATAAATGTCATATCACAGAAGAGAAAAAAGGTATACAAAATCTCTGGAGCTTCTTGAACAGTTAGCACCCATGCTAGATAATCTTTGACTTGTTTTGATGGTGAATAAAAAAATGTTGACATGGAAAAGGAAACAGTATTTAAAAACAAATGTCACTGACATTGAAAACTTGCTAATGAAATACAGTGTTTTGGAGTGTTCACACATAATAACACCATGTATCAGTCCTGCTTGTTACTCGTGTATCTTTATGACAAATTCTGTATAACATTGAAAACAAAATGGTCTTTGTTTTCATCTGGGCATTTATTAAATCAGTTTTCCTCTTTCAGGAAATGCTTGATTTATGTTTAAATCTTTCTTGGCATGCTGGCAGAGAGAGGCAGTATTTTGTGACAGAGTATTGTGAGTAGTGCATGCTTGACAGCAGGCTTCATGCTTCAGATGAGACAGAAGTTATTAGATTCTTGCAGTCAATAATCAAAGAACCATTGCATTTTCCTGGGGAAAAATAGCAATCAAAGAAGTCATCCAGATACATAAATTAAAGATAACAATGGCAAGCTTTACTATGCAAGTGTGTATAAATATAAACATATATATGTATAAAACATGTGTATATGTATGCATACTAAATAATTTCAGAAATGTCCTTCAAGGTAACCCTACAGTATTAAAATATGAGACCATTCCATGTAGAAAGAGATTAATGTCCCCTTGTGTTTTGTTTTTTTTTCCTATATGTGAATTGATGCTTTTTATCATTTTAGGCAAATTCTAGCCAGGAACACAATTAAAGAGATAGGAAACATTCTAGAAATATACATTTTTGTTTAATGGGCCAAAAGCCACTTTTGGAACCTTAATTAAAAGACTGCTATATGTATCTGTCTTTCAGCACTCTTCATTAATATGATTCAATACTTCATACTTTTGAATCATTAATCACATATCTTATTAAGTGAGATATGAGAAAAGAAAAAAACTAATTTTAGTTTTGAAAGACACTTTTTCATAAATAATTGTCGAAAAAATGATAGACTGTCATTCTGAATAATTTACATATATGAGGGAGATAGATGTCTAAATATCTATATGCCGATAACATTACATATATTATACATACAATATACTGTAATAAGAGGATTTTTAGGATGTAATAAGGGAATCTGCAGGATATAATATGAGACTGAAGCTAGGGGTAATAAGGGCTTAGGCTATAGGTAGTAATAGGGGTAATAGCTGGTAGGAATAGGGAATAAGACAAGGCAAGGGATCCAAAGGCTGGAGGTAATCAAGGGAATAGGCTAGGTAGTAGGGAAATTAAGGCAATATGGTGAATGTGGAAAATACAATGATGAAGGTTGGAAGTTTAGGTGCTAGGAAAATAAGGGAATGTCTGAGTTTAGGAATATAACACTGAGGTACCAAGGGTTGCAAGGGAGAGGATGAGTTAATCTAAGGCAGGCAATAACAGCAGGGAAACATAGACTGAATACTCAGGTTAGAGACAAAACACTGAAGGGAATAGACTGAGTCCTTCAAATAAAAGGACACTTTACAGAGCCAGGTTAGAGTTAGCCAAGGCCAGCTTGAAACTGAATTGAGGCTTTAGTCAGTTTCAGAGGAAGGAACGGGAAGGAAGTATTGAAGTTACGCTTCCTTCAAAATGGATACCCTCAGCTTCCCTCAAACTCCAGAGAGAATGTTATTCCTCTCTCTCTTCCTCCATCTCTTATTAATCAACTAATGAAGTAGCCTAAAAGTCTTGATTAAATACAACCAGGGTTTATTGTCTTCTAGGATAGATTGGCAGGGTAGAGGATACAAGGTAGACCTAACAGCCACTTAGAGAAACTTCAGGTGGGGGAAGGGAAGCAGGAACGTGAGACTGAGAAAAGACCTGCCTTAACTCAGCTCTCAGGTGGGTTTGTAATCAATGGGGTTAGGAAAGTTGGATACAAAGATTCAATAGGTAAATTGTTGCAAGGGTAACCCCTATTTGATTATTTAAAATATCAAGTTTAAACTAACACTCCAAACTACCCTCCTTTTAAACCCTCACAGGAATTCAGGCAGGAAAATTGAAGGTGAGAATAAGGTAGGGTAGGGAGATTCAAAGGAATTAGCTAAATTAACAAATCTCAAAAGAAAAGCTGCAAAATATAGGCCAGGTTTCAATCTAAAGAAGGAGCTCAGATGGACCCTGGTTCTCTCCACGAGTTCCCAGGACCAACTGACTCTTTTCCAAGATTCTAAACTCCTTAACTGACAGAAGAACTCTGCAAAGCCAGTTATGCCCCTGCTCTTCACCACAATACACACAATAGTAAAGATCCTCTCTCCACCACATTCTCATCTTTTGTTTGGCAGACATATTTTGTTTATTAACCACCAAAAATTCATATATATATATGTATATTACCTCCAAATATAATTCATGCTGCTTAAGTCATGTCTTATACATTCATTCTGAGCAGTTGCTCATTCCTCATTCTATATGGAAACAAAGTACATGGTGGCTTTTTGGTCTTCTAGAGACTAGGATAGAATATACTTGTTCTCATAAATCTTTACTCCACAACTTAGAAGCGAATGAAGTTTGAGATATTGTTGAAAGCACAAATATTGGACTTTATTTCTAGTACACAAGCCTCTGTTATTGTTTTTTAAAAGCTCTTTCCTTCAGCCAGAGAATGAATTGAACTCTAATGAATTAAAATAACAATTGTCTTTCTCTTGCTCTTTTGCCTCAAACTACCCAAAGACAAATAAAATTTGTTCCTAACATGAATTGCATCCTTAAACCATGATAAAATGATAAATAAGCCTGAACTTTCTAGCTAAATCTAGCAGAATTATATTTTTAATGTAGGGAGGGGGGCAATGGAGGAAGATATGACAGGGAAACATGAGATTCAGGAAGATATATTATAGGGAAAACTACACATTCTAAATTTTACCCAATTGTTTTTCTTGCTGCAGTTTTTCCTTATGATCCCCTGAAAGGTCACCGTGGAGGTTTTTAAATAGAATATTTTCTTTGAGTAGTGGATTTTCTTTTCCCTTTTATAAAAAATTTACTGGGACTTTTTTGGCTTCTGAATGGACATTCCTTTAAAAAACTTTACCTCTGAGTTTCTTCAATGAGAACTTTCAGCTGTGTAATCTTAGACTATCCAAAGTAAGAGGTAGCATTACTAAGATTATTCTTTTTTTTTTAATTTAAACCCTTAACTTCTGTGTATTGACTTATAGGTGGAAGAGTGGTAAGGGTAGGCAATGGGGGTTAAGTGACTTGCCCAGGGTCACACAGCTGGGAAGTGTCTGAGGCCGGATTTGAAACTAGGACCTCCCATCTCTAGGCCTGGCTTTCAATCCACTGAGCTACCCAGCTGCCCCTACTAAGATTATTCTTGCTGAATTGTTTATATACAGTTACAGGATAAAAGAAGAGCAGAAAATAAATCATTTCTTCCCCTATTCCTGGTTCAATGAAAGGGATCTTGAACACAGGAACCATACTTTCTTATCACCTGTGTTGACAGGACATGTTTCAACTTGCAGCAGAACCAAGCCACGATTACTAAAGGGATAAAATAGGGGAAAGATAATATTAAACCCATTAAAACTTAGTCATTTCCTTGAAATCATGCACCCAGAAACCAGGCCAGTCTCCCATCTCTACTAGGTGTAATCTGAACTAGAAGAAAGGAAAACAAATAGGTAAGGAGGGCATAGGTTATGCTATTTATGTCGAAGACACTCTGGAAAGAAAGAATAGAGATAATTCTGTTGGCAGTTCTTTGATTTTGTGTGGTATCATGTGGGAACGGAAGGTTTTAAATAGGAAAAAGAAGTCATCCTCCACAAATTCACACCTATCGTAGACTAAATGAACTATGATCGGTTCACTGGTCCTCTTTAACCTCCTTCTCTTCTTTTGCCACCTATAATGAGCACCACTTAAACCAGAAGGTGCTCTAGTATATTCCCAATAGTTCATAAAGCCTCTCACAAGCTTATGATTGCAATTGTGACTCACTTATTCTCTCTGAATTTTGTGGGTGCTGACCCAAGTCCTTTCTTATTCTTTAATGTAAACCACTAGGCCCAATATCTTTTTCTTGAATAGATCAAAGGTCTTCATGTATATACTAATTAATATACTATTAACACAACTGGAGCATCAAACACAAATATTACAAATTACATCCATCTCAGGTCTCCTTACTCACCACTCTCATGTTGACAGGTAATGCTATCCCATCCCTCACATATAATTGCTTTTTCTATTATGGCTTGTTCAAAGAATGGGTTAGACCAAGTCATTCTTCCCACCTAATTTCTCTGCTAGACAAAAAAGGACTTACTTTGACAAATGCAGCCATAAATCACGGCAGTGAGATGGGGAAGAACTCTCTTTTGTAGTTGACATTTCTATGCATACTTCCCTCTCTCCCTCCATTTTAATAATCCTATTTCCCAATATCATCAGAGCAAGGTGCTCACTCCTGGGAGAAAACTCCAGGACACTCAGCTTGCAAAGCCTCATGGGAAATAAAATTCAAGAGAAAATAGAACAAACAAATCCTATAGCCACAGGAAGTTTACCTGCCAGTTTACACATCAATTAATTTTCTGTTTTTCTTGAATTTTATTGTGTTATAAGCTTTGTGCTCATTGACTTTTCCCTTTATAATATTTAAATCTGGATACAGTGCAATTTAAATTTCCTTCATTTTGCAGGCATGTTTACAGCTGGCAGAACAGCCAAAACAATTTTCAGAGAGATTTTGAAAGCCTTAAAATTTAACTGTAAATACAGAATTCATTATTTTCATTGTCTGTTCTCTGCAAAGATCTTCTGTTGAGCATGACTGCAATACATATGTACTCTCTGGTTCTTTTCTGGACAAGGAGGAGTGCAAACCAACCAACCAAAAAACCCGGCACATAACCATTTGATTTCAATGAGTTATTGCAGTACCTGGGTCAAGACTTGAACTCCAGCAGAGGCAGAGAATGTAAGGATATGATTGAGAGGAATGTTATAGAAACAGAAAGCTACTCTACATCTGTTATCATAACCTTTCTGGCATCACAATACATAGGAGGGAAGTCAGGGACAATCTCAGTTTCAGCTTGTCTGCTCTAAGGTTGAACTGAACATGGGCATCTAAGGGAATTTATTGATTATCTCTGCTACAGGAAAATAAGGAAGGAGGTTGACAGTTGGAAATATTTTTAGAAAATATGGTATATCAAAGTAATTGGATACTACTAAAGCATAACAAAAGTGATCAGTGTGAAGAATTCAGAAGAATGAGATAAATCTTGTATGGACTGATACAAAACAATATAAGCAAAATCAAGACCATAACATATAAAATGACTATGTAAATTAAAATAGACCAGATTAATTGTAAATACTAGTGCTATCCTCGAGCAAAGGAGATAAAACCTAAGACCCAACTCTTGGTAGAAAGGTGGCAAAGAAAGGGAAAAAATGTTGCCTATTCTGCCAAACAATGACATTGGTGGCCAATTTTGCCCGTTTTTGTTTTTTATTATATGTGTGGGTTTCCTAGACAGAGGGGTTTTTGAGGTTAGTAATGAGTTTCTTATTTATTGACAATTCTACCCAAATTTTAATAAATTTGAGTTTAATCACCCTATTAGAGTTTAGTCATCATTAAATCACCTATATCTTTGGATCCAAAGATTCTGTTAGGTAACTGAAACAGGGAGGAAATTGACCACTCCCCTCAAAAAACTCCATATACACAAAAATATTTATAGCAACACTTTCTATGTAGTAATAAAGAACTACAAACAATGTAGAATCTCGATGAGTAAAGAAGAGGTGAACAAATGGTGGTACAAAGATGTAAAAAAAACATTACTCTGCCTTAAGACATGATGGAAATAATAAATATGGCGAAGAATAAAAAATTATATGAAGAAGTGCAACATGAAATAAAAGAGCTTGGGAAAATAATCTACACAATAACTACAAAAATATAACCAGCAAGAACATAAATAAAAGAGTTTTATATAAATGTTTCAAAATTATTAATAATGAAGCTGACCTCAAAGAAGGAATAAAAGAATGTTACATACATACATACATACATACATATATATATATATATATATGTATAGAGAGAGAGAGAGAGAGAGAGAGTTTTTCTCTCCTTTAGAAGAAGGATTGACTCTCTAAAAAGGGGCAAAAATGGGATACTGGGTGAAATGTTCCCAAATAAAAAATTATCAATAAGAATCTATGTGAGAAATAATTTGGTTACTAAAATGAAAATTTAGCTGTTCTATTTAGTCATTAGTAATTAAATTAGATTTCCTAATATTTAGAGTTGTCCAAATAAAGGTTGGATTGTTTTAGATAAGCTCCTATGATGGACATCTTCAAAGAGCACATGAATGGAACCTTTGTCAAGGAACTTGCACGATGGATTAATAATGCAACTAGGGCTTAGTTAGACTAAATGACTTCTAAAGTCCCTTCTGATTCTACAGTTCATTGATATTAAGAATTTTGCGTACAGTGTTTGTTCAAATGCTTAAGTAACATTTCAACATGGAAAAATCTGGTGTCTTGCATGAAAACAACAAATATGGGATCTTTATTTCCCTTTAGGCCAGTGGTTCCCAAACTTTTTTGGCCTACAGTCCCCTTTCCAGAAAAAAATATTACTTAGTGCCCCCTATCACATACTATCACCACCCCCTTACAGTTATTCACCTCCCCCAAATGCATCTGCGGCTGTCAGCACTCTCCCTGGATCGCTGCAGCACCCACCAGGGGGCAGTGGTGCCCACTTTGGGAACCACTGCTTTAGGTGATAAATGTTAATGCAACGAATTAGTATATATTTAGAACCTATATCCATACACAGCACATTTCCTTAAACATCCCTTATGTGTAAGGTACTATAAAGAATATAAAGACTGATCATAGGATTATAGATTTAAAACTAAAGACTTTAGAAATTATATGATAGCACCCCACCCCACTCCCCCTCCACTTAATTTTACGGATGAGTAAACTGAGACCAACTGGAATTTTGTAATGCTGAATTTATAGATCTAGAAAGTGTCGGAAGCAGAAATTGAAGCAAAGTTTTCCAGACTTGATCCTTAGCTCTTTATTGATCATGCCATGCTAGTCCCTACTCTCTGGTTTATGAGTTAACTCCTCCACTTCTTTTATAGTGTTAATACTAATAACAGTTAATATAAATGTCAGGCACATAACGTTTCAAAGTATGCTAAGTACTTTATACACATCATGTCATATGATCCTTTTGAAAACTTGTAAAGTGAGCTTTGCAAATGATGTTGTCCTTACTTTATCGAAAAAGGAAATAGAGTGCTGACCAGTTTCATACAGTCAACAAAGATTTCTTAAGCACCTTTTATGTGCCAGGCACTGTGAAAAAGACTGAGGATAAAAAGAAAGGCAAATATATATGCAGCCCCCATCTTCAAGGAGCTGACATTTTCATGGGAGAGACAATATGCATCTATACATTAACAATTCTGTGAATAAACGACTACAGATCATTGCATATCATTTTGAAGTTCAGAGAATTAACTTATAGTCTATATTAGTGATTCCCAAAATGGGCACTACCGCCCCCTGATGGGTGCTGCAATGATCCAGGGAAGTGGTGATGGCCACAGGTGCATTTATCTTTCCTATTAATTGCTATTTAAATTTAAAAAAATTAATTTCCAGGGGGCTAAGTAATATTTTTTCAGGAAAGGGGGTGGTTCCCAAAAAAGTTTAGAAACCACTATCTATATTATGAGGCTCTATCTATGTATTTCATGGAAGAGGAATACCAAAAGTGTTTCGAGCACATTTTCCAGCTAAATTGTTCAGCCATGTTGTGTTATTATGTAATACAAGGTCTCTACTCTCAAACGCCCACACACAAAACACGTACAAGACTTATGCTTAGATTCGCGGACCACTTGAAGAGTCCTCAAATGCTCTTCTCCCTTGCAGAACTTTTGGGATACAAGAATGGTCCTCATGAAATATCTCTCATCACAGTCTCCCAAATGCTGGACAATACTCTTTGGCTATTGACATTAGGACCTGGTAGCTTCTTCAAATCTTTCTGATTAGATGTAAGAAATAATGTGCCTGCCTTCATTCATTTACCTTAATTGATCTCCTCTTCCTCAAAGAAGATTTACCTAATTTAGACATTAAAAATAAGTCTTTAAATATCTATCCATTCCTGAAGAACTTTCTCCATATATTCTCACTTTCTCTCTGTCTCTGTCTTTGTCTCTATCTGTCTGTCTGTCTATCTCTCTCTCTCTGTCTATCTCTATCTCTGTCTCTGTCTCTGTCTCTGTCTCTCTCTCACACACTCTCTCTCTCTCTCTCTCTCTCTCTCTCTCTCTCTCTCTCTCTCTCTCTCTCTCTCNCTCTCTCTCTCTCTCTCTCTCTCTCTCTCTCTCTCTCTCTCTCTCTCAGCTGCTGTGACTCACCCCCAACTAACAAGGCACTGACTCATTGTAATACTGTTTTCACACACTTGAGTTAACTAATTACTTTTTTCTCTGCCCACACATTCCATCCTCCAAGCACTTATCTCTGCTCACAATATATTCAGTCAGATACAACCCATAGCCTACTTCAAATCATGCCTGCTCCAGTTGTTACCAGCATCAGGAGGATGTTCTTAATGTGAGGAATATTCCCTTCCCTTTCCACTTTTAAGGGAATAAACATTAACATAAAGTCAAGTACTGTTAAGCTCTTTATAAATATCATCTTTTTCAATCCTTGTAATAACCCCTAATGTAGGTGCTGCTATAATCTCCATTTTACAATTGAAGAAATTGTGGCAAATGGAGGGTAAAGTGACTTGTCCAGGGTCATACAACTAATAAGTGAGGCCACATTTGTCCTCAGGTCTTCCTGACTCTAGGTCCATTTTTTCTATCTACTGACTTCAGTGGTATTTCCCTTCATTTCATCATACTGCAATCAGAGAGCAAAATATTGTGATGAATTAACTGATCATGAGCCAACAGTTGATATTGCAATTAAAAATAAACCAATTAAAACTATTTTGTATTACGTTACAAAAGGCATAATGTGCAGGAATAAGAAGGAGAAAATCATAGTCAGTCAGCTAATTAGTACTTCTATACCTATGATGTACCAAACACTGTGCTAACCACTAGGGATATAAACAAAATTAAAAAAGAAAAAAAAAGAAAAACAGCAAAAAATACAAAACAAAACAGTCTCTGCCATTAAGAAGCTCATAGTTTAATGGAGATGGAGGAGAAACCATGTAAATAATTACATACAAATGAGATATATGCAGGAAAATTGGGGAGTAACCAAAGAGAAAAGGTTGTAAGTTTAAAGAGGACCTAGAATGGCTCCTTGCAGCAGATGGACCTTTCCCTATGACAGGAAGAAAATCAGTAGGTAGAGATGAGGAGGTGGAGTTTTCTGAGTACGGGGGGATGACAACCAATGAAAATACCTGGAATCAGAAGTTTCAGTGTCATGTGCCAGAAACAAAAAAGAGTCCAATGTCACCGAATCATAGGATATGTGGAGAGTAAAGTGTAAGAATAGAAAAGTGGGAAAGATCCAGTTTGTGAAAGGTTTAAAAATACATAAAAAGGATCCATTAGAGTTGCTAGAATGGGAGGAGACAGGAATGATATTGTCACACCTGCATTTTTGGAAAATCACTTTCTTTTTTTTTAATATTGGTTACATGATTCATGTTTTTACTTTCCCCTTCACCCCCCCTTCACCCCACCCATAGCTGATGCTCATTTTCACTGGTTTCTTCATGTGTCATCAATCAAGACTTATTTACATATTATTGATAGTTGCATTGGTGTTTATTATTCCTTTGAACACAATAGTATTCCATCACTAACATATAACACAATTTGTTCAGCCATTCCCTAATTAAAGGGCATTCCCTCATTTTCCAGTTTTTTGCCACCACAAAAAGCATGGCTATAAATATTTTTGTACAAGTCTTTTTATCTATGATCTCTTTGGGGTACAAACCCAGCAATGCTATGGCTTTATAAATTATAGAAGGAAAAGTCTTTATAAATTATCATTTTAAATATACTGTTCTAAGAGAAAATGTTGATGAACATAAAACTTTTTGTTCTTTATTTCTGCTAGAGAAAACAAAATGGGATTAAAAGTGGGGTGGGAAACCCCTTCAATACCAAGTACATCTTTTTCCCCCTTCTTCTGCATGCTAAAGTAACTGAGAATCATTGAGAGGTGAGAGTTAAGTCTCCTTTCTCTGAAGGATCTGCCTAGAAGGAGGGAAGATTTTCAAAGCTTAATGATCCCACATAGCTGATTGATTAACTCTTTCACCATATAACTGAAAAATTAAAGAAGAAAAAGAAAAACTAAATGTAACCCTCCTTAGAGTGCATCAGCAATATCCATTAGGCATGGATCTCATAAAACATTCATGAATAACAAGTCTGTTTCGGGAGTTTGCTTTCTGCCCTCTCCTACTGATGTTCCATACAAGGTACAGGTTATTTTATTTTTATTTTGGAGGATAAAAAAATTACAATCTCATTTGCACAAATATAATTTAAACAATCTTACAAAAATTTTTAACTGGAAGCTCTTTCACAAGACATACAAAACAAAGGTAGAGCCTAATTCTTTCAAAAAGACTGGACAAATGACAGAAAATTAGACTAGAAATGAACCATAGCATAGCAACTCCTAAAAGTTAGTTCAAAAACTGAAAAATATTAACAATGAATCAGCTATTTCACAACCTCAGACAGTTTTTATGCTCTATGGCAATTAATGTCAGTTAAAGGGAAAATAACTATCCTAATGATTTTGTTTTGTTTTTAAGAATTGAGCAAAAGTGCTATTTGCAGCTCAGAAATAATAATGCCAAGTTTACAAGTAATGTCTAAATAATGCAACTCAATTGCATGCATAATTCACAAGATCCAGCTAAAATTCAACCAATATTTTTGGTGAGGCTGGTCAAGTAATTGCATTTCAAACATCTTGGATAATATTCAACACCTCAAAGAGAACAGCTTTATTACTCAAGAGGAAATAAATACACACACACACAGACACACACACAACACACAGAAATGTGTTTATAGAGTAAATATAGGAAGCAGAATAGGAACACATGAGAAGTAGATAAAATGTACTTTTGGTACTAATCTGAAACATTTTATAATTCAGGTCCTCTCCTAGGCACACACTGCTTTCATGTTTCAATCTGAATGACATTATGATTTAGAAGAAAATGAAATATCTATGGAATCAGGAGACATAAATTCATGTCAAGTGGGCAAGATGACCTCTAAGGTCCCTTCCAGCTCCAGATCTATTATCCTCCCAGTATAGTACATTGCTACAGTCTCTTTTGCACCATCTCCATCAGCCTCATTCTTTGAATATCTCTTCTATTGAAATATATTCTCTTCTAGGACCCATTATCTCTTAGCTCATCATCATTTTTGGAAAGCAAAACAATAAAATAATTAACATAATATTGAGTTCTTAGAGCTAATTAGCTTCAATCCTTTCACTTTACAGATGAAGAATTTGAAGCTCCTATCTAGAAGTTATTTGTCCCGATGCACAAAATAGATTAGTGGTAGTATTGGAGCTCAAAACAAGTTCTTTTAACCCCTACACCAGTATTCATTCCACTATGCTATACTAATGTCCACTAAAATTTAATGTACAATGAAATATTATGTAAACCTTCTTTACTATTATATTTTAACTAAGGTGTCCTGGAGATGATGTCAATAAAATGTATGAGTATTTTTTAATTAATTTATTTATTTTCTAATTTTTACTTTTTTCAATAACATGTAGAAGCAATTTTTGACAATTCTTTTACTTTTTTACATGTTAATACAATTTTATATTGTTTTTGACATTTTGTAGTCCATGCTGTCTCCCTCCTTCCCATCTCAAACCTATCTCCCAAAAAGTAAGTAATATGATGTAGATTATACATATATCATATATAACATATTTCCATGTTTTTTGTGTTGTGAAACAAGGCATATATTGCTTAAACTAAGGAAAAATTCATGAAGGAAATAAAGAATGGTATGTTTCAACCTGAATTCAGACTCCATCTGTTCCTGTTATATGGCAGGGGATATTCATTTTTTAGTCATGAATTGCTTTCAATTATCCTGGATCACTGCCTCGTTAGGTCATTCAAAGTTCGTCATCATGGATTATTGCTACTGGTGTACAACCTTGTTCTTGTCCTGCTAACTACACTATGCATCAATTTATTTAAGTCTTTCAAGGTTTTTTGTGATCATCTTGTTTGTCATTTTTTATCTTTAATCTCTGTGATGCAAATCTAGTAGTGGTATTTCTGGGTCATAGGGTATGCACAGTTTGGTGGCCCTTTGGATATGGTTCCATATTGCTTTATAAAATGGTTGTATCATTTCATAATTCTATCAATGGTGTATTAGGGTTCCAATTTTTTATATCCCCTCCAAAATTTATCATTTTCCTTTTTTGTCATAGTAGCCAGTCTAAGTATGAATGAGGTAGTAGCTTAGAGGTTTTACTATGTATTCCTCTTAATAATCATAATTTGTATCATTTATTAATAAAGATTATTTTAATTTCTTCAGATAGGAATTGCCTTTTCATATCATTTGTCAATTAGGGAATGCTTTGTATTCTTCAAATTTTGGTTCATTTCTTTATATATTTTAGAAATGAGACTTTTTATAAAAAAATTTCCCACAATTTGATGTTTGCCTTTTAATCTTCCCTGTGTTGATTTTCTTTGTGCAGAAACATTTTTAATTTAATGTAGTCAGTTATCTATTTTACTTCAATTAATTTTCTTTAAATTCTGTTTTGACTATCTTCCCTTGTCTATATGAAAGGTATAATATTTTTTGCTCCCCTAAACCATGTATCCATTTTAACTTTACTTTAGTGTGTGGCATGGGATGTTAGACTATTCCCAATTTCTGTCATACTATTTTCCAGTTTTCCCAGAAATGTTTTATTAATTAATGAGTTCTTCCTCCAAAAACTTGGATCTTTGGGTTTGTCAAATACTAGGTTTCTGTGGTTAGTTACCATTGTGTATTGAGTGCCTAATCAATTCCATTGGTCCACTACGTTATTTGGTAGTCTGTATCAGATTATTCTGGTGGTTGCTGCTCTATAATATAACTTGATATTTGGTACACATAAGCCACCTTCCTTTGGGGTTGATTTTTTTTTATGAAATACCTTGATAGTCTATGTCTTTTGTTTTCCCAGTTGAATTTTGCTATTTTTCTCTAATCCTATGAAATAATTTTTGAGTAGTTAGATATGGCACTAAATAAGTAAATTAATTTAGGAAGAACTGCCATTTTTATTATATTTGTTTAGCCTGCCCATGACAATGTTTTTCCAGTTGTTTAGATCTAACTTTATTTGTGCTTAAAATGTTTTGTAGTGGGAGTCATATGGATTCTGAGTTTGGCTTGGCAAATAGGCATCCACATATCATCTTAAACAGCTTAATACCACAACCTCTGCCAACATATATTTCTTCTATCTACTATGATAATGAAAACAATTTTTGAGAGTTATAGATATCATTTTTCCATATAGGAATATAATCAATTTGAAGTTATTGAAGCCCTTAATTTTTCCTCTCTTTCTTATTTACCTTTCTATAGTTCTCTTGAATGTTGTATTTGGACATCAAATCTTCCATTAAGCTCTGGTCTTTTCTTTAGAATACTTGGAAATCTTCTATTTTATTAAATGCCCATACTTTCGCCTAAAAGTATATAATTGATCATGGGTAGGTTCTTGGTTGTAGACCCAGTTCTCTTAATAACATTTTCCAACCTTTGTGGTCCTTTAGTGTGGAAGCTGCCAGATCCTGTGCAAACCTGACTGAGACTCCTTGATATCTGAATTGTTTCTTTCTGGCTCCTTGCAATATTTTCTCCTTGGCTTTGGAAGCTCTTGTATATAGCTATAACATTCCTGGGGGGTTGTCTTTTGAGGATTTAATGTAGGGGGTGATCTATTGATACTTTCAACGTCTATTTTGCCCACTTGCTCAAGAATTTCAGGGCAGCTTTCTTTGATAATTTTTTATAATATGATGTCTTGGCTTTTTTTCTTGTTGTTCCAGGCTTTTAGGTAGTCCAATAATTTTCAAATTCTCTCTCCTGGATGTGTTTTCCAAGTCAGTTGTCTTTTCAATGAAATATTTCATGTTTCCTTCTATTTTTTAATTATTTTGATTTTGCTTTCTTGTTTCTTGCTGTCTCATGAAATCATTAGATTCTACTTGCCCAATTCTAGTCTTTAAAGACTGATTTTCAGCTATGGTCTTTTCATCTTCCTTTTCATTTTGGTCTATCCTACTTTTCATGGCTTTCAACAGGTCAAATCTGGTCTCCAATTTGCTTATTACTTAATTTCATTTCTGTGCCACTTTTTCCATTTGGGCAATTTTGTCTTTTAAGCTGTGTATTTTTCCCACTTTTCTTCCCATTTTCCTTCTATCTTTCTTTCTTGGTTCTTCAACTCCTTTATGAATTCCTCCAGAGATGGTGACCAATTTCCTTTTTGGGTAGGGAGTTTGCATGTATTTGCTTGTTTCTCATTCTCTCCTGTAGCTTCTGTAGTTTGCTCTTTTTCTCTGTAGAAATTTTCCATGGTCAAGAACTATTTTTGCTGTTGTTTACTCCTTTTGCCACTGAAGGATTGGGATTCCTGCATGTTGGAGGTAATTGCTTTCTTATCTTCACTCTCACAGGGGAAGGAGGGCAGAATGATCTTCCCTGGACTGCCCCCTGGGTGGCACAGACAAAATGGAAAGACATAGTTGGTTCCTGAGATGTGACATGTGAGAGTTAGTGGGCAGAGAAAGGATTTTATAAAAAGATCCAGGACAAGGAAGTCTCTTTGTGTCTCTGGTTTCCTGCCAAGGAACTTGTATGCTGGGGTGCTGCTGTAGACGTCATGTGGTTAGCCAGACAATGCTGTTGTTTTCTCTTTCTGCTTTCGCCTATCCAAATAATTCTAATAAACTTTATACAATTCTAAGGATTAGAGTTCGATTTTTAATTCTACAAATTGCTTTAATTTCTTCTTCAATTGGTTTAATTTTATACTTTTCATTGTTGATACTGCTAATTTGATTTTCTTTTTTTATCAAACTAATCAATGGCCTATCTATTTTATTGATTTTTTTTTCATAGAAACACCTCTTTGTCTCATTTACTCATTCAATGGTTTTCTTATTTTCATTTTTATTAACTTCCATTATGATTTTCAGTATTTTTAATTTGTTGTATAATTGGGAGGCGGTGTTCTACTTTATTTTTTTTTCTAGTTTTGTTGTTGTTGTTGCATGTCCAATTCATTGATCTGCTCTGTTTCTGTTTTATTTATGTAAACATTTAGAGATACAATATTTCCCATAAGTACTGCTTTGGAAGTATCCCAAAATTGTATTATGTTGTCTTTTTGTTGTCATTCTTGTTAATGAAATTTTTGATTGTTCATAAGATTTGTTCTTTGATCTATATTTTTTTAAGATAAAGTTATTTAATTCCCAGTTAATGTTTAGTCTTTTTTCTCCAGTACTTTTTTCAGTGTACTTTTTATAGCATTACAGTCCTTAAAATGTAGCATTTTATATTTCTGCTTTTCTGCATCTGTGCTTTCTGTATTTTACATTTCTCCATTTCTGCTTTCATGTAATATAATCGGTTTTTGTGAGGGTGCTATACATTGCTGACAAAAAGAGATATTGCTTTCTATTACCATTTTGTTTTTTTCCAGAAGTCTATCAAAGTTGAACTTTTCTAAAATTCTCTTCAACTTCTTACTTTCTTGTTTAGTTTTTTGTTTGATTTATCTAATTCCAAGAGGGGAAGGCTAATTAATATACTATTGATCTAATTGTGTTATCCATTTCCATTTATATCTGTAATATAACATAGAATATCTCCTTTAGGAATTTTGATTCTATACCATTTGATGCATAAATGTTTAATATTGATACTGTTTCATTGTCTATGATCCTTTTATCAATATATAATTTCCTTCCTTATCTCTTTTAACTAGGTCAATTTTCACTTTTGCTTTGTCTGAGGTCATAATTGTTAGCCCTGCTTTTTTAACTTTAGGATTTTGCTATAGCCCTTTACCTTTACTCTGTGTGTGTCTACTTGTTTTCAGTGAGTTTCTTATAGACCACATATAGTGGGATTCTGGCTTTTAATCCACTTTGTTGCTCTTTCATTTTATGCATGAATTCATTCCATTCACATTCACAGTTATGATATTAGTAACTGAATATTCCCATCCATCTGATTTCCCCTTCTTTTTTATCCTTCTCTTTCTCTCTTTTCATTTTTTCTCTATTCACAAATATTTTTGCCTTTGTTTACCCATGTCCTTGGGTTCCACTCCCTTTTGCCTATACCCTGTTTTTCCCTCCACTTCTTACTTTTCTATTATATGTTTAGTTCAAAATTCCCATCCTCTCTTCATTATATCTCCTTCCTGAGATAGCAAGCAATTTTTTGTACATATTTAATCATTCAAAACTCATTTCCGTATTAGTCATATTGTGAAAGAAATCACTGACCTTCCTCAAAAAAAGTGAAAAGAAGTGTGATTCAATATGCATTCAGATGCTATCAGTTACTTCTTTGCACGTAGATAACAATTTCCTCCATGATTCCTTTGAAATTATCTTGGAGTACTATTGCTGAGAATATTTTGAAATGCTGAGATTCATAGTTGATCATCATACAATATTGTTGTTAATATGTACAATGTTCTCTTGGTTTTGCTCAGTTCACTTTGTATCAGTTCATGTAATTCTTTCCATGTTTTTTTCTGAAAGCATCCTGCTCATCATTTGTTATAACACAATATTATTTTATTACATGATATATCACAACTTGTTCAACCACTCCCCAAGTGTTGGATATCCTCTTGATTTTTTGCCACCACAAACATATATGTTATGAATATTTTTGTATAAATATGTTTTTTTCTTTTTATAATTTTTAAAAAATCTTTTGTGGATGTAAACCTTGTAGTGGTATTGCTGGTCAAAGGATATGCATAGACTTATAGCCCTTTGGATGTAGTTCCAAATCTTTCTCCTGAATGATTACATCATATCACAACTCTAATGCTAACATTGCATTAGTACCTTAATTTTGTCACATCCCCTCTTAACATTTATCATTTATGCTTAGTCACCCCGATAGTATGAGGATGTACCTCTGAGTTGTTCTAATTTGTTTTCCTATAATCAATAGTGATTTAGAAAAATTTTTTATGAATACAGGTAGATTTGATTTCTTCATCTGAAAACAACATTCCTATCCTTTGATCATTGATTAATTGAGGAATGGTTAGTATTTTCCATGAATCTGATTCAATTCTCTACATAAAAAAATGAGGTCTTTATCAAAGATACTTAATGGTAAAAAATTATACATTTTTAATGGTGAAAGGAGTTACCATGTTATGTTCTAAAGATTACTGGATTAATATACCTTTTGATTTGATATCTGATTGTGGCCAAGTAACAAACTTTCTATGCTTCAGTTTCTTCATTTGTGAAATTGGGAGAGAATGATTTAATTAATTTCTCTCTGGTAGAAGAAAGTATTTTTGAGTAATGGACATTTTGCCAAGTCACTCACTCAAATCCATCAAAGCTGATATATATATATATATATATATATATATATATATATATATATATA
>NC_058134.1:278581077-278605825 GCF_016433145.1 Gracilinanus agilis | reverse complement strand
TATATATATAGAGAGAGAGAGAGAGAGAGAGAGAGAGAGAGAGAGAGAGAGACAAAATATGTACAAAGCTGCCCTGCCTTCTTTCTTCCAGCTGACTACAAGTGCTAGTTGAATGTTTGGGGTTTATGATGATGAACTCTATAACTACTTTGGGCAAGTTATATAGGGCTCAGTGAAAGACTAGGCAGATTTAAGCATGACAAAACTATCCTCTTATTGGTCACAGTGCAGGAAAGGTCAATGATTTAATGGATTTTTTTAGTCACTCCATATTGCTTTTCTTCTTTCATGACTCTATGTGGAATGTGTTTCTTCCATGAAGGCTCAGGAGAGAATATTCACATTCTCCTACCAAAGAAGAAATTATGAAATATGAATGTATGTTATGTAAAGCAAAGGTCCTTTCTATCCAAACCTGATCTTTAATCTTGTAATACTTTTTTCTGTATATTTGTTCTTCATTATATATTACCAAACTAACCCTGAGAAGGACATGTAGAAAAAACTTGGGAGTACAATAAGTTTAGAGATGCTCAAATTTGTTGTTTGTCATTCCTTTTGAAGATGATGAATGCCTTCATGGGAGTGGTATTTTGGCGTGCATGAATTGGATTTAAGTGAGGTAGAGCTGCACAAAGTCATCAGTCTCACTCTCTCTTTCCAGAGTCCAGTGGCAAGACAAAAATCAGGATGACTATTGGTGATCTCAGATGCAGTAAATTACCGTACCATGTTTGATGTCTGACCAAGCCCTAACCACTTCACAGTGCCTGTTTTCTCTGCTTTCCTGGCTTTTGGAACTAATTTCTCTCATCCACCCATCCCACTGGGGAACTCTTCACATGCATGGGGTAGACATCCCCTTAACTCATCGTCATGTCTGCAATCTGTGAGTTACTTTCAACTTCGTTTCTCTTTTGCCAAGGCAGTTTTACCCCTGTAGGCCTACATGCTGCAGCTTCTTAGAGCCACAGTGAGTGCTGAATGCCACCAAAGGTGGATGAGCAGCCCTGAAAATGATTTGACAAGTCGTTCAACAGAGGTAGTAGTTCTCCTTGAACACCTAATACACACCAAAACTCAGATAAAATTTCTTTTATGACTCCAATAATTCCTATTTCATTATTAGTATTCCTATGGTCTAGGATCTATGATATTTGCTGGATGCTCAAAATAGGCAACTTCCAGTGGAGAGAAAACATTAGAAGTGGACAGACTTGTCACCAGCCAATGAACAAAAAAAATCACAGATTGAACTGGATAAGGGGATGAGGGTTGCTTAGACTGTGAGCTAATAATGTCTTTCTTTTAACTAGTCAACTCGCTAATTCTTTTCTGTGGACAACAAACATTGGTAATGAATACTGTTTAAAAAGCTTTTAGTTTTAACTCTGAAGTACCACCTCACACCAAGTTGATTGGCTAACATGACAGCAAAGGAAAGTGATAAATGTTGGAGGGGATGTGGCAAAAATAGGGACCTTAATGCATTGCTGGTGGAGTTGTAAATTGATCCAACCATTCTGGAGGGCAATTTGGAACTATGGCCCAAAGGGCTTTAAAAGAGTGCCTACCCTTTGATCCAACCATACCACTGCTGGGTTTGTACCCCAAAGAGATAATAGAGAAAAAGAATTGTACAAAAATATGTATAGCCTCACTCTTTATGGTGGCAAAAAATTGGAAAACGAAGGGATGCCCTTCGATTGGGGAATGGCTAAACAAATTGTGGTGTCAGGCTGATAGAATACTATTGTGCTCAAAGGAATAATGAACTGGAGGAATTCCATGTGAACTGGAAAGAGCTCCAGAAATTGATGCAGAGTGAAAGGAGCAGAACTAGGAGAACATTGTACACAGAGACAGATACCCTGTGGCACAATTGATTGTAATGGACTTCTCCACTAGCAGCAACACAATGACCCAGGACAACTCTGACGGACTTATGAGAAAGAACACTATCCACATCCAGAGAAAGAACCACATGGGTCGATGGGGATATGATTGGGGATGCAAACGATCACCCTAGTGCAAATATCAATAATATGGAAATAGGTCTTGATCAATAACACATGTAAAACCCAGTGGAATTGTGCATTGGCTATGGGAAGGTGGAGGGAGAAGAGGAGGGTAATAATATGAATCATGGAACCATGGAAAATTTTTCATAATTAATTAATAAAATAAAATAAAATTTTAATAAAAAAGTTTTGAGCTTGTACTCAGTGGAAAACTATGTCTATTATCTAAGGACCAAAGTTCTTAAGTATAGACATATTCATCATGGGAACAGTTGCCTGATAATTATTTTGGTCACTATGACTCTTGGAACAGCTTAAAAATATGAAATATCTCATTACTTTTCAGTCCACAACTGTTTATATGGGGGGGGGGGTTGAGGCAAAATGAAGCAAACAGAGACAAATGCAGTTGAGAATCATTTATTTAAACTGACTACACATATTAGTTGAGCCCTTCATATGCTTTGTGTGAAACTGAGCCTTTGACCCTCCTTAAAGTAGTTACCCTCCTTAAAGTACTGAAGCCAAGGGATATTTCACTTAAAAATATGAAACCATAATATACAAGGAGTTGCAGTTAAAGAAAGAATTGCTCACCACTTGTCCTTGGAAAGAAAAAGAAAAAATCCAGTTAGTGACATTAGTTTCATTATGTACAAAAATAAAACTTATTTCCCAGAAACACATATTTTCAGAGTTGGACAAGACCTTAAAAGTCTAACCTTTACTTTAACATGGATTTTCTTTACAATATTTACAACATTCCAACAAATTCTAATTCAGAGGATCTCATGAATTCTTCTAGCAAAAAGCAACTCATTACTTCCAAAGGGACACCACTGGATAGATACAATTATTAGGAAGTTTTGTTTCTCCTCCCATAATCTTAAATCTACCTAAAGTTCGCCTTGATACAGCATATACTCTCCATACTCCTAGTTTTATTCACTGGGGTTAAGCAGAACTGTCTAATCCCTTTTCCAATTAATAAGACTTCAAACACTTAAGATTCATTATTATGGCAATTCTGTTAGTTAAATATCTCAACTCTGTTTTACCTCTCTTTATAGATGATCTTAATGTCACTTATTATCTTGATTAGTGACCGCTAAATTCTCTCTACTTTGTCAATGTCTTTTATAGGATGAATTCTTGATTATCTCTCCTTATGATCTTTATGACTGTGAACAAGCAAACTGGAAATGAAAATAATTTTAGTTACTGTGCCAAAATTGTGGAAGAACATAATAAATACATGAAACCCTAAAATAAACTTGATGAAATTCATCAACCTAAGTCAACATATACATTATACTTGTTCAATTCAGTGAAGAGATGGTAAATGTTTAAAACAATCTTAAATTAGAGTTTGAAACAAAGGAACCACAAAGAGAGATGGCTTGTATAAGGGTGGAATTGATTGATTTAATTAAATCACCCCTCCACTCAAAATAAAGGATAATATATTCAATCAATCAATTCCAAATACAAACTGTAGTCTAAGGGGGAAACATTTTTGAAGCTACTGGATAAAGTATAATAAAACCAGACAGGAAGCATGTGCCAATTGCCTGAGGAATTTTGTTATAACCTCGAGATCCTTTAAAAAAGCATTTGAGCTTGCCAGAATTAGAGACATTCCAGGAGGCAGGAAATGAGAGCATTCAGGCCAAACTTACTGAGGAATCATTTAGGCCAGTGATGGGCAAACTATAGCCTGCGGGCCAGATGCGGCCCCGTGAATTGTTCTAACCGGCTGAACAATATTATTCCTAATCTGACGAATACAGTGAGTAGGATACAATACAATGAAACATCAAAAGAGGTGCCTTAGACTGACAGATGAGCATTCCCTTTCCTTTGGCTCCCTCTTTAAAAAGTTTGCCCATCACTGATTTAGGAGAAAGGACAGCATTTTGGTACAGCCTTGGTTTCTTTCTTCTCCCATCCTCAGATACTTTATGATTAGAGAAGAACCTTGGAAGTTTCAGAGAAAGTACACAATTTTGGACTTCTCATCTTCACTTAGTTGCCTAGTAGCATATCAAAACCAGATAACAATATTGTCTTCATCATAGGCAATCTGATGACACTCAACATGCTTAAGGAGAACTTTTTGAGCACTCAAGAAGCAGGAACAGGACTTCCAACAACTAGGACCTATGAATTACATCTTTGCCAAAAGTTCACTAAGATTAATAGCATTTTACTCCTAGACTCCTATGACTCAGTGTCATAGATTTTTGGAGGATACCTTGTACCAGCTGTTCTTCCTATGCCACTTGAACAACTTTCTGAGTAGAATAATTCATATTATGACAATCATGTAAAATATTAGGAGAAAGTATATTGGTAGGTATCTGAGTCAATTGTGTTAGAGTATCATTTTGACTCTAGGTGGTTACCCTTAGAATTCAGAACTTTTTTTCCAGGATCCAAGACTTAGTACTTGTCATATTTTGGATAAAGATTCTCAGAGGTTACTTATATGGACTATACTTGTAAACTATTCCAAAGCTTCAAATATTTGCATCGTGGATAGTTTCTTAAAATAGAGAATGATTGACATTGTGAATTCCAAATAATATCAGCAAAAATAATTTTATCTTAACAGGAAATTACCATTTTCTAACAATGAAATAATTTCAGTATAAGTTGTCTGCGTGTACTCACAGCATCCATTTATTAGAGCAAATGTCAAAATAAGTCAATTTAGAAGAAAGAATAAAGTTGAAAAGAATACAATAAATTGGAAAGTCCAAATTAATTTGCTTTGAATAAGCAGTATACACTAAAAATGGGAAAGAAAGAAGAGATTGAATCATTAATTACTATAAACATTATTTGTAAAAGTTTATTGAACCAAAGCAGTAACCAAATTCACAAAAATGAATCCAAAAAAGCCTAGGACCTGAGTCAACCTGCAAAATCAACTACCTTGCCAGAGAGCCATTGTAGCCAAAGTTAATATAAACTTAACATATAAGTTCATTTGTATGATATAACAGGTAAGAATAATGGAAGATTAAGAAAAGTATAATTGCAAAATGTAGTAAACAGGATCTGAGAAGAAAAACTTCCTGCAGAAAGAATGGCATAAGATGACACTTTTTAAGTGTCAAGCCATTCTAAAAGTATTTGAGGTTTTTTTTTCCCCTAAAACCCTTACCTTTGGTCTTAAAATCAACACAGTGTACTGGTCTAACGCAGAAGAGTGGTAAGGGCGAGGCAATGGGGGTTAAGTGACTTGCCCAGGATCACAGAGCTAAGATGTGTCTGAGGTCATATTTGAACCTGGGACCTCCCATCTCTAGGCCTGGCTGAATCCACTGAATTACCAAGCTGCCCATTAAAAGTATTTGTAAATGAGTGTGGAAGGCAGAACAAAATATATTTCTGAAATGGAAAATTTTTTTCCATTATATTCCATTCCAGTCAGTACCTAAGTACAAAAAGGAGTGATTATACTAACAATAATAATTTATATTTTAACAATGCCTTATAATTTGGGAAATGTTTTTCATTCATTAATTCATTTGATACTCACAAAAACCTTTGGAGTTAGTTAAATGCTACAGTTATTATCCTCATTTTATAGATGAAGAAACAGGATAAAATAATTAAGTAACTTACCCATAAGTCATAAAATGAATATTGATGGCAGCATTTTAACCTAAGTTTTCTGATCCCATGCCCACCACCATATCTACTAAATGATTCCCTGTAAATGCAATGGCAAGAAAAAACTTGAAGAGAGAAGATAATGAGCCTAAACTTGATCAAATAAAGAAAAAAATCAATGTTGAGTTAATACAATGTTAAAGATATCTGGGACTGCTTCTAGATAGCTCCAATAAGAGATGATCTCAAGTAATATTATGGAATCATAAAGTAACAAAACCACCAATAAGTCATGCTTTACCAAATGTGTGTGTATGTGTTTGCTAAAGCCTCCTAATTTGTAAAAGGACAAATAATAATATTGGTGTCCAAGTTCAAAGGAGAGTAAGTTGGGAAAGAAGGGCTATTTAAATAACAATATATTTATAATATAAAGACCTGTGTTCTAATCATACCAGACTTTTACTAGCAGCATGATTGTCAATTCATTTTCTGATTCTAAACTTTCTATAACTGAAATGTAGAAGTTGAGCAAAATAATATTTGTTTCTTTCCAGTTCTTAGGTTCCATGCCTGCATAGTATTTATGTAATTAAATTTGGATGATCATATTTTTGCCTTTCAATGACTCTCAAAGATAAAATATGAAAGGGGCTAATTAACATCATTGCAAAACAATTTTCCCTTTATAATTCAGAAGCTTTAGCCTGTCCTTTAATATAAAACTTTTGATTGGTCCAATGATACTGGAGATTTTTCAGTTGATATATTCTGTCATGAGAATAACCACTGATCACCTAGATGCCACGGTTATACAAAAAGAAAAAGCATATATAATATATTTCTATATGTCTCTAGCTCTTAGGTCCCTTGTACTTCATGCTCATTGCTGTGTTATTGATTTGTTTGAAATTCAATTTAAGTTAAATAACTGTTTTTCATCTCTAAAGCATAAGCTGATCTTTGTTTCTCTTTTTGAATGATGTCTTTCCTAATATATAATCATAATGCGCCATCATGTACCAATACAGAAACCTTTAGCTAGCATGGAATTTTCAACATTTTTTAAATGCCTGGCAGTGTACAAGAAATCAAGCCATTCCCAAACTGAGAAATGGTCAAAGGATATGAAAATGCAGTTTTCAGATGAAGAAATCAAAATTATCAATAATCACATGAAGGAGTGTTCAAAATCCCTCCTAATTAGAGAAATACAAATCAAAATAACTCTGAAGTACCACTTCACACCTAGCAGATTGGCCAATATGAAAGTAAAGGAAAATAATGAATGTTGAAGAGGATGTGGCAAAATGGGGCAAGAATACACTGCTGGTAGAGATGGGAAATGATCCAGCTGTTCTAGAAGGCAATTTGGAATTATGGCCAAAGGGCTTTAAAAGAATGCATACTCTTTGATCCAGCCATATCACTATTAACTTTGTACACAAAAGAGATAATAAGGAAAAATAGTTGTACAAAAATATTCATAGCCATGCTCTTTATGGTGGCAAAAAAATTGGAAAATGAGGGGATGTCCTTCGATTGAGGAATAGCTGAACAAATTGCGGTTTCTGATAGTGATAGAATACTACTGTGCTATAAGGAATGATAAACTGCCTGATTTCCAAATGAGCTGGAAAGACCTCCATGAAGTGAAAATGAGCAGAACCAGGAGAACATTGTACAAAGAGGCTGAAACATTTTGGGATGATCATATGTCATCAACTTTGTTACTGATAGCAACACAATGATCCAGGACAATCACAAGGGATTTATGAGAGGGAATGTTATCCTCATCAAGAGAAAGAACTATGGGAATAGAAATGCAGAAGGAAAACATGATTTTTCAGTTGTTTATATGGGTGTTCGATGTGGTATTTTGGTTTTTAAAGAATATTACAAGAGGCGGAGCTAAGATGGTCATAGAGTAGTAGGAACTCCTGAAATCTCCTTCCAAACAATCACTACAAAGCATCAAAGACGTCACTGCTATGGTCAATGATGTCACTGCTATGGTCATTGTCACTGCTATGGTCAAGGACAGTGATGGGCAAACTATAGCCTGTGGGCCAGATGAGGACCCCAGAAATGTTCTATCTGGCCTCATGATATTATTCCTAATCTGAGGAATACAATGAGTAGGATACAATAGAATGAAACTTCAAAAGAGTTGCCTTAGAAAAAGACTGACAGATGAGCATTTCCTTTCCTTTGACCCCCTCTTTAAAAAGTTTGCCCATCACTGGTTAAGGACGTTACTGCTATGGTCAACATCACTGCTATGATCAATGTTGTCATTGTCCAGATCAATGTCACTACTCTGGTCAATGCCACTGCTCTGGTCAATAATGTCACTGCTATGGTCAACAATGTAATTGTCCTGCTCAGTGTCCCTGCTATAGTCAATGGTGTCACTACTATGGTCAATGTTACAGCAGAGGTCAATGATGTCACAGCTATGGTTAATGCCACTGCAATGGTCGATGATATCACTGCTATGGTCAATATCACTACTATGGTCAACCATGTAATTGTCCTGCTCATTGTTACTACTATAGTCAATGATGTCACTGCTATGGTCAATGTCATTGCTATGGTCATTGAAGTCATTGTCCTGTTCAGTGTCACTGCTGTGGTCAATAATGTCACTGCTATAGTCGACGATGTAATTGTCCTGCTCAGTGTCACTACTATAGACAATGATGTCTCTATTGTGGTCAATATCACTGCTATGGTCAATGTTACAGCAGAGGTCAATGATGTCACTTCAATGGTTAATGCCACTGCAATGGTCAATGTTATCATTGCTATGTTCAATATCACTGCTATGGTCAATGTTGCCACTGCTATAGGTCAATGTCACTGCTATGATCAACAATGTAATTGTCCTGGTCATTGTCACTGCTATAAACAATGATGTTGCTGATATGGTCAATTTCATGGCTATGGTCAATGGTATCACTGCTATGGTCAATTATACTGCTTTGGTCAATGTCACTGCTATGGTCATTGAAGTCATTGTCCTGATCAGTACCACTGCTATGATCAATGATGTCACTACTTTAGTCAATGATGTTACTGCTATGGTCAACATCTTTGCTAATATTAAAATCTTCAGATTTTGTGTTAGGCTATTCACGGACAGTTTATTTTTCACATGAAGTTGAGGCACTTCTGTGAAAGTTCAGAACACATGCATTTTGAGATCAATGTCTGGCTAAATATGACAGTGTTTGGGGGGAGTGAACATATAACATTAAAGAGATGCAACACTTTAAATCTAGCTACATTACTACCCAATTTACCAACACAGGGGGAACCATTTAATGACTGTGTAACTGTAATGCAATTAATAGAAAGACCTCAAGAAAATCTGTCAGACACACCTCTTGACAACCCTGACTCGATCTTATTCACAGATGGATCATCATATATGCAGAATGGAATAAGATTTATAGGTCTTGTGGTAGTAAGTGAATTTGATACCCTATGGTTTGCTTCACTAACTAGGAACCTAAATGCTCAGGGAGCAGAATTAATCACTCTAAGTGATTTCCTTTTCCAACTTGGGAAACACTAGTGACTGTCTTTTATGATTTATTATTTTATTATTCCTGTTGACTCCCTAGGAGCATAGGGCCGCAACCATCTCACGCCAGCGGACTCTGTTCTGGGCAACTTCCCCCAGCTGGGCCCATGTCATTCCGACTGTTTTTGTTTCATTTTCGGCAGATCTTCGCCAGGTCTGTTTTGGTCTTCCGACTTTCCTCCTCCCTGTAGGGTTCCAGCTCAATGCTTGTATGGCTATGTTGTCTTCTGGTTTTCGTAGCGTATGTCTTATCCATCTCCACTTACGTTTCTTTATGTCCTGACTAATGGGATACTGGATTGTTCTTTCCCAGAGACTAGCATTGGAGATCTTTTCAGGCCATCTGATGTTCAAGATGTGACGTAGACATCTGTTAACAAAGACCTGGAGTTTGTTGGTGTTAGCGCTCGTCACTCTCCAGCTTTCTGATCCATATAGGAGGACGGCCTTTACGTTGGTGTTGAAGATTCGGAGCTTAGTGACGAGGGACAGTGCCTTGGAGATCCAGACAGACCACAGGGTGTTAAATGCATGTCTGGCTTTGTTGATTCGGTTTCTGATGTCCTCATCTGCTCCGCCATCCTTACTGACTATGCTACCCAAATAGGTGAAGTGGTCCATCTCCTTGATGTTTTCTCCCTGTAGTTGGATTGGCAGGTCCTGTCTGCTGTTGACTGTGATCACCTGGTCTTCTTCTTGTTGATCTTCAGACCAGTCTTCTCCGCTTCTTCAGAGAGTCATGCAAGTCCCAAGCCCAGCTGAAAAAGGAGGAGGGTTGGGCGTGGGGCTAGCAACCCCCACCCTGTAAAAATCACATTTGCTATAGAAACTGCAACCTCACCAAACCAACAAAACCGAAGATCGCCTAGTCTGGAAGATTGCTCTCCAACAGAGTCCATGACGCATGCTGGTGAAAGCCTCTGGGAAGCCAGCTCGCTGATAAATCTTCTGACGACCAAGGCAAAAACCAGAATAGCAACATGGAACATAAGAACCTTATACGAAAGCGGAAAACTCGCTCAGGTAGTAAATGAGATGAAAAGATACGACATCAGGGTCCTCGGTTTATGCGAGACGAGATGGAATGGAAGCGGCCAGACAAGACTGACATCAGGCGAAACCATCATTTACTCTGGTCATGAAGACCCGGACCACTCCCACACCCAGGGAGTAGCGCTGCTCATGACACCTGAAGCAAAAAAGGCGCTGATAGGTTGGGAACCAATCTCATCAAGGCTTATGTCTGTAAGGTTCAACTCAAAGGGGAAGAAGATCACCATCATCCAATGCTATGCACCCACCAATGCGGCAGAGGAAGAGGAAAAAGAAGACTGTCTTTTACTGTTTCATAAATTCTGTCATCTCGGAAAAGACCAAAGTCTTTGGGTTAGACTCTGAGTCTGCCCTAACTTTGGTCTTGCTAAGGCTCAGCCAGCTAGCCTTTATTATTTCTAAAACTTGAAGACAAAGTTAAGAATTACATACTTTTTATGAGCATAATACTGTTAGTTTATTGTAGAATAGGAAAAATGTGGGTTAGTCAGATTAGGAAGGATCAGTGTAGCCATTGGAAACATGAAATGCGGTTCCTTGTGGAACCAGAGAGTTTTATTTGGGTCAAGTTGGAATCCCTTAGAGTTAGAAATCTTTCTTATCCTTTTATATCCTTGTATTCTCAATAAATAGTTTATTTTTGTATAACAAGAATCCCCTTAGTGTCCTTGCACCTGGCCCTGAAGAGAAGTTCACTTATGAGCTTCATTTCACTTATATAAACTGAAGATACTTCGTAAGCACAGCAAGCAGAGTATCAAATCAGTTTCTATCCATAATCAATTCACCCATTATTTTTACAGTTTTTGCATACCATTTTTACAGGTCAATGATGCCATTATCCTGAGGTCAGTATTACCACTAAGGTCAATGGCACTGCTATGGTCAAAGATGTCAGTGCTATGATCAATGTCACTGCTACAGTCAATGATGTCAATGCTATGGTCAATGTCACTGCTATGGTCAATGATGCCAATGCTATGGACAACATTACTGTTATGGTCAATGATGTCACTACTATAGTCAATGTCACTACTATGGTCAATGATGTCATCTCTTACGAAAGTCCAGCTCTTGTTGGGCCAGTCTCTTGGGAGGTGGGGCGACATTGGCAGACACGAGTGAAAACAGCCAGAGAGCTAGTGAAGCTTGCAGAAGGCGGTTCTGATCTGCCATCTGCTGATTTTAATTTTTATACCTTTTCATTAAGATTACATCAATGTTGGCATGAATTCCATTCCCAATGTATTAAGTCATATTTTTCATTTTCCAGTAACTTTTGACATTTTTTCAAGGTGTATTTGACATATCTCTTGGGCTAGAGTGGTAGGAAAGTACAGGAGACAATTTCTCCAAATATCCATTCATTGTTCTTTTATGAGTACTGTACCAAATCAGGGATTAGGGGGGAAACTGGGAAACTATTCTGGCCTGTTTTTGCAGGCACCTGTGTATGGGAACCTAAGTGAGAGTTTTAAAATCTTTAACATTAACTCACTGTTTGCTGATTTCATGTGAAGTGACTTCTAGGGGGAATTTCTGTATTACTGCATGTAAAGGTGGGAATTTCCTAGGAGTTAGTAGAGGGGCTGTAAGGGTTCTAATAATTATTTTATAAATATTATTACATAAAATATATAAATATTTCATATATTAATATATATAAATGTATAAAAATGAAAAGGGTTCTAAAAATGATAAAAATAAATAAAAGGTTCTAATGAAATAAAAGCCTATTATGTTCCTCTATATATGTACCTGAGACTGAATAGAGATATTGATTACAATAATTTCAATAAAAGGGAATGTTAGTGAGAAAAGAGTCACATAGGGGAATCTGAGTGGCACCATCCTTCTGTCACTTGCTGTGCGAGTTTTAAAGTTCACGCGGGACTGTGGGAACATCATGAAATTTGATGGCTTCCCGCAACAGCTATAATCAATGATGTAACTGATATTATCAATGTCACTGCTATGATCAATGATGTCGCTGCTATGGTCAATGTCACTGCTATGATCAATGCTGTCGCTGCTATGGTCAATGCCACTGCTATGGTCAATGTCACTGCTATGATCAATGCTGTCTCTGCTATGGTCAATGATACTGTTACGGTCAATGTCACTGCTATGATCAATACTGTCTCTGCTATGGTCAATGACACTGCTACAGTCAATGTCACTGCTATGATCAATGATGTCGCTGCTACGGTCAAAGATGTCACTGCTATGGTCAACATGACTGCTATGGTCAAAGATGTCACTGCTATGGTCAACATCTCTGCTACGGTCAATGATGTTGCTGTTATTGTTGATGTCACGGCTCTTGTTGATATTACTGCAATGGTCAATGCCACTGCTATGGTCAATGCCACTGCTATAATAAACATCGCTGCTATGATCAATAATGTCACTGCTATAGTTGATGCCACTGCTTTGGTCAATGCCACTGCAATGATCAATGATGTCACTGCTATGGTCAATGCCACTGCTATGATCAACATCACTGCTATTGTCAATGATGTCACTGCTATGGCCAATGTCACTGCTATGATCAAAATCACTGCTATGGTCAATGATGTCACTGCTATGGTCAATGCCACTGATAAGATCAATGATGTCACTGCTATGGTTAATATCACTGTTATGGTAAATATCACTGCTATGTTCAAAGATGTTACTGCTAAGGTCAATGTCACTGCTATGGTAAAAAATTTTGCTGTTATGTTCGATGTCACTGCTATGATCAATGATGTCACAGTTATGGTCAATGCCACTGTTACGGTCAATGCCACTGCTATGGTCAAAGATGTCACTGCTATAGTCAATGCCACTGCTATGATCAATGATGTCACTGCTATGGTCAATGCCACTGCTATGGTCAATGATGTCACTGCTATAGTAAATGCCATTGCTATGGTGAACATCATTGCTATGATCAATGATGTCACTGTTATGGTCAAAGATATCACTGCTATGATCAATGATGTTGCGGCTATGGTCAATGTCACTGCTATCGACAACATCACTGCTTTGGTCAATGATGTCACTGCTATGGTCAATGCCAATGCTATGGTCAACATCACTGCTATGCTTAATATCACTACAGTGATCAATGATGTCACTGCTATGGTCAATGCCACTGCTATGATAAATGATTTCGCTGCTATGGTCAATGCCACTGCTATGATCAATGATGTTGCTGCTATAGTCAATGCCACTGCTATGATGAATGACGTCACTGCTATGGTCAATGCCACTGATATGGTCAACATCACTGCTATGCTTAATATCACTGCTGTGATCAATGATGTCGCAGTTATGGTCAATGTCACTGCTATGGTCAAAGATGTCACTGATATGGTCATTGTCAGTGCTATGACCAATGATGTCACTGCTATGGTCAATTTCATTGCTATGATCAATGATGTTACTGCTATGGTCATTGCCACTGCTATGATCAACATCACTGATATGGTCATTGATGTCACTGCTATGGTCAATGCCACATTTATGGTCAATAATGTCACAGCTATGGTCATGACATACTACTGCTATGGTCCACATCACTTCTATGACCAATCATGTCACTGCTATGGTCAATGCCACTGCTATGATCAATGATGTCACTGCTATGGTCAATGTCGCTGCTATGATCAATGATGTAACTGCTATGACCAATGTTGTCGCTACTATGGTCAATATCATTGCTATGGTCAAAATCACTACTATGGCCAATGCCACTAGTATGGTCAACATAACTGCTATAATCAATGATGTCACTGCTATTGTCAATGCCACTGCTATGATCAATGATGTCACTGCTATGGTCAATGCTACTGCTATGGTCAACATCACTGCTATGATCAATGATGTTACTGCTATGGTCAATGTCACTGCTATGGACAATGATGTCACTGCTATGGTCAATGTCACTGCTATGATCAATGTCACTGCTATGGTTATTATCAGTGCTATGGTCAACATCACTGCTATGGTCAATGATGTCACTGCTATGGTCAAGGTCACTGGTATGGTCAATATCACTGCTATGATCAAAGATGTCACTGCTATGGTTAATATCACTGCTATGATCAATGATGTCACTGCTATGGTCAAAGATATCACTGCTATGGCCAATGTAACTGCTATGATTAATAATGTCAATGCTATGATTAATGATGTCACTGCTATGGTAAAAATCACTGCTATGGTAAATACCACTGCTATGGTCAATGCCACTGCTATGATCATTAATGGGACTGCTACGACCAATGATGTCACTCCTATGGTAAACATCACTGCTATGATCAATGATGTCACTGCTATGGCCAATGTCACTGCTATGGTTAAACATGTCACTGCTATGAACAATGATTTAACTGCTATGATCAATGATGTCACTGCTATGGTCAATGCCGCTGCTATGATCAACATCACTGCTTTTGTCAATGATGTCATGGCCATTGTCACTGCTATAATCAACATCACTGCTATGGTCAATGATGTCACTGCTATGGTCAATGTCACTGATATGATCAATGATGTCACTGCTATGGTCAATGCCACTGCTATGATAAATGATGTCGCTGCTATGGTCAATGACACTGCTATGATCAATGATGTTGCTGCTATAGTCAATGCCACTGCTATGATGAATGACGTCACTGCTATGGTCAATGCCACTGATATGGTCAACATCACTGCTATGCTTAATATCACTGCTATGGTCAATGATGTCGCGGTTATGGTCAATGTCACTGCTATGGTCAACATCACTGCTTTGGTCAATGATGTCAATGATATGGTCAATCCCACTGCTATGGTCAACATCACTACTATGATCAATGATGTCACTGCTATGGTCATGACATGCCACTGCTATGGTCAACATCATTGCTATAATCAATGATGTCACGGCTATGGTCAATGCCACTGCTATGGTCAATGCCACTGCTAAAATCAATGATGTCACAGCTATGGTCAATGCCATTGATATGGTCAAAGATGTCACTGCTACGTTCAAAGATCACTGCTATGGCCAATGTAACTGCTATGATTAATGATGTCAGTGCTATGATCAATGATGTCACTGCTATGGTAAAAATCACTGCTATGGTCAATGATATCACTGTTATGGTCNATCAATGATATTGGTGCTATGATCAATGATGTCACTGCTATGGTCAACATCACTGCTGTGGTTAATGATGTTGCTGTTATGTTCGAAGTCACTGCTGTGATCAATGATGTCACTCCTATGGTCAATGCCCCTGCTATGGTCAATGTCACTGCTATTGTCAATGCTGTCATGGTCCTGGTCTGTGTCACTGCTATGGTCAATGATGTCACTGCTATTATCAATGATGTTGCTCATATGGTCAACGTCACTGCTTTGTTAAAAAAAAAAAGAAAGCTGTGTTCATTCAAAAAATATAATAAGTTTATTACAGAAATTATTAACATGGAAATAGATATTGAGTGATGATACATCTGTAACCCAGTGGAGTTGCTTGTCAGCTCTGGGAAGGGGAGGGTGAAATGAGAGGGAAAGTGCATGAATCCTGCAGCTATGGAAAAATATTTAAATAAGAATTTTTTTAAAATCAAAAAAACATCATTGGCAGGATTTTTACTCTAGAATTGGTATTATTTCCACTATGCAATAACTTTAACTTAGTCCTCTTTGAGTCATTCCCATACTCCCCAAATGTCTAACTCAAAACTGTCTTCAACTTTGGAACCTAAATAAAAGTTATCATTTGTCTTCATTTATAACAACTTGAACCATACTTCCAATTAATTGGCCATTTTTGCCCTCCTGGTAAATGAAGGTCTAGGTTGCAGAGTTCTCTAAAGATTCAGGCAGGAGAAGTGTAAATTGGTTCCCCAAAGGGAAACTTTGCCAATCCACCAGCAGTGCACTTTTACTCAGATCATCACTAAAACAACAACAGTCAGCACTTAATGAATTGATATCACATTTTATGTCTTTCTCTACATCTCTTGATGTTTGGCTATTTGCTGGGTCTTTTAGAGATTTCCCTGGTTGATAATGTGTTTTTTGTGTTGCTACCAAGCCTAATTTGACTTTCAACAGAGCCTTTGAATTTTTTATAATAAAGTCATTTACAGATGCTAGTAGATAAATTAGCACTGGAAAGGTGGCTAAATTGCATAATCACACAGATTGATTTTGTGTTAGCCTCCGAGATTTATAGATACCTGGTGGCATCTCTGTCCAGGAAAAGAACTGAAAGCCAAAACCCTTCACTTTCTCTTAAAATTAGGGGGGAGGTTGTCAAGAGTGGAAAATAAACAAACAAAAAATATCCAATAGAAGGAAACCTCTGCTTGTTCATAATGATAAATAGCTGTCATTCAATCCTGGTATACACACACACACACACACACACCACACACCAGATTAGAAAGTACTACCAAAGGACTAGTGGTGTAAATATCTCTGAATGACCAGAGTGAAGTTGAATTTAGTATTTAATTATTTCATCAGACTGATTTTTTTATGGGTGTACTACTATAATTTTCCTGATAAATAGGGATAAAGTGGATGAATGTGGCCTAGAAGAGCGTGCCCCAGGAGAGCAAAGGATTGAAAATTTTCCCTATCTGAAATGATTAAAGCAGGGCATTTGTGCAGGGCAGGATTATGGTGGATGGCTATGAGATTTGAATAATAGCACCTAGCATTTATGTAGTGTTTTGGAGCAGCAACATGGCTCAGTGGATAGAGCATTAGGGTTGGAGTTAGGAAGACCTGATTTCAAATTCAACCCCAGACACTATCTATGTTGCCCTGCAGAAGTCATTTAACCATGTTTGCCTTAATTCACTGGAGAAGGAAATAGGTATTCTGGTATCTTTGCCCAGAAAATTCAATGGATATGAAACTTAAAATCCACGGAAAATCTAAAACAAATATAATGACATAGAATTACAAATTTGAACCTTAGTTTAAGAGAAGGCCAGGGGTCCTGCATACTCATGTAACCAAATTCAGAAACTGAGACGCAGAAACTGTGGGTTAATGAGCAACCTGAGGTTGTAGCAAATAGTTTTGATAATTCCTGCTTTATGTTACAGTTTAAAATCTGATACTAGATCTCCTTCCTTCTCATTTTTCATTCATTTCTTTAGTATTCTGACCTTTTGTTCTTCCAAATGAAATTTATTATTTTTTCTAGATCAATAAAATATTTTTAGTAATTAAATTAAGATGGCATTAAATAATTAGTTTAGGTAGGATTATCATTTTAATTATATTGGTTTTGAGCAGAAGGACTTCCAGGTTAAGATGGCTTCAGAGTAGTAGCAGGACTCTCCTCACCATCCACCATATATCATACCTCAAAAGGACAAAAAAAAAAAAAATCCAGATGAACAAAGGGCCTCCACAATAGGGCGCAGCATCAAAGGTATGTGGGATTTGGGCATTTCCCTATAATGGGGGGAAATAGCTCCCACCAAAATGTGAGCTGATCAACTCTCCCCTACCCCCTCCTATGGTGCCAGAGTCAGAGCCAGCGTGCCAGAGAATTACAGTGAGCACGGGGCAATCTCTGTGTTCTTGGCAGCTGACTACGACCACCAGAGACTTACCCTGAGAGCACCAGACTTGACAACCCAGGAGGCTAAAGAGCATGGACCCTGGGTGTGGAAATAGAGGAGGAAGCCCCTGAGACTTGAAAAGTAGCCTCAGGAAAAAACTGCTCCACAGCTCCATACACAGAGAGCCTGCCCTCCTCACTCAGACTTCTGACTGTGAAGGAAAAACCATCTTAGTGATGGCCAGCAATGACATACAACCTTCTACCATTAGAAAGAACAAGAGAAAGGCACTGACCCTGGATAGTTTTTACGGAGAAAAAAATCCAGACCATAGAGGAGATAGCAGAGGAGGATAAATGAGTAAACACATCCAAACCTTTCCAAAAAAATGGAAATTGGTCACAAGCTCTTGAAGAGTTCAAATCTGAGATCATGAGAAAGGTAGAAGAGATTTAGCAAGAAAAGTGGGAAATAGTTCAAAAAGAAATTAATAGTTTAAAAGGCAGTAACTCCCAATTGAAGAAAGAAGTCCAAATGAAATGATAAGCAAGAAAATCAAATGAAATGATAAGCAAATTGGAGACCAAAATTAAACAGTTGGAAACCATGAAAAACATGATAGACTAAACCGAAAAGGAAAATCAAAAGATTATAGCAGAAAACCAGGCTTTAAAAACCATAATTGGGCAAGTAGAAGCCAATGATCTCACAAGACAACAAGAATTAATAAAGCAAAGTCAAAAGAATAACAAAATAGAAGGAAACATGAAATATCTCACTGAGGAAATTAATGACCTTTAAAACAAATCTAGAAGAGATAATTTGAGAATCATTGGTCTACTGGAAAACCTAGCCATCAAAGAATTTCCTAAGAAAAAATCTCTGAGACCAGACGGATTCACAAGTGAATTCTATCAAACATTCAAAGAACAACTAATCCCAAACATCAAATCCCAAATACAAACTATTTGACATAATAAGCAAAGAAGGAATTCTACCAAATTCCTTTTATGACACAAATATGGTACTTATCCCAAAGCCAGGTAAATCAAAAAAAGGCCAAAGAAAACTATAGACCAGTCTCCTTAATGAACATATATATGCAAAAACCTTAAATAGAATACTAGTATACCAGGAATGCAAGGATGGTTCAGTATTAGGAAAACCATTCACATAATTGACCATATCAACAAGCAAACCAGCAAAAATCACACGATTATCTCAATAGATACTGGAAAAAGCCTTTGACAAAATATAACACTCATTCCTATGGAAAACACTAGAAAGTATAGGAAAGGAAGGGCCTTTCCTAATAATAATAAAGAGTATATGTCTAAAATCATCAACAAGTATCATCTGCAATGAGGATAAATTAGAAGCATTCCCAATAAGATCAGGAAGGAAACAAGGATACCCATTATCACTTCTATTATTTAACATTGTATGAGAAACACTAGCAGTAGCATTTAGAGAAGAAAAAGAAATTGAAGGTATTAAAATAGGCAATGAGGAGACCACGCTATCACTCTTTGCAGATGATATGATGGTCTGCTTAAAAAATCCTAGAAAATAACTAAAAATCTAGTGGAAATAATCAACAACTTTAGCAAAGTTGCAGGATACAAAATAAACCCAAATAAATCATCAGCATTTCTATATATTTCCAACACACCTCAGTAGCAAGAGTTAGAAAGATATTGCATTTAAAATCACCCTAGACAATATAAAATACTTAGGAATCTATCTGCCAAGACAAACACAGGAATTATACGAACACTACTACAAAACACTTTCCACACAGTTAAAAGTAGATCTAAACAATTGGAAAAACATTGATTGCTCATGGATAGGATGAGCTAACATAATACATATGACCATCCTACTCAAATTAATTTACTTATTTAGAGCCATGCCTATCAAGCTAACAAGAAACTTTTTTTACTGAATTAGAAAAAAAACTATAACAAAGTTCATTTGGAAGAACAAAAGATCAAGAATATCAAGGGGAATAATGAAAAAAATGTGAAGGAAGGTGGCCTAGCAATACCAGATCTTAAAATGTACTATAAAGCAGTGGTCATCAAAACAATATGGTACTGGCTAAGAGACAGAAGGGAGGATCAATGGAATAGACTTAGAGTAAGTGACCTCAGAAAGACAGTCTATGATAAACCCAATAGGCCCAACTTTGGAGAGAAAAATCCACTATTTGACAAAAACTGATGGGAAAATTAGAAAACAGTATGGGAGAGATTGGGTCTACATCAACATCTCACACCCTATACCAAGATGAATTCAGAATGGGTGAATGACTTGAATATAGTTTCCTAACTATAAGTAAATTAGGTGGACACAGAATAGTATATACTTGTCAGATCTTTGGGAAAAGAAAAATTTTAAAACCAAGCAAGAGTTAGAAAAAATTACAAAATGTAAAATAAATAATTTTGATTACTTTAAATTAAAAAGCGTTTATACAAACAAAACCAATGCTACCAAAATTAGACTGGAAACAACAAATTGGGGGAAAAGTCCTTATAACAAAAAACTCTGACAAAGGTCTAATTACTCAAATATATAAGTAGCTAAATCAATTGTACAAAAAATCAATTGATAAATGGGCAAGAGACGTGAATAGGCAATTTTCAGCTAACAAAATCAAAACTATCATGAAAAACATGAAAAAGTGTTCTAAATCTCTTATAATTAGAAAAATGAAAATCAAAACAACTCTTAGGTAGTACCACCTCACACCTAGCAAATTAGCTAACATGACAGCAAAGGAAAGTAATAAATGTTGGAGAGAATGTGGCAAAATCGGGACATTAATGCATTACTGATGGAGTTATGAATTGATCCAACCATTCTGGAAGGCAATTTGGAACTATGCCTAAAGGGCTTTAAAAGACTGTCTGTCCTTTGATTCAGCCATACCACTGCTGGTTGATACCCCAAAGAGATAATAAGGAAAAAGACATGTACAAAAATATTTATAGCTGCGCTCTTTGTGGTGGCAAAAAATTGGAAAATGAGGGTAAGCCCTTTGATTGGGGAATGCCTGAACAAATTGTGGTATCTGTTGGTGATGGAATACTATTGTTCTCAAAGGAATAATGAACTGGAGGAATTCCATGTGAACTGGTACAACCTCCAGGAATTGAAGCAGAGTGAAAGGAGCAGAACCAGGAGAATGTTATACATAGAGACAGATACACTGTGGCACAATCAAATATAATGGGGCTTCTCTACGAGCAAAAGTGCAATGATCCAGGACAATATGGAGGGACTTATGATAAAGAACACTATCCACATCCAGAGGAAGAACTTTGGGAGTAGAAAGACAGAAGAAAAACAACTGCTTGACCACATGGTTCCATGGGGATATGATTGGGGATGTAGACACTAAGCAACCACTCCAATGCAACTATCAATAATAATATTAGGTCTTGAACAATGTAACATGTAAAAACCCAGTGGAATTGTGCGTTGGCTATGGGAAGAATGGGGAGGAGTTTGGGGGAGGAAGGAAAGAACATGAATCATGGAACCATGGAAAAATATTCTAAAAAAATAAAAAAAATCGAAGATATTAAAAATATCATTTTTAATATTTTACATTTTATTTATTTATTTTATTTGAATTTGATATTAATATTTAATAATTATATTGGCTCTGTTCACCCATGATTTATATTTATACAATTATTTAAATATGAATTTAAATTGAGAAGGGTGTAATAATACCCAAAAGGAGATGGAATAAAGATCATTTATATTTAATTTCTGTATACATTTATGTAGAGGGAGGCAATATGTTAAAGTAAAAAGAAGGTTGACTTTGTTTTAAAAGTTTTATAATTATATTCATGTACTTTTAAGTTTGTACGTTCAGGTATTAGTCTGTATGTGAGTATGTGAATGTGTGTGTGTGTGTGCTTTTGGAGGGAGGATTGAAGGCATCAAGAAAATCTGAAACATCTCTTGTAGGAGCTTCTGAGAGAGAAGTGATCAAAATATGAATTGGTCAATGGCAGCAAGCTTTGGTGTGGAAGACAAGAAGAAGAGGTAGCTTATGTCCCAAAATGTTGCCTTCTCTTAGGGAAGGCATTCATTTTGTTTAAAGTGGTGACATGTTTTTTCCAAGATCTGGAAATTAGAAGAAACAATTTTTGAAGCCAGGTTCTTTGGAATTGAAATTCAGTGATTTCAGAATCAAACTCATTGAGCTCTAGTGGTTGTTCAGTCATATCCAACTTTCATGTTCCTATTTTAAGTTTTCTTGGAAACTAGATAATAGAGTGGTTTGCCATTTCCTTTTTCACCTCATTTTACAGATGAAGAAATTGAGGCAAAAAGTTTAAGTGATCAGTCCAGGGTTACACAGATAGTAAATCTCTGAGGCCAGATTTGAACTAAAGAAGATGTCTTCCTGACTTTAGGTCTATGCTCTATCCACTATGATACTTAACTCCTTATTTTGTTATGTATCTTTATTAGCAAAATATCCTGTTAGATGGTCTTTTATGTAATCACTTTTCCTAAATTGAAGTTTAATTCTTTATATTTTAAAACGAATCAAATTAAAGTCCTGTTTATAACCTATAACTGTTTTACCTTCAACTATGTCCAAAAAATTCATTCTTTTCTTCTAATCCTTTGCATTTCTGCTGTTCTGGTTCAGTTCCTTTAAACTTAAGGGTTCACCTAAAACTAAAAAAAATGAAAAGAGGTACAAGACTGAAAATAGAAAAAACAAAACAAACAAAAAAATCTTAATTCTCCTTAATTTTACACTGAAAATTGTAACATCTTTGTCCCAAACAGAAATCTACTTTTAAAAATGCATAATTTGGTTGTTTAACTTCAGGAGATGACAAATACCTTACCTTCTTCCATTGAGAAGTGTGTGTACTGACGTGGATAATCTCCAAAACTAGATGAAATAAAAATTACATTTAATTTCTTGATACATTAAATATGGGGAGGCAATATGTCAAAAGAAAAGAGTTTTTAATTTAGGATTTGGATCTTACACTATGACCATGAACAGATCCCTTGATTTCTTTGGCCCTTATTTTCCTTATCTAATAAACACAGAGGTTGAACTTTATGATATGTATATGTATATACATATATATTATATTCCAGCTTTAAATCTATGATATATTTTCTGATTTTGCTTAAAATCACAAGCAAACATACATATACATCTATCAAATTAAATAAATTACTTTTAGGAGCTAGGAATTAGGATCAACAATGAGAAGTGTGGATAGAAGGAAAGAATCTACTTTGGGAATATACTGGGGAAAGGAATAGATCCTAGTACCCTCTAATTTCATACTGATTGTCCACTAATAACTGAGTAATGATATGCTAATAAACCAGTGCCATCATGCAAATCTGAATAGGAAGTATAATATTTTTAATAGCAACCATTTCCTGCCCTGATTTGATTTCTTTCAAAAATGTGTATGATTAGAAACAAACAAAAATGTTTCTCTCCAAATAATGACGATAACTACACATTTTATAACAGAGCTCTCTATTGCACATGAGTATAATCAGCTGAGGCTAAGAAGTAACAGTCACTCTATATTGTCATGCCATTAGCCTCTGGGAAAATCCACCTTGCAAAAGAGGTAGCTATATAGTGAGGCAAAACAGGGCTCACAACTGACCATAATGGTGACTGATTACACTCTCCTTCTCCCCATTCTAAAGATAACTCTTTTCAGTCTGATCCTCTAGACCAGTAATGAGCAAACTACAGCCCCCGGACCAGATGCTGCCCCCTGAAATGTTCTATCCTGCCGCAAGACATTATTCCTGATCTGATGAATACAATGAGTAGGATACAATACAATGAAACTTCCAAAGAGTTGCCTTAGAAACAGACTGACAGATGAGCATCTCCTTTCAGTTGGCCCCCTCTTTAAAAAGTTTGCCCAGGGGGTAGCTGGGTAGCTCAGTGGATTGAGAGCCAGGCCTAGAGATAGGAGGTCCTAGGTTCAAAACCGGCCTCAGCCACTTCCCAGCTGTGTGACCCTGGGCAAGTCACTTGACCCCCATTGCCTACCCTTACCACTCTTCCACCTATAAGTCAATACACAGAAGTTAAGGGTTTAAAATTTAAAAAAAAAGTTTGTCCATCACTGCTCTAGACCAGTGGTTCCCAAACTTTTTTGGCCTATCACCCCCTTTCCAGAAAAAATATTACTTAGTGCCCCCTGTCACATACTATCACCTCCCCTTACAGTTATTCACCGCCCTCAAATGCACCTGTGGCCATCACCGCTCCCCTGGATTGCTGCAGCACCCACCAGGGGGTGGTGGCGCCCACTTTGGGAATACAGACCATTTTTCAAAGGTCTGAGCATCAGGAACTACCAGAAATTTATATTTGGATGAGAAAATTTATTCATAAATCGTTGTTTTGTTCCACAAGCAGAGTAGTATCTTTAAAAGAGTGAGGTAACAGTGACTTTTATCATGGTTCTGCTACTTGCTGTTCAAATGAAGGCAAATTACTTCCTTCATGTGGAAGATGAGGTGGGTGGACTAAATTATCTCTAATTTTTCTTTTTTCTTGATGCTATGCACTGTGCTAGATGCTAGGACGTGGTTGCCAAAAAAGATATAGCCCTTTGTCTTCTCCCATAAGATTCCCTGCTGTAGACTTTATGAGCCAACAGGAATATGTTGCCTTCTGTCCTCTGAATATGTTCTTTGCCTTCCCTTTTCTCCGAATTTGTTCATACTTTGATTTCTGCTTTTTAAAATCTTTCTTTGTTTCCTCCCTCTCCTCTCTTCTCTCTTCTCTCTCCTTCCTCCCTCCTCTCCCCACTTTCCTCTCTCTCTCTCTCTCTCTCTCTCTCTCTCTCTCTCTCTCTCTCTC
>NC_058134.1:278569173-278578123 GCF_016433145.1 Gracilinanus agilis | reverse complement strand
CTCTCTCTCTCTCTCTCTCTCTCTCTCTCCTCTCTCTCTTTTCCCTCTCTCTCTCCTCTCTCTCTCTCTTCTCTCTCTCTCCTCTCTCTCTCTTTCTCTCTCCCCTTTCATTTCCATCTTAGAATCAATACTGTGTATTGTTTCCAGGGCAAAAAAAAGAAGTAAGAGCTGGGCAATGAGACTTAATTGACTTGCCCAAAATCGCACAGCTAGGAAGTGTCTGAGGCCAGATCTGAACATGGAACCTCTCGTCTCTAAGTCTGGCTCTCAATCTACTGAGCCACCTAATTGCTCCTCTGATAGTGATTTTCTAATGCACATAACATACATTATTTTTTACAGTTATCTAACATATCTCTCCACTATAGTGTAAGCATTATAAGGGTAAGGAGCAGTTGATCTCAACTTTGTGTCTTTTCAGAACATAATTCATTTGTTCAGGTGCCTACCTTGCTTGAATTCTTTCTCTTCTCCTATCTGTTCTCCAAATAACTGTCAAAGGGATTTTCCTAAAGTACAGGTCTAAACCATGGCACCTTTGACCCAAGAAATTCAATGCTCAGAAGTATATCTGAGACCAAATATTTCTGGGACATGAATCTCTTTATAATCTGGCCTCTTTCTACTTTTCCCATCCCTTAGTTTATATTTTGCTGCTTTCCACACACCCTATAATCCATTCATATTGACCCAACTCGTTTTCCTAATAATGGACTTTTTATCTCCATGTCTGCCCCCTATTTCTAGAATTGCCCTGCCTCTTCATTTCCACCTTTTATTTTCTCTGGCTTTTTTTAAATCTCACCTAAAAGAAAAAAACTCTGTGAGGGCTTTCCCAGTCCTCTCTGCTGCTAATATGTTCTCTAAGTTTTCCTTCCTTCTAACTTTGTGTAGCTTATGATGATATAACTGCCTACCTTTTGTTCTTCAGGCTTCCTATGATGCCCTACTCAACCTGAACCTTATGGTCCAGAATTTCAGAGAGCTCTTCTAGGTTTTTATAATCCCTTGCCACTCTGGCCTTACATGCATAACCTGGGTAATGTCAGCTTCTGGATACATCTCAACGCTTCATTTTTTGCTTCCTTAGTGTGAAAATTTGTTGTAGATATGTTATAAATAGCATCTAGTTACCTTTCATATATATATATATATGTATATATATCCCCAGCACTCAAAGGAATCCACCCATGTATATATTTTGTTCTTTTTAGTTTCCTTCTTTCTCTTAATGGCATTCACATGTTTTCAGTCATTCATACTCAACATTTTTGCAACTTTCATGATATTTAGAAACCTTATTCCCCTCCCCCTGCTACACCAATTCCCTGACCCATATCCATTTAGTCCAGTGGTTCCCAAACTTTTTTGGCCTACTGCCCCATTTCCAGAAAAAAATATTACTTAGCCCCTGGAAATTATTTTTTTAAAAATTTAATAGCAATTATTAGGAAAGATAAATGCACCTGTGGCCATCACCACTTCCCTGGATCGCTGCAGCACCCACCAGGGGGCGGTAGCAACCACTTTGGGAATCACTGATTTAATCTTTATCAATTCTTTTACAAAAATATTTCTTGTGTATGTTCCCTCTTTTCTGTTGCAGAAAAATTAGAGGTCATGATCAGGAAAAATGTGTTTCAAGTCTTTCCCCTAGTGTTTATTAGCTGTGTGATTCTACTAAATTTCCTTAATGTCTCTGGGTTTGTTTCCTCATCTATAAAACATTTATAATATTTATACTACTGATACAAGTTTGAGGGAACATAATATTCTGTTATTCTTAAAACATTAAACAAATATGAATTAATATCATATCTAATGATAACGAACTTTTTCATGTCTTTATCCAGGCTATTTCTATAGTCTACAGAAGTTTCCCCATAGGGAGTCTCTCTCCATTTCCATCATACCTACATATTGCTTACAGATTAATCTTCATGACATTATTATGGTTACATTAGAAAATTATATATTATAGTATTAATAACAGTGTTCCTACTATAAACTCTTAAACCAATATTCTCTTAATTAAAAAACAAATAAAACCTTTCATGTCTCCCATTTGTCTACCCCATAGAAATTTGTTTCAAATTTTCTCTACAATGTGATTCCAGTCTGATTTTATGGTCTCATAGTCTTTACTTTTCATGCCTAGAATAATGTTTTATACATAGTGTCCAATGAATGATGAATGAATGAACAAATTATTTAATGAATGTGGTTTAGAATTCTCAAGCTGAAATTTAAAAAAAATCTCAAGCAAACATCTAGTCTGATATCAAGTACCCATTATGTGTTTACTATGTTCTAGAGACCATGCTAAGTTTGAAAAGTGAAAGAATACTCTTAGTTTTCAAGGAATAAATGCCCAAATGGGAAAAAAGCACACATAAATAACTAGGTAACCACAATGTATATACAGAACAGAGGAAGATAAACAGAAAACAGAAAACTTTGACAATTGAGTGGTAAGGGAAAAGCCTTTCTATATAAAATGAGATTTGAACAGTCTACAGGAAGTCCAGGGGGACTAAGAAATGGAGAAGGAGGTAGGGCATTCCAGAAATGGCAGACATACAGTGTAAAGGCAATGACATTTCTCCAGGTAGTATTGAACATTTCTAATATTTTTGATCAAATACACTCAGAAATCTCTGAAACCAAAAATTGAACTTTAATACTTTAAAAGAATAAAATCAGATTTCATTCAAATAACCTCTCAAAGATCAATTTCCTTATTATATATAATTATAGTAAATATGTACTGTGTATAACATCTTCCATGGGTCCTAGCTTGGTAACAAATCACCCAGATAAGTCTATACTAATGCATATTTTTTTTTAACCCTTCAGTGTATTGTCTCATAGGTGGAAGATTGGTAAGGGTGGGCAATGGGGGTCAAGTGACTTGCCCAGGGTCACACAGCTGGGAAGTGGCTGAGGCTGGGTTTGAACCTAGGACCTCTTGTCTTTAGGCCTGACTCTCACTCCACTGAGCTACCCAGCTGCCCCCCTAATGCATATTTTTAAAAGTATTATCTTTGGGAAGACGGTAGGAAGCTGGCATTCAGTTGTTTTTCAATTTTGTTTGACACTTCATGTCTCTCTTTGGAGTTTCCTTGGCAAAGATATTCAAATGGTTTGCTATTTCTTCTTCAGCTCATTTTACAGGTGAAGAAACTGAGACAAAATTAAATGATTTGCCCAGAGCCATAAAGTTAATAAGTTTCATACTCCATGCCAGGCATCCTATCCAACTGTGCCACCTAGCTGTCCCACAAGCAAGCTGATGGATTATGAAGTCTGATTTATGAAATAATACTTTAGCTGATTCCTAAAAAAAAGGGTAGAGGGATTTCACAAGTAGTCCCATTCTAGCAGGTATCATTTTAAGCATGGAAAGTCTATTCAAAGACAAAGAACGAGGAGTTGCAACTTAGCCAGCTTGCAGAAGTAATGTGAAATCAGTCTGAAAATATAGGTTAGCGCAAGATTGTAATTAGTTATTCTAGAAACTGTTCAATGATTAATTGAATTACTTGTCCATGTAGATGCAAGTCATAATATTGGCAATCTGGGCAATTGCCTTCTTCATGTATTTTTGTTTCAATGTGACAATTCATTGAATGACCACTGGGATAATTTCATTATTTATGAGGCCTGGATAGAATAATCTCCTAGAAAGAAATGAACATTTCAAATGAATGTGTCCTTGTTTGTATCCCATTTCATGTTGTTCCTCAAAGGACTGTTGAACAAAGGTCTCTTTGAACAAAGGGGCTATAGCTATGAACTATGTAAAAGTCCATAATTGACAAAGGAGAGATACCTTGTTGGAAAAAAGTCTTTTTAGTCTAATGGCTATGTTGGGGGTTATCATAGACAATAATAATAAGATAATCTTTATAAGCAATAACAACAAATGCAATGCAGTTCTAAAATTTCAATTAATTGTGTGACTTTGAAGATATGGTCTGCTTATTTACATTTTCCTAGTTTGCTTATCCTAACAGAGATTTTTGTTTAAAGAAAGATAATTTAAATAGTCAAGTTTAAAAACTAGTTGAATTATACTGGAAATTTCCTGTTTTACATTCCTTTGACTTTAGTTTTTTATAGTGAATTAAATAACCTATTTTTCCCATTGTTATAATTTGAAAACTTGTGGAACAAAAGTTTAAAGAAAATGGCAAACCTCACTGGTACCTCTAGCTGTTCTTTTCAATCCCACTGAGTAAATCAAGTTTAGAGTGAGGCAGCGACATTGAAATTCCTCAGTGACTTTTTGTATGTGTGCATTAAACTCCATTAAAGAGCATGAAATGGGATCAATTTCAGAAGAGTGATGGGGCAGTAATGAAGAGAGGCCCTTTTGCCATTGAGTGCATCACACATGTGATGTTTTTATTCTGAGGTCTGTTCCGCAGGAGTGTACTTACTCCTTCATCACTCTGGGTGTAATTATCACTTTCACCAGTGAGAACAGTCTGCACATCATTTAATCACTCCATCAGCAAAAAAGTCCTTGCCTCTGACAATCCAAAGCTAATCACTTTACAAGCAGTCAGGCAATGCTGAAAAGGAAAACCATGGACATACTTTTGGCAGCGATTTGGAATCTCTCCATTAATATTTTCTTCATAGAAAAGGTCCTATCATGAAATAGAGGCCTGTTACTTATATGATATTAATAATTTCCTGGAAGCAGTGAACAACCTGAGCATTATTTTTTTAAGTTTTCTCTTCAAAAAAAGCTTTGGGAAGAATTAGAAATCATAAAAAATAAAAATAATAACTCTTAAAAACTTCTGATATAACCCTGAGATTTGGCCAAGAAACAACTCTACATTTATTATGCAGAGCTCTACTGCTGCTGCCAATCTACTACTGCCACTACTATTTTTCCTATAATTTCACTAACATAGGGAATACCTACTATGAAAATCAATCTGTTAATGCAAACTAATAAATACCTTATACTTTTAGAGAGTTTCTGGGATGACTAAAAGTATAAATGACTTGCCCGTGGCTGCACAATATGTTGAACCCTTGGCTTTCTTACTACAAGGTTAGTCCTTAACATATTATAATGAGAGGATAAATAAATGAATGAAAAGGCATTTATTAAGTTCTTTGAGCCAAAGACTTACTTTGCATCAAAATATCACCAAGAAAAATCTCAAAACTATGATCATAAGGACTGACATAAATACGTAGTATCAAATTCTGAAGTTATAGCATCAAAATTCTGAAATAGATTGGGCATGAAACCATTTGAGTAAATATTTTTCAAAAAATTAAACAGAAACTGCAAATAACCATGTGAAAAATATGCTTTAAATATCTAATAATAAGAGAAATATACATTTAAAGTTGTAAATTTTCATCTCTTTCCATGCAAATTGGAAAAGATTACAAAATCCAGGACAGTCCTTGCTATAGGACCTATAGGAAGTCAGGAATAGTCATTCTGTAGCACAATTAATTAATTCAATGATTCCAGAAAACAATTTGAAATTATGAAAAAAAGACAAAAGAAACAGTTACTAATCTGTCAATAGCCTTTGAACCACCAATCCCACTAATGAGTATGAACTCCAAGTAAATCAAAGACAGAAAAATAGATCCAACATAAATGTGTTTTATACAAATATATATAAATATATACAAATATATCCATCAATATGAACATGTTGAAATATATCAACATTCACAATGCCATTTTCTATGCCAACAGGAAATGGAAACCATTTAAAAACTAATAAGTTGGGAATTAGTTGAAATGTGGGTGCAGTAAAATTATATTACACAGATAAAAAATGAAGATATAGAATTTAAAGGAAAAGAAGAGGCTGTGTGAACTTATCCATTGAAAGAGTAATATATATGACTAATGCAATGCAATTGAAATTGTTACTAAAATTAAAATTGAGATGTTTCTGGAGCTGCTTCTATTTATCATTATTACCTCATATTAGGAGAGGAAATCTCTGACTACTCTGGGATGTCATCATCTGTGTTCTAGCTCTGATGTTCTTGGTGCTGTTCAAGTTCATCATCACTACTCTGTACTAGGACATCTATTGTGAACTTCAAAGATGTGGAATCACCTATTACATGGATCAGACTGTGAAACTTTAATCTTTCTGAAGGAGGAAGGAATGGCTTAGGACATGTGCATTTTATATTGTACCATATTTTTGGTTGTTTTGTTGTTGTTGTTGTTTCCAATCCCTCCCCTTTCCCTCTTTAGTATTTTCCATTCTAGGTGGGTTATCCCATAACAGACTCCATATTTGGTCCTTCTAAAGAGAGGAGGGAAGATACAGACTTCTTATTTTTGTTCTGTTTGTTTTCATTTTTGTTTTCTCCTTTCCTCCATTTCCCTCCCTTAGTTCTACCCATGATGAGAGGTGGAAGGTCTTCTAAAAATAATAACAATTAGATTAAATTAAAATTGATCTCTGAATAAATTCTAAATCAATTATTATACTAGATAATTAATGAAGAAATGAAGTTCCTTCTTCATAGAATAGAAAAAGAGAACTACAAAGATAGAACATTATGTGCATTTTCCTATGTAGTTACTGAATCATATTCTTTTGCTTATTTCTTTTTCATTCCTTTAAGATAAAATTTAAATATTTTCCTAACATTTCTTTTTTATTAATTCCTAAAACTATGGTGAAACACAGTTTTCTCAGGGAAATAAGTTCTTTTGTTCTCATTCTTTCACTACAGTCAGCAATCTCTCCAGAATGAATTCAATTACCAGCATCTCAAGATTTTATTCTCTTCTAGTAGGCACTTCATACAGAAAAAGAGTCAGGATTTGATATATGTCAGACAAATCAAACCACAACCATTTGAGCACCATCTTCCCTCAATGCCCAGGCTCTGACTATATGAAATTGATAACAACTTTGGCCCCTAATAAATCAAATCTTGATTCACCTCCTTTACCAACATTGGAAACAACTGCTGACATGTTGCCACTAACAGGTCAATAAGCATGACATCTAGGAGTTCATATGCTTCAGATACACAAATCCCTAATTCACCAATAGGTTTGAGGTCTGTCTCTCAACTCTCAACCCAGTTTAACTCATCTCCCAAGATGGTTTTACCACAGTGTACCTGCTGCACATGCTATTTGGTGCCACAGATGAGAGTTGAATGAAAAGAGGGACATCAAAGGTAGAAAAGGAACCCTTGGAGTGATGGTTTGATGGAAATTCAACATAGAGCTTTCCTTTTATTGATTGAGAGAAGATAGGGAAGGCTGAGAGAAAGAATAAGAAAGCTTCTTTCTTTTTCAAAATGACTCAGTTTTTACCTTGTAAAGAGACTGAAGAAAATTCTCCTGAAGAGATATTATTCATTATTTCAAATAATTTAAATAGTGTGAGATTGTGCTGAGAAGGTAAGTGGTGTCACCTGTCATTATAATAAGGTCTTGATTTGATTTTGCCATCATCCTCCCAGTGAAAATATTATAAGTAATTGTTCACGTGTTTTACTATTGATAATATTGTTTAAAAAGCTGTATATTAAGTTACTTTAATATTTATTTAATCCTATATCAAGAGAACTAATATAAACAGCAAATGAATACTATAGGGGAAGAAGGCTGATCTAGATTATTAAATAAATAATACATGGTGAATTGAGGAAGTCTCTCAACACATTCAGAAATATGTTAAAATGTTATTAATGGAGAACTATAAAAACATGACCCTGTGTTACCTCAGCACTTGGGATGATAAGATTAAACGTAGGAACAAGTCAAATAATGTGCTGTGGTTGTTATAAGCTTCATAAACCATGTGCTAAAGCAGTATAGGGATATGGTTAGTTCTTTAAATTTTATAAATGGAAATCCTATCCTTTCTTAGTCTGGATAATGTAACTGGCCTGATATTGCTTGCTACAGAATATATGAATACACACATATTTATATACTATTACATTGAATATTAAGACTTTTTTCCTTCCTGTTTTGTGATTTTGGCATTTTCTCACTCCTGGTTATTCTGAGTTAGCATTCTTATTTAGAATTTGTAAGGAGAAAGGCAACCTGTATACTCTAAGCCTATCCCCTTTTTCATTCCTTAATTCCATAAAGTAAAGACCATCATTTGCATATCAGAAATGGGACTTTTTATTCCTATACAAAAAGGGAAAGTTGGGAAGCCTCTCTTTGGAGCTGCTTTGATCAAGATGCTAGTCTGGAGAATTACTCCATCACTAAACAATCTGTATCCCAGATTTAGAAACTCCCAACATCCTATTTCCATCTTTTAGTAAACATTAAAGATCAGCCTTTATTAAATCTTTTAGACATTTACCACTAGTGAATAAGTTTCTTCCTTTTTTCCTACTCTAGTGCAGATGTTAGATTACCACCTAAGCACTCTTCTGGAAAGATATTTGATCCTAAAGAAGGACTTTAAACAGGTAAAATAACCTGACCAGTTCTTATTTTTCCTCAAATTCAGAGAACTCTTATTCCAATTATTATAATAAGAGACCACAATTTAATGTCTAAACTGGAGAGGGGAGGGGAGCTGGGAAGAATTGCACAGATTTTTGGACATTTTTGGAATTTGTTTCTCTTGGATAAGCATGTTTATTAGAATTTATTACATATAACAAATCACATGCATTATATTGTTACATATTATAATAAAATATATATTTAAATGGTAAGTCAAAAAAGAAAAGAAGTAGAATGCTAATGAATTTCCGGGGAGCACTTTCAAAGAGAGACTATTAGAATGGATAGTGGGTAAGATTTTTGGAAGATAACATTGCATTTGGATGCAAAATAAACTAGTCTCTCCAAAGCCACCCCAGTAAAGCTCTAAAACCTGCTAAATATTTGTAGGAATACTGACCCAAGGTAAATAGAAATTTTAAAAAATTATTTATATATATATATATATAT
>NC_058134.1:278552376-278566178 GCF_016433145.1 Gracilinanus agilis | reverse complement strand
CTTATTTACCTTTTCAGGTTTCTCTCGATTTTTGTGGTTCGATATCAAACTTTCCATTCAGCCCTGGTCTTTTCTGTGCAAATACCTGGAATTCTTCAATTTTGTTGAATGCCCATACTTTCCCCTGGAAATATATAGTCAATTTTGATGGGTAGTTGATCCGTGGTTGCAGGCCCAGCTCTCTTGCCTTTCTGAATATTGTATTCCAAGCCTTACGGTCTTTTAGTATGGAGGCTGCCAGATCCTGTGTGATCCTGATTGGTGCTCCTTGATATTTGAATTGTCTCTTTCTGGCTTCTTGTAAGATTTTTTCTTTTGCTTGAAAGCTTTTGAATTTGGCAATAATATTTCTAACCGATTTCTTCTCTGGGTCGAATATGGTGGGTGTTCTATGGATCCTTTCGATGTCTATATTGCCCTCTTGTTGTAGGACTTCAGGGCAATTTTGCTGAATAATTTCTTTTAGTACGGAGTCCAGGTTTCTATTAATTTCTGGGTTTTCTGGAAGACCAATTATTCTTTTTTTTTTTTTTTTTGACCGGTTTTCTTGGTCTGTCACTCTCTCATTGAGATATTTCATATTTCCTTCTATTTTTTCAGTCTTTTGACTTTGTTTTATTTGTTCTTGTTGTCTTGAGAGATCATTAGCTTTTAATTGCTCGATTCTAGCCTTTAGGGACTGGTTTTCCTTTTCAATCTTGTCATTTCTGGTGTTCAATTTGCTTATCAGTTCATTTGATTTCTGAGCCTCACTTTCCAATTGCAAGATTCTACCTTTTAAACTGTTATTTTCTTGCCAGATCTCTTCCATTTTCCTCAGAATCTCAGTTTTGAACTCTTCCATAGCTTGTGAGGAGTTTTCCTTATTTGAGGAGGGTCCGGATGCTTGTTTGTTCTCCTCCTCTGTTTGCTCGGTTGTCTGGATTTTCTCTGTGTAAAAGCTGTCGAGTGTTAAAGACTTCTTCTTTTTGTTATTATTCTTTCTCTTCTGAACCTCCTGATGCTGAGTAGCCATCATTAGCCCAGCAGCTTCTCAGCTTTATCCTCGGGCTCAGTGTCTGTTCCAAATCTATTGGCTCCTGAGGTCTGAATTCTGGTTTTTTCCAAGGTCAAGCCCCCTGGTGGGCCCTCTTGCTTGATCCTCTGCTGGAGGTTCCTTTACAAGTCTCAGGGCGCTGCTTCCACAGTCGTATACCCGTCTGCACTGGTTCCCCACTTAGGCTTTAGTTCTGCCTCCACCCACACCTCTGCTCAGCCGGCACTCTCTGCGCCCAGCGTCCTGCTCCGGCGCGTGGTCAGATTTCGCGTGCTTTTTTTGACTTAATGGGGTCCTAAGTCTTGCTGCTCTCAGGAACAGGTCCCGGAGCTGCTGATGACTCGATGGGTGCCCCAAACTTGCCCTATTTCTTTTTAGCTGGGTTCGGAGCTATAGATGAGTGTGGAGGGGGTGGGGGTGGGGCGGTTGCTCAGCCCGCGATTGAATGAGAGCCCTTTGTAGCTTGGAAATGTCTCGATTCCACGTACCTTCCACGCTGTGCCCTGTTGTGGGGTTCCTCCGTTCGTCTGGACTTGTTTTTATGTCCCCTTGAGGAGTTTTGTGTGTTTCGGTCAGGAGAGGTTAAGAGCTGCTTCTTACTCTGCCGCCATCTTAACCCGGAAGTACCTCGGGTTTTTTCCAAGGTCAAGCCCCCTGGTGGACCTCCTTGCTTGATCCTCTGCTGGAGGTTTCTTTACAAGTCTCAGGGTGCTGCTTCCACAGTCGTATACCCGTCTGCACTGGTTCCCCACTCAGGGTTTCAGAGCTTTAGCCTGTGGCTGTGTCTGCCTCCACCCACGCCTCCACCGAGCCTGAGCTCTGAGCCTGTACTCTGAGTCTGCTCTCTGAGCCCTGCTCCTGCACTCAGTGTTTGTGTGCTTTCTTTAGCTTTTTGGGGTCCTAAATCTTGCTGCTCTCAGGAACAGGCCCCGGAGCTGCCAATGACTCGGTGGGTGTCCCAAACTTGCTCTATTTCTTTTTAACTGGCTTCAGTGCTATAGGTGGTGTGTGTGGAGGGGTTGGGGGTGGGGTGGTTGCTCAGCCCGCGATTTAGTGAGAGCTGTTTCACCCATTTATAGCATGGAAATGCCCTGATTCCACGTACCTTCCACGCTGTGCCCTGTTGTGGGGTTCCTCCATTCGTCTGGACTTGTTTTTATGTCCCCTTGAGGAGTTTTGTGTGTTTCAGTCAGGAGAGGTTAAGAGCTGCTTCTTACTCTGCTGCCATCTTAACCCGGAACCGCTTTTAATATTTTTTTATGATTCTATGATCCTAAAAAATCACTGGTCTTTCTTAATATGAGGTCATTTAGGGGTCTACCAAGTTAATCTCCAAATCAAAAGAGGAAAGAGAACAGTAGGAAGAAGAAAAAGAAAGAAAGGAAGAAAGAAAGGAAGAATGGAGGGAAGGAAGGAAGAGAGGGACAGAGGAAGAGATCAAGGGAGGAAGGGAGGAAGAAAGAAAGACCTGTCACTATCATGAGAATAGAAAAGTTAGATGTAGCCAAAGATCTAGATGCGACCTTCTCTGTCCTGTCCTGTCTTTGAGAATGAAATGCAGCCTGCCAAATAGGAAGCTGGAAAGAATGGCAGCTGGGAAACTCCTCTCCCCACTGGAAAACAGAATGAGAGTCTCCTGTGTTTATTCCTTTCATGTTTCTTCCTATATTTGGTCTAGTCTTATGGTATATAGGAGCCCTGCTTAATGGAAGGACAACAATCTAGTTTCAGATGTTCTGATAACAAAAAGCTTTTGAAAAAAATGTTTGCCAACCCATCCCTCCAGCATCATTTCACCTTTGATTACCAAATGGAAGATGTATTTCTCCAATACAGATACCTTGTCATGAGAAAAATTGGGACATCATTTCAAAGTCTATAGATTGCGATGCCAAATTGTAAGCTCCTTGAAGACAAAGGCTGTCTAATTTATTTCTGAGTATCCTATATTGTCTAAGACACTAAGATGTACTAAGTAAATTTTGCTAAAAGAATGAATAAGCAAACAAAAGCCCTCCAGCCACTAAAGTGATAAGTGGGTCAGCATCCACAAAATTCAATACATAGAGCTGTAATTATCCCTGATTAAGTGGGGCTTTGCCCACAGATGCAATTATTTGGGAATGTGGGCTGTGAAGCTTCCTTTTACAAAATTATCTCAAGTTCCTCTGTGACAAGTAAGCAATGTGGTACAACTACTACAAGTTATTTCCCATTCTTCCTAGGAATTTTATTTAAGCCATTCTCATCCATAACTCCTGTACCATTTAAATAAAAGGACTTCCCCCTCTGCTGATAACTACATTTGTGGTTCAACTTATCCACTCTACCATTCCCCTAGTCACCTTACTCCACCCCATTCATTTTTCCCATGTGAATTAGAAATATTTCTAATCACAACTCTGACAAAAACATGGTTTCTGGGTGAAGTAAAGACACTACACATCTATGGTAGTTAACAGTTAACCAAAGACTTTTGGTTGAAAGTGGCAAATTGGAGACACTGCTGAGCACACCTAGGAAGGGAAGCTTAATCCTCAAAGACTGCCATCTACTTGTTCTATTGTGACATATTTTCTCTCCAAAAGTCAGATTATAGACCTAAGTACCTGTTAAGTTTGATGTCTAACAAGCTGACCTCTTTTTAATGACTTCTTATGTTTTACTAATTAAAAATAGTGTTGAGTTTTCATACTTTTCTTGACTGTAAAAACTGTATACATTCACAATCAGGAGCCTACAGGTTGTCATTGCCAGAAAAAACTATTGAGTACATTTTGTGATCCTCCTAATTTTGGGATTCTTAACCTTTTTTTATGTATCCTTTGGCAGTCCTATGAAGCTTATGGACCCCTTCTTAGAATAATATTCTTCAAAGGGAAAAATAAAATACAAAGAATTGCAAAGAAAATTGATTCTATTGAAATAAAACTATAAATATTTTTAAAAGAAAAACAATTATATATTCCAATTTTAAAATCTTTTCCCTAATCATATATATGGGATGGTAGCTATAAAAAGTGCTATTAAAAAAAACTTTAAAGACTAAGTGCTCCTATACATAATTCTGTGAAACTGTAAAGTCCTGGATTAGGCATGGGAATGGGGAATATTATATCCACATTTCCAATAAACGCTACCTGTAAAGGAAGCTTTTTTGGATTATTCATAAGATTATATAATTAAAAACTGAAGCAACTTTACAAATCACCTAGTCTACTTTTCTTCCTCCATCCCCCTCACAGTACACACACACACACACACACACACACACACACACACACACACACGCACACACACACCCCTCATGAAAAAGGAAGATGAAGCCAAGAGGGAAGAATGTGATTTGCTCACTGTCACACAGAAGTAGGATCTCAATTGAAGTCTTATCACTCTATAGGACTTTATCACTGATCCTGGCTCTATATTCAAAAACAAATAATAATACCCATGAATGACTTGATTGGTTTCTTACATTTATTCTAAATAACAACAATGAAGTCGTCTGATTTGGGCCACACTGAATGTAAAGGGTTTTTTTATTTTGCATAACGTGTTTGGATTAAATCAAAATCATGTATTGGTGCTTATTATTACTAAACACTGGGCTAAACATTGGGAAACAGATAAGGGAGAGTATTCTTGCTATCAAAAAGTTCTAACTGAAGGAGAAAAGACATAGTTGGGTTCATCTAAGAGACTGATGAGAAGTCCTGGAGGTCACTGGGAAGCAGGAAGGTAGCTAACAGAGCACAGAAGTCATTAAGATGCATAAAGAGGTCTTCTCTGCAAAGCAGAATTGCTATAAAGAAGGGGGAAGTCGGCACGAAGGTCACAAAAAGCCCTGGGAAATGGGGATGAAGGTATCCCTAACATCTGCATTTCTACTAAACTCCTACTTCAATGGAAGTTTGTCTCTTCTTCATAAGATTGTATATTTAGACCTGGCAGTTAGGCATTCTGGCTTCCCAACTGCAGAACTGGGGAAATGGGGTGCTGGATTCAGCTTCAGACTAGGAGGAGAAAAAAGGAATCTTTTAGCGAGGTTCAGAAACAGTGGCAGGAATGTTAGGGCAGAGTCTGAATACATGATATGGAAGGACAGCTTGCTTAAAACCAAAGCCAATACTGTCCCTCTCGGCGCCCTGCACAAGATCTAGGATGAGTGAGGAAAGGCACGGTTTCAGCTTTGGCTTTTTGGGGAGATCTCTTCTAGTAACTAGCTCTATCTATAGTTCTGGAGTTCTTTACAATAGCAAAACAGATGAAATAGTCCTGGAACTTTTTAAATGGGAAAAAAAAGAAAGTGTACTTTGGAAGGAGGAAGGTATAGAAAGTGGGAAGAAAAATGAAGTTTTGTAGAACTTTTGAAGGAAAAAAAGGAGGAATGTCAAATTAATGCAAGCAACATAACTGATTTACATAAAGAATATTAAAACCCCAGTAATGAATGCTTCTCTAATTTTGCAAAATATTAAATATAAAAAATAAGCAGTCTGTTATTTGGTATGGTCAAGAGATGAGAAATGTACTGATTAATCAAGGATTGTGATTAACAGAAAATTACCCTGTATATGAAATAAGGATGAAAACTTTTTAACAAATTAAAACATGATTAAAAATCCTAAGTATACATTGAATGAAATTAAATCTTGTTTTCATGATTCAGAAGACATTGCAGGATCCTGAAGTTCATCACCATAAGCATTAATTACCATTGTAGTAAAATGTAGATGTACTAGTTAATAAAAAAAAAAGTTATAGTTGATAAAACATCCTAGTGATTTTATTGCAAATTGAATGTTTACTATGATTCTGGGGGACACTACCATTAATAATTCTGAAATTTTCAGTTCAATTAATTGAAGATAATTTTTATCAAGGTAGACTCACGACCTTTGAAGATCTACTTCAGTATATGCAATATTCGCTTCCATACTATAAGTTTGGGATTATAGGATACTGCCTGTGAATCTATTTTATTTCTCTCAATTCATTCTCTAATTTAGTTAAGTTCCAATCTAAGCCAAGATGGGAGAGTTTGGGCAACTGCCTTCACAGACTGAATAGCATAATTTCTTATGGTTATTGTCGCCTGAGTCAAAGATATTGTCATGATTTTTGTCAGTCCACTCGAATATCAGGTTTGTAAGCCTCCACAAGCATATTCTAGTTGTGGAAGAGGAAGGGAGAAGGGGCGATCTCAGGAGGCAAGAGGCATGGACACAACTCTGGCTGTTCTCTTGGCACGAGCTTACCGAAGTTCGTTCCCCTGTGGCACTATGAGATCCAGATCTCAGTTTGCTTGACAGGACTTTGAGACACATAGGGCATCCCAAGAGAAACTCACATGACAAAGAAAAGACATGAATAGACCCCAACCCAAATATAGCTAACAAAAAATGATTCCCTGCAGATTTGCTCTTCTCTTCTGAAGACTCTCTCTGTCTCTGTCTCTGTCTGTCTGTATGTCTGTTTGCCTCAACCCCTCTCTGCCTCCCTCTTGCTCTCTCTCCACTCTCTTCTTGCAAATACAATGTATGGAACTATTTTTTTTCAAGCATTGTTAGTAGAATTCCTCTTCGCCATTCTTATATATGCTGGATACAAAGGAGTTTAGCCTAGGAGAGAAACAGATATTATCCACAATAATTGCTCTTGCTACTCAGCTGCTTTGGTTCAGGCATTATGCTAAATAAATATGCTCATTTAAAAAAAATTAAAGATAGAAATATTTATTTTTAAAAGTTAAGCTTAGTATTTAGGAATCAATCTATTTAAAATGTATAGATTCCCAGTCACAAGACCAGTAAGATGGTGGATTAGTTCTATGGGCTTCTTTAACTCACTAAGTTTCTCCAATGGCTCTCTCTCAAAGGGAATTATAAACTAGATTTGTGGCATTTAAAGATGAACCCAAAGGATTAAAAAAAAAAAGAAAAAGAAAATTCCCAACCAGATAAAATTTTTATAAATTAACTCATGAGAACACAAATCCTTACAATGCTCACTCAAGACCCTTCCCCAATAAGCATCAATATATTTTTGACATAAAATGACTAATGAGCTCCCTTCTTCTTCCACCCCTTCATACCTCTCCACAAACAATGCAAAGAACCTACTAGAACATCTCAATTTCTATCCACTTCCTGTGTAGACAGAGTGGAGTATTTTATTAGCTTTTTGAAGTACTTAGAAAGAAAACATTTCTAGTTTTCATATGCCACCTCTATAACATTCCCTATTCCATTATGCCCAAAGGGCTGTAAAAGGATGCATGCTCTTTGGTCCAGTAACAGTACTATTAGGTCTGTATCACAAAGAGATTTTTTTAAATGGGAAAGGACCTACTTGTACAAAAATATTTATATCTGTTCTTTGTGAGGTGGCAAAGAATTGGAAACTAAAAGGATGTCCCTCATTTGAGGAATGGCTGAACAAATACTGGAATATGATGGTGATGGAATACTATTGTGCTATCAGGAAGATGAACAAGATGATTTCAGAAAGAATTGGAAATACGTGAACTGATGCAGAGTGAAATAAGCAGAACCAGGAGAACATTATAAACTGTGACTACAATATTGAGGAACCATCAAATGTGATAGACTTTGCTACCATCAGCAATACAATGATCCAGGACAATTCTGAGGGACTTGTGAAAAAGAATGCTATCCACCTCCAGAGAAAGAACTTTTGGAGTGGGTATGCAGCTGAAAACATATTATTTATCACTTGCTTATTTGAATACAATATTTGGGGGTTTGGGTTTTATAATATTGTTAAATTCTAAAAATGAATAATATGGAAATAAGTATAATTCATATTGGATTGCTTATCAGCTCTGGATGGGGGAGGGAAGAAGGGAGGAAGATAATTTAGTTCATATAACTTTGGGAAACTTATGTGGAAATTTCATATTACACATCATTTCTAACAAATATTTCTTTAATTCCCTATTCAACCTTATCAAGCTGAAACAAAAATAAATGTTTCCCCATGAGGAGTTTCAATTTCTTACTGCCATCATTCTATTAGTTTTATGCTAGCTGATTTTATTTTAAAGCACTAGGCACATAAAATAATTCAAATTAATGAAAGAAAGAAATTAAGAAAGGAAGGAAGGAAGGAAGGAAGGAAGACAATACATAAAATATGCACATACATGTAAACACGTATAATATATAGAAGGAGAGGGGAGGGCAATCACTCGACTCGAGCATCTTCACCAAGCCCCCCCATTTATGCAATGAAGAGTTGAACATGTTCAGTCATTTTTAGTCCCTTTCTGTGACTCCATGGACCGTAACACAACGGTCCTTCTATCCTCCATTATCTACCAAAGTTTGTCTAAACTCATGTTTGTTGCCTCCATGACAGTTTTTATTCACCTCATTCTCTGCCTTCCACTTCTTTTGCTTTCAGTCTTCCCCAACATTAGGGTCTTTCCAGTGAGTCCTGTCTTCCTATTATATGGTCAAAGTGTTTAAGTTTCAGCTTCAGCATTTGCCCTTCCAATGAGAGTCTGAATTAATTTCTCTAAGTATTGACTGATTTGATCTCTTTGCTGTACAAGAGACTCTCAAAAGTCTTCTCTGGCATGACAGTGCAGAAGCATCAATTCTGTGGTGTTCAGCTTTCCTTTAATCAAACTCTTACACTATACATTACTACTGGGGGAAAAACTAGCAGAAAAAAAACATAATTTTGATTATATGGACTTTTTTGGGCAAGGTGATATCTCTGCTGTTTTAATATTCTGTCCATATTTGCCATAGTTTTCCTTCCAAGTCTTTTCACAGCTGCAGCAATATTTGAACCCAAGAATGATAAAATATGACACTCTGTGTGTGTATGGGTGTATATAGTTAAGTATACATGCACATATAATCCATATGTATATTATAATACATATGTAAACACTCAGGTATATACATATAGTCAGATATTACTTTTCTCAAGGTTGAATTTGCATATGATATATATGTATACATTCTATCCCCAATGTTTTCTTAATTTTCTATATTATACATACACATGTGTATTATGTACATGTATGTGCATGTATATACTTGGAGATACACAAATATACATATTTGACGCTTGAAAAACAATGAACATATTTTATATTGTTATATTATATATATATAGGATAATAAACACAAAGCATCCAAAACCATGTGATTACTTCACTAATTAAAGAAAAAAAACCTTTGACAAAATGGCAAAACTGTAAATTATAGCCATATCATGGAAAAGTATCTATTTGAAACAAAAAACAATCAGGTAGAAAGTGATTCAAGCAATTAGCAAATTTCTGAGGTCTGACTATGTCACTCCTCACTCATATTCAGTAAAATACTATGGCTCCTTACTATCCTGATGATCAAATATAAAATACTTTTAGTATTCAAGCTTTTCATAGCCTGTCCATTCCCCCCTACTTTTCTAGTCTTCTTATACCTAACTTCCTACACCTCATACACCGTGATCTAATGACAATTACTTTTTATTCCTTACATTAGACACTCCATCTTCAGCTCACTGTGTTTTCACTGGGATTCCTCCAATACCTGGAGTCGTCCCACTCTTTATTTCTACTTAGTGGTTTGCTTCAGGTTTCTTTTAAAATACTCAGTTTTTGTAAAAAGCCTCTTTTGACTTGTATTATTGTTATTCCCTTCCCTCTGAGAATATCTTCAATCTATCCTTTCTCTGACTTTTTGTATTTACTTATTTGTCTTCCTAAAGCTCTTTGAAAAAAGTACTTATTTTATAATTTTTTTTCCTGTTCCCTCAACATAGAACCCTTTCTGGAACACAGTAAGTGATTTATAAATGTTTGTAGATTGCCCCTGACTGCATGTATTGGGCATAGTAGAATAGGAAACATCTGTTTTTCCTCAGCAACTGCAGTTTCTGGCCCATAGAGAAAAAATGAAGTACAAAGGCAGTTGTAAACATGTATGGTAGTATTGTCAATTCTAAAATCTTCTCCCTCCCAAGCATCTACACCAGTGATTCCCAAAGTGGGTGCCACCACCCCCTGGTGGGTGCTGCAGCAATCCAAGTGGGCAGTGATGGCCACAGGTGCATTTATGTTTCCTATTAATTGCTATTAAAATTTTTTAAATAATTCCAGGGGGCTAAGTAATATTTTTCTGGAAAAGGGAAGGTAGGCCAAAAAAGTTTGGGAACCATTGATCTACACAATCCAAATTCACTGAATAATTTTCTCCTCTCCTTACTACTGGCCACTATTAGATTCTCCTTGGATCTGGGGAAGTGGGGCCAGTATAGATTTTTTCAAACTCATGATAATTTTCGTTTCGTTTACTGTGATGCTACTGTAATGTAAACTTAGGTATTTATTGCTTTCTGTTATTGTGATTATATTGTAAATCTGAAAAAAATATTTTCAATCACTATATAAATTGAAAGAAAGGGGAAGCACCTTCAGAGATTAGATTATTTATTGGAGGACTTACTTATGAAATCATTTCATATGATATTATTCTTTAAGAGGTGAGAGACTGACAAAAGAGAAAGAAGGAAGAACAATGGGGTATTAAATAAAAAATTTAAATGAATCTTAATAGAATTTTTAGAATTAGAAAAATTACATGAAATTATAAATGATATCTGAGTAATTCAATGGATGGGTTCTATGGTAGCTTTATAAACCTGTCAATGGATAATTATATAGTGACAAGATTTATTCATTATATAACTTAATAATTATTCACAATACGAAGACTGTAGATTTAGAATAGGATGGGACCCTAAGTAAGTCATGATTTCCCAACCCTTCATATTACAAATTAGGAAAGTGCCGTGCAAAGACAGTAAGTGATTTGCCTAAGGTTACCCAAGTAACAAGTTCAAGACCTGGGTTTCTGTCCTATAAGGAACTAAGAAATTAAGTGGTTTGTCCAAGATCATATAGTAAGTGAAAAGGCAATTCTTGAATCTATATCTTCCATGTTCCAAAGCTAGTTCTTTTAATTATTTTTAATTCATTCATTCTCTTTCTCTCTCTCTCTCTCTCTCTCTCTCTCTCTCTCTCTCTCTCTCTCTCTCTCTCATCTCCTCTCCTCTCCTCTCCTCTCCTCTCTCCTCTCTCTCTCCCATTACATTAAATAATTTAAATCTCAAAGCCACCTATTACCTTCCATTACCCAATGGTTGAGCAGCTCATAAATGTCAAAAGCAGGATATGAAGCCAACTTTTCCCTTAGTCTACCACTTATTCTGCCCTACTCCATGCTTCTAAAATATGGCTTCTCTCCCACACAACTAGAACTGAAAGAATAGGTAAAAAAGAAGAAATTATGGATAAATATGGCTAGCTGCCTCAATAATGAATCCCACTTTATACCAATAAAATACTATTTTGTTTTCTTTTGACTTGGTATAGTGTGGGACATGGAATTTTTCTGTTAATAGGTATATCCATAACATAACTTCAGAGAAGTGGAAAACTATCTTCCCTTTCCCTCCCTCTCACTTTCAAAACTATTACTAAGTAGTTCAACTCTAAAATCTTTTCTGCCTTTTTGTCCCACCCTGGATTATTCCAAACATCATCACCACCATCATTTCCCCACTGCCCTTCCCTCCTCACCCTTTTCCTGTTCCCCTTCTCCCTTTTCCCCCTTCCAAGAACACTACATCCTTTGATCCACTTAAAATGAGAAATTTACAAAAATAATAATTTTTAAACAAATCAAGAGAAAAGTGTTTTTAATGCTGTTGGGAATGATTCGTTATGTTTCTTTTGTGGTCTGTGTTCTGTTTGGATATTTTCTGTATGTAACTGTAGTTTTAAAAAAAAGCAAAAAAGTTATATATTACCAAATGGAGGGTACCAGGCAAATGTGCAAACTGGGTTAACTACAAATTTATCAACAGCGTCCATATTGGAACAAAATAGTCCTTTTACTGATCCCTAATTGCTTATTTGCCCTCTTTACAATAGAGGTTGTTCCAAACCTTTTCTCTTTAGTCCTCATATACTATGTCTCCCTACTCCTTCTCAGATGAAGATATCACTTCATATATTACTGAAGTGTAGATGCCCACCACATCATCTTTTACCTTATTCTTCTCAAGAAAAGACCTCACCTCATACTTTATAAAATAAGGAGGCTATTTGCAATTTGCTTCTCTTCTCTTCATCTTGAAACCCCTTAATCTCAGCCTCTCTTCTCTTCAGTAGTCCCTATTTACATCTTTAATATTTTATTTGTTTACTCCATTTTAAAGGTTTCTTTTTAAAAAGTGAGTATCCAGTTCTAAAAGATTTTTATATTCCTTTTAATAAGCTTTTAATTTCTAAAATTATAGTAAAATAAATGTGTGTGTTTGGTGTATAAGAATCCAATTCTTATTTAAGATGCTAATTTAAAATGTCATCAAAATGTGTTTACTAGGAAAATCCATTGAGACTTACTATCTAATTTTCAAATGCATCCTGGGGGCACAGTTAGTCACAACTCAGATCTTTCATTATAGGAATAATAAACATCATCCAAATATACACAATCACATACACACTTAAGTCTGATCAATTAACCTATTTTCTTTAAAACCAGCCATTGTATCAAGCAGTTTAAGATACTTGGATGTTTCATTCCTAGTTGATAAGCCAACATATGCAAAAAAATATCTTTCTTATTTCCATTTTAATTAGATGACATTAAAATGGTAATTCATCAAGAGATTTTAATGCATAATTACTTATTATGGGTTTTAAATGAATGGGCACTTTTGATGAATTTAAGAGCTTATAATCAGTGAGCCTTTTTCTACTATCAGTAGGGATTTGTTGCTACACATATTTCTATCACATTCTTAGTGGGATTTACTGGTACTGCTAGTATCTATCAAAAGAATACTAGGAATATTTAAAAGACTACATGTCTTAAGTAGACATAATAGCATCATCATAAATTTAGCACTAAAATGAGTCTTAGAGAATGAGTACAAACTTTTCTTTTAAAGATAAGAAAATGAGGGCACAGAAAAGATAAATGACAGGTCTGTGGTTACAATTCCAGAGTGCCTGAAGCAGGATTCAAACTCTGGGATTCCTGACATCAATTCAAGCATTTTCTCTACTGTATTACTTTTAAAATTTTGGTCAATTTTCCTATGAGAATAATAAAATAGATTATTTATATCTTCTGGGACATTTCTAATCTGAGTTTTATAAGACATGATAAATATTATTCAAGGATTTCATGTTAATAAATGGAAAAAGGTAAAGTTTCTGCAAAATCTTTGTTTAGGATATCAAAATTTCAAATTAATAGAAAATAACATTTAAGCAGTGAGCACTCTCTTGGGGACCATCAGAGTCAAAACAGTTGAAGTTATTTAAATTGAAAAGATGATAGATAACTAGATTATTATAATTTATAGATAATATGTTATTAAAAGATAAAATAATAACAATTATTTATTTATGCTTAACTGCCTATTATCTAAACTCTATGTATCACCTAATTCAACTGCCTCGCTGTACAGATAATGAAAATGAAGGTTAAAGAATCAAAGTTACACGCACAAGGTTAGCAAATGACAGAGAGTAATTGACAATCAGTGATTGACAGAGGTAGGAATTTAAAACAAATTAACTTCCCTTTTCACTACTTCTTGACTCTGATATGTTAGAATTAAAAGGAATGAATGGAAGGAAGGAAGGAAGGAAGGAAGGAAGGAAGGAAGGAAGGAAGGAAGGGAGGAAGGAAGGAAGGAAGGGAGG
>NC_058134.1:278537666-278552191 GCF_016433145.1 Gracilinanus agilis | reverse complement strand
GAAGGAAGGAAGGGAGGGAGGGAGGGAGGGAGGGAGGGAGGGAGGGAGGGAGGGAGGAAAGTATAATGTTTTAGTCTGCATTAAGATTCCATCATTCTTCATCAGAGTTGATGGCATTTTTCATCAAAGGTTTTTGGGATTCCCTTGGTCTACTGCATTGCTGGGAATAACTAAGTCATTCACTGTTCAAAAGAGATATTACTGTCACCCCATACAATGTGATTTTGGTTCTGCTCACTTCACTTTGCATCAGTTCATGTAGGTCTTTCCAGATTTTTCTGAAATCATTCTGCTTGTCATATCTTACAACACAATAGTATTCAGTCACAATAATATAACACAACTTGTTCAAAAATTCTACAGTTCCTCCCTTATCCATAGGTCTGAAAAGTAGACTATTATATGCCCCTCTAATTATGTTTACAGAATTACCCATGTTGAACTTATATTGTGTACAATGTGAGGTGGTGGTCTATTCCCAATCTCTGCCATGCCATTTTATACTTTTCCCAACAGCTTTTGTCAAAAAATGAATTCTTTTCTCAAAATTGGATCTTTTTGATTTACCAAATGCTAAATTACTAGAGTAATTTATTATGAAATAGTGTGTATCCAATCTCTTCCATTGAATACATCACTATTTTTTAGCTAGTGCCAGACTTTTTTTGATGATTATTATTCCTTTGTAAAAAGTTTAATATCTGGCAGGTCACTTTCCTGTACATTTTTTCATTGATTACCTTGATATTATTGAACTTTTTGTTCTTCCTAATGAATTTTTTAATTCTTTTTTTCTAGTTTCATAAAATAATTTTTGAGGAGTTTAATTGGTATGGCACTGAATATTTATATTAGTTTAGGTAAAATTGTCATTTTAATTATATTTGCTCAGCCTTCACATGAGAAATTAATACTTTTCCAATTGTTTAGATCTGACTTTACATATGTGAAAAGTTTTGTAATTAAGTTTATATAGTTCTTGGGTTTGTTTTGGCAGACTGACTCCCAAATATTTTAATTTACTACTGTAATTTTAAATGGAATTTCTTTTTCTATCTTTTACTGCTAGACTTTGTGGGTATGCTGATGACTTAATGTGGACTTATTTTATATTCTACAACTTTGAAGGTTTTCTTTTTTTGTCTTCATTTGTCTATTCTAATTCCTTTAATTTATTTTTCTTCTCTTATTGGTAGAATATTTTTAGTACAATACTGAATAATAGTAATGATAATTGACATCTTTGTGTCACTCCTGATCTTACTAGGAGGGTTTATTTTTTTTTTAAACCCTTGTACTTTGGTGTATTGTCTCATAGGTGGAAGATTGGTAAGGGTGGGCAATGGGGGTCAAGTGACCTGCCCAGGGTCACACAGCTGGGAAGTGGCTGAGGCCGGGTTTGAACCTAGGACCTCCTGTCTCTATGCCTGACTCTCACTCCACTGAGCTACCCAGCTGCCCCCCGGAGGGTTTATTTTTAATCTTGCCTCCTGATCTTACTAGGAGGGTTTTTTATCTTACCCCTATTATAGATATTACTCGCTTATGGTTGTAAATAGCTGGGGTCCATCACTTTAAGGAAAGCCCCACTTATTTCAATATTTTCTAATATTTTCATAAGGAATGGGTTTTCTATTTTTTCAAAAGCTTTTTCTGCATCATATGGTTTCTGTTGGTTTTGTTATTGCTATGGTCAATTATTCTGATAGTTTTCCTAATATAGATCCAGTCCTGTTTTCCTCGTATAAAACCCTCTAATTCAATGTGAACGATCTTTGTGATATATTGCTGTATTCCCCTTGCTAGTACTTTATTTAAATTTTTGCAGCAATATTCATAAATGAAATTGGGCTACAGTTTCCTTTCTCTGTTTTTGCTCTTCCTGGTTTAGGTATAAGCACCATATTTGTGTCATAAAATGAATTTTCTAGGAGTCCTTCTTTGCCTATTTTTTTAAGACCCTTAACTTCTGTGTTTTGGCTCATAGGGGGAAGAGTGGTAAGGGTGGGCAATGGGGGTCAAGTGACTTGTCACACAGCTGGGAAGTGTCTGAAGCCAGATTTGAACCTAGGACCTCCTGTCTCTAGGGCTGACTCTCAATTCACTGAGCTACCCAGCTGCCCCTTTGCCTATTTTTCCAAATCATTTATTTATTATTAGAATTAATTGTTATTTAAATATTTCATAATATTCACTTGTGAATCCATTGGGCTCTGGAGATTTTTCTTTGTGCCTTCACTGACAGCTTGCTCAATTTCTTTTTTTAAGATACAATTGTTTATGTTTCCTATTTCCTCTTCTGTTAATCTGGAAAGTTTATTTTTTCATTAATATTCATCCATTTCATGTATATTATCAATTTTATTAGCATATAATTGGGTAAAATAACTCCTAATAACTGTTTTCATTTGATCTTAATTGGTGATGAATTCACCCTTTCAATTTTTTTGATACTAGTACTTTGATTTTCTTTCCTTTTTTAAATTAAATTAAAACATGGTTTATTTTGTTTGTTTTTCACAGAATCTGCTTTTAGCTTTATTAGTTTCAATGAGTTAGTTACTTTTAGTTTTATTAATTTCACTTTGATTTTCAAGATTTCCAATCTGGTGTTTGGGGTTTTTAATTTGTTCTTTTGCCAAAATTTTAGTTGCATCCCCAGGTCAATCTTTTTTTTTCCTGGATAGCATCTCATTGTAGTTAATGTATGTATATTCCTTCTAATTGCCCTAATATTGATAAAGTTTTTTATTGATTTTATTTGTATCATACAAAACACACTTTCATACTGGTCAAATTTGTAAGAACACATTCATGCAAAATTAAAACCCCCAAATAAAACATTAATACACTGATGTAAAGAAAATATACTTCAATCTGCTTCCATAGGACTCCAACATTCTTTCTTGGGAGGTGGATAACATTCCCCATCATAAATCTTTCAGAATTGTCCTACATCATTTCATTACTGAGAGTAGTCAAGTTTTCATCATAGTTGATCATCATACTATATTGCTGTGACTGTATATAATGTTCTCCTAGTTTTGCTTATTTTACTCTGCATAATTTCATACAGATCTTAGTTGCTCTTTCTGAAATCATCCTGTTCATCATTCCTTATAGCATGTTAGTATTCCATCATTGTCATATACCACAATTTGCTCACTCATTCCCCAACTGATGGATACCCTTCAAATTCCAATTCTTTGCCACGAGAGAAAAGGGCTGCTATAAATATTTTTGCACAAGTAGGTCCTTTTCCTTTTTTTTTCCCCTTGGGAAACAGACCCAGGAGTAGTATTATAGGATCAAAGCTATGCACAGTTTTATAGCCCTTAGGGTACAGTCCATAATTGTCCTCCAGAATCGTTAAATCGTTTCACAATTCTATCAACAATACATTTATCGGAGAAATTTGTTATGGAACTTTCCCCAGTTTGTTGTTTCCTTTCTAATCTTGGTTACATTGGTTTTGTTTCTCTGTACATTAAGGAAATTTTATCCTTCTAATTATGTGTTCTCTCTTTATCCCAGATTTGATGAGAGTTGGGTTCTTTTACTCCCAGTCCTCCATCCCCTCTTCCCCTTCTCCACCGCAGTTCCTCCACTCATTCTTCCTCCATATTGGAGAGCCATTCCACCTTTCCCCCTCCTGGTTTATTCCACTAACACAGTGATGGGCAACGTTTTGAGCTTGGTGTGTCAAAATTCACCAAAAAACCGCTCCTTTCACTCTGCATCCATTCCTGGAGACTTTCCAGTTCACATGGAATTCCTCCAGTTTATTATTCCTTTTACCACAATAATATTCCATCACCAGCATATACCCCAGTTTGTTCATCCATTCCTCAATTGAAGGACATACCCTCATTTTCTAGTTTTTTGCCATCACAAAAATCACGGCTATAAATATTTTCATACAAGTCTGTTTATCTATGATCTCTTTGGGGAACAGACCCAACAATGGTATGGCTGGATCAAAGGGCAGGCAATCTTTTATAGCCCTTTGAGCATAGTTCCAAATTGCCATCCAGAATGGTTGGATCAGTTCACAACTCCAACAGCAATGCATTAATGTCCCAATTTGGCCACATCCCCTCCAACATTCATTAGTCTCCCCTACTATCATTTTAGCCAATCTTCTAGGTGTGAGGCGATACCTCAGCATAGTTTTGATTTGCATTTCTTTAATTATTAGAGATTTAGAGCACTTTCTCATGTGCTTATTGATAGTTTTTTATTTCTTTATCTGAAAATTACCTATTCATGTCCCTTGCCCATTTAGCGATTGGGGAATGGCTTGATTTTTTATACAATTGATTTAACTCCTTATATATTTGAGTAATTAGACCCCTGTCAGAGTTTTTTGCTATAAAGATTTTTTCCCAATTTGTTGTTTCCCTTCTGATTTTGGTTACATTGTTTTTGTTTGTATAAAAGCTTTTTAATTTAGTATAATCAATCATCCCATTCACATTCAGAGTTATAATTATCAGTTGTGTATTCCCCAACATTTTGGTATTCTCTCTTAGTTCTACCCCTTCTTCTTAGGCTATTTCCTTTTAAACCAGTGATTTGTTTTAAATCAGTAACCCTTGTCCCGTCCCTTGATTTACTACCCTTTCTACCCCCTCCCTTGTTATTCCCCTCTTTTTATTTTTAAGGCCTAATGAATTCCCTCTCCCTTCTCCTCCCCTCCCTTTTTTGACCTCCCCACTCCCCTGCTCCCTTTGGTTTATCCCTTCTGACTTTCTCAGTAGGGTTAGACAGAGTTCTATATCTCAATGGATATACTTCTTTCTCAGGGTTAATTACACTGAGAGTAAGATTTAAATATTACCTCTTAATGCCGTCTTCCTCTCCTTCTTATTAATAGTATTCATCCCCTCCCCTTCCCATGCCCTCTTTGTGTGTAATAGAATATCCTATTTTTCTTATTCATTCAAGTTTCTCTTGGTGTCCTCTAATATTCACCCCCCTCTTTCCCACCCACCCCCTTATCATCTTAAACCATTTAGTATTCCAACCTCTCCCTGTGAATAATTCTTCTAATTACTATAATAGTAGATACTATACTAGTAGATATATACTAGTAGAACTATACTACAGAGAATTACCTATAACATTTCTCCACATAAGAATACAAATAATTAGATCTTATTGAAGCCCTTAAAGAGGCAAATTTAAAAATAAGTTTTCTTTTTTTTCCCTCTGTTTCTTATTTACCTTTTCATGTTTCTCTTGGTTTTTGTGGTTGGATATCGAACTTTCCATTTAGTCCTGGTCTTTTCTGTGCAAATATTTGGAAATCTTCTATCTTATTGAATGCCCATACTTTCCCCTGGAAGTACATAGTCAGTTTTGATGGGTAGGTGATCCTTGGTTGTAGATGCAGTTCTCTTGCCTTTCTGAATTATCATATTCCAAGCCTTGTGGTCTTTTAGTGTGGAGGCTGCCAGATCCTGTGTGATCCTGATTGGTGCCCTTTGATATCTGAATTGTCTCTTTCTGGCTTCTTGTAAAATTTTTTCTTTTACTTGGAAGCTCTTGAATTTGGCTATTATATTCCTGAGGGTTGTCTTTTCAGGGTTTAGTGTAGAGGGTCATCTATGAATCCTTTCAATATTGATATTGCACTCTTGTTGTAGAACTTCAGGGCAATTTTGCTGAATAATTTCCTTTAGTATAGAGTCCAAATTTCTATTAATTTCTGCTTATTCAGGAAGACCAATGATACTCAAATTGTCTCTTCTAGACCTGTTTCTTGCTCTGTCAATTTCTCGGTGAGATATTTCATGTTTCCTTCTTTTTTATCAGTCTTTTGACTTTGCTTCATTTGTTCTTGTTATCTTGAGAGATCATTGGCTTCTACTTGCCCAATTCTTATCTGTAGAGACTGGTTTTCTGCTATATTCTTTTGATTTTTCTTTTCTATTTGGTCTATCCTGTTTTCCAGCTGTTTGATTTTGGTTTCCAATTTGCTTATCAATTCTTTTGATAATTCTTTCTAATTGTCCAGTTCTGCCTTTAGAGACTGGTTTTTGGCTATAATCTTTTGGTTTTCCTTTTGAATCTGGTCTGTTTGGTTCTTCAAGGCTTCCAGCTGGTCATTTCTGGTTTTCAATTTGCTTATAAGTCCATTTGATTTCTGAGCCTCACTTTCTAATTGCGAAATTCTGCCTTTTAAACTGTCATTTTCTTGCCAGATCCCTTCCATCTTTCTCATAATCTCAGATTTGAACTCTTCAATAGCTTATGACCAGTTTTCATTTTGGGGGGAAGGTTTGGATATGAATACTTGTTTGTTCTCCTCTGCTGTTTGCTCTATTGTCTGGATTTTTTCTGTGTAAAAGTTGTCGAGTGTTAAAGATTTCTTCTTGATATTTCTTTTCTGGGGTTCTTGTCTCTGGCTTGCCATTGTTAGTCCAGCACCCTCTCAGCTTTATCCTCACACTCAGGGTCTGTCTGTGCTCTTTAGGCTCCTCAGGTCTCAGGTCTAGTTGTTCTCAGGATCAAGCCTCCTGGTGGTCCCCTTGCTTGTTCCTCTGCCCAAGGCTCCATTAACAGTCTCAGGGTGCTGCTTCCCCAGTCATGGACCCCTCTGCTCTGGGTCCCCACACATGGTCCACTCCTGCACTCAGAATCCACGTCTTCAGCAGCAACCACGCCTGTGCTCAGGGCCAGTGTTCAAAGTCTGAGCGTTCTTTAGCCTCTTGGGGGTCTTAAGTCTTGCTGCTCTCAGGAACAGGCCCTGGAGCTGCCAATGATTTAATGGGTGCCCCAAGCTCGCTCTAGCTCTTGTGTGCTGGCTTTGGCACTGTAGGTGGGGGGTGGAGGGGGTTGCTCAGCTCGTGCTCTAGTGATAGCTGTTTCACCCCTTTATAGCACGGAAATGCCCCAATCCCACATATCTTCAATGTTGCGCCCTGCTGTGAGGTCCCTTCGTTGGTCTGGATTTGTTTTTATGTCTTCTTGAGGAGTCCTGTATGGGTGGGTTAGGAGAGGTCAAGCAGCTGTTTTTTATTCTGCCACCATCTTAACCCGGAAGCCCCTTTTCCACTTTTTTCCCCTCAGTCTCTCATTTGTTTTTTGAGTTATTCTTAAAGCTCTCCCAAAAGCTTTTTTTGAGCTTGAGACCATTTATCATATTTCTTCACTATTTTAAAAGTAAGTTTTAATTCACTGTCCTTTGAGTTTGAGCCAAAGTCTTCTCTGTCCCCATAGGAGTTATTAATAGTTAGGTTCTTTCTTCTTTGGTTTTTCATTTTTATCAATTTTTTTTAATTTTTAGTGGCCAGGCCAATAAATTTAATTATTGTCATTTTCTGAAATTCCAGTGTTCCCATTGGTTTAATGTATGTTATCTCAGATTTCAGGGTTTTTTGTGTGTTTTTTGCAAGGTATACATAATTAATACAGTTTTATAGTCCAGAGTTGGATGTACTCCCATCCCTCCCACTTAAGTCCCAGTTTTTGATTGACCACAGGTGCTCCAATCAGGACCTATGGGCAGTTCTGCTACTGTCACTGTAAAAAGCCATTCCACTTCCAACTGTGTGCAACAACCAAAATTTCCATTCTCCTGGTAGTGACCATAGTTGATGGTAGCTCAGTCCCTCACCAGTCCACAGTCCTTCCTCACTCCTCTCCTACCACTATATCCTGGGACAGAGCAGGTGTCCAATTTGAGTTTTTAGGTCCTCCAAAATCCCTCATTTGTTAGTAATGAGACTTGAGGTCCTATTCTTAAAGCTTGGCTCCCTCCCACTTTTAGGTGTCCATTCCTTCACCTCCCCAGCTGTGGTCCAGGAGAGGTCTCCAGAGCAGCAAGGCTGCAGGAGACACAGCTGCTCCTAGAGTCCTCTGCCTATGGATTCAGGTTCTAGTTATATCCTCAGGGATGCAGTCCTGCCCCAGATCTCCACCCCAGCAAACCAGGGAAGGTTGCTAATCTTGCTCTCTCAGGCTACTTTATGGATTCCTTCTAATTGTTCTGTTCCTGCCCCGCAGTGATTAGAGTGCTGAAACTGCGGCTAGGAAAATAAAAACTTTGTTATCCTAGTTGTCCGTGGCTATTCAGTTTCACAGTGGACTGCTATCTATCTTTGCTGCTTTTACTGTTGATTTTATGGAGTTATTTTTGGTTTTAAGAGGTCAAGAAAACTTTACACCCTAATCTACCATCTTCCCACCAAAAAATGGCCTTTTTTTGGTCTTTCTAAAATTCTCAATTTCCTTGAATATCCATTTTCCCACAGAAGAATTATACTCATTTTTACTGAGTATACAATTCTTGCTTATACCTTAAGTCTTTTGCCTTCTGGAATATCATATTTTAAGCACTCTGATCTTCTATGGTAGAAGCAGCTAAATCTTGTATTATCCTGATGAAGGCTCCATGTATTTCCATTCTTTGTTTCTGGCTGCTTTTAGTATTGTCTCCTTAAGAGCCCAGGAATTTGGATATAACATTCCTGGGATTTTTTATTCTAGGGTTTCTTTCTGGAGATGATCAGTAGATTCTTTCAATATCTTTTTTTACTGTCTGATTCTAGGATATCATGGCAATTTTCCTTGTTAATTTTTTAAAAATCCAATGTCTACATTCTTTTTTGTCACAACTTTCTAAGAGTCAAATAATTCTTAAACTATCTCCTTGATCTGTCTTTCAGGACAGTTGTTTTTGGAATGAAAAATTTCATATTTTCTATTTTTTATTCTTTTTATTTTTTCCCTTCATTCTTCTAGAGGTCTTCTCCTCGAAATACTCCTAGCCTTTATTCCCTTAAATGCTAGTATTTTCTGCAGTTTTATCTATTTGAAGTGCCCCTCCCATATAATTTTTTGCTTAACCAAGTAATCATAACTTTTTGATTCTCGTAAAGGAATTTGCTTTGTTAATCCCTTGTTGGGCAGCTAGATGACACAGTAGATAAAGAAAATCAGGCCTGGCATCAGGAAGACCTGGGTTTGGATCTAACCTTTTATCTTTAAAAGCTATGTGAACCTAGGGAAGTCACTTACCCCTATTTGCCTCAGCTTCCTCATCTGTAAAATGACCTGGAAAAGTAAATGACAAACCACCCCAAAATCTTTCCTAAGAACACCTCAAATGGGTTCATGAAAAGTCAGACCAACAACCTCTTGGTAATATATTAATATTTCATTACTTAATTATTTTTTTCTTTCTTTTAGTGACTATGTAAAATGGGAGTGAAAGTTACAGGGAAGCAAAATTCCTTCCTCATATTAGTAAAATTACTAATATGCAGAATATGTGTATATATATATATGTGTGTGTGTGTATATATATGTAGAGAGACATATTGATTTTTAAAACATTTTAATTAAGGAGATATAACTTATCAATATTATATCAAAGCATTCAAATCAAATGTGAAATATTTAATAAAACTTCTGAATAGTTTGCTTCCAGTATAATGAGAGTGCAATTTCCAAATATGCAAACAGCTGACATCAGGTAGTCAAAGCAAAATGATGATTTACTGAATGCTTTACTCTTCATCCAGATACCCCAACATTGCATAAACAACAGCCATAAAGATAAATGCATTTATTCTGCTACTTCTACCTTTCCTATTTGAAATATAGTAACATTTTGCACATCAGCTCAAATAAATGACATTTTTTGAAAGATGCTCAAATTATCTGGCCTTCTGAGAATCTGACTGCTTTATTATTGGACATCAATACGTTTCTACCAACAATGTTGACATGCCATTAATTGTGACTGTAAATCTGAGCTAGATCCTTGAAGAAATTGTAATCGATGCCCAATGGCATCTAGCTGGTCTCCTAAATTGTTCATCAATAAAATAAATTCTATCCTTGAGGAATATATAAATATATATGAGCATGTGTGTATAGATGTATCCACATATACATCTATATGTATTGACCCAAACAGGGAATTAGTTCTCTTCATTCAAAACACTAATAAAAGCTGTAACTTTGCCTTAGGCCAAGGTAAAACAAAACACAATGAATCAGTTTTTTGGTTTATAAATCCTATATATACATATTTATTTTGCTGGCATATATTACTTTCCTGATCCAGCCTGACTCATCCTCCTATGGGAAAGGAAACAAGATCATCTTTATTATTCTCCTCCTCATAAAGAAGTATTGATCAGGTACCTACTAGGTGTTAGAGTTAGCTGAGACATAGTTAAATTCATAGAAAAAGTAGAGTAATTTTCTGCTATACTCAGGGCTTTCTGTCCATCAAAATTTGTGTTTGGGTCATGAGTCTGGCAAATTACAATCAGCATCTTGAATTTGAAGACTCCAGAAACCTACTTCTTTTAGGATAGATCCAGATGATGGTTGTTAGATCCAGGAAAGGCATTATTCAAGAGGGCTATCCAACTTTTCTGTTTTGAGATGATTAATAAATTGGAAAGGAAGGAGAAAGAAAGAGGGAGGGAGACAGAGACTTGAGACAGAGAAAGACACAAAGAGACACAGAGAGAAAGAGAGACAGAGACAGACAGAGAGAAAGAGGGAGGGAGAGACACTCAAATAGACAGACAGAAAGGGAGACAGAGAGAGAGTCCATCTCTGAAAAAGCAAATTGAACAAATTAAATTTTAGAGTGTTTAAGCTACAAGGGACTTGTGAGATTATATAATTACATAGCCTCATTTTACAAATAAGAAAACTGAGACATATAGAGGTCCTGTGGTCTGCTCAAGCTTAAGAAATGCCCAGAATCAGAGACTTGGAAAGGACCTAAAAAGTCAGCGAGCCCAATGCTGTAATTAAAAAGTACATCCTAGGACACTGCTTCCCCCACCATTGCTTTCCCTTTCCCCAGAGATGGAAAACAAACTAAAGATAGTCAGATAAACACAGATTAGAATGCAGATGTAATGATTCAAAATGATTCAAATTACTCCTACATGACGTTTAAATACAATACCACTAGAGATGTTTCAATAAAATATTACATGATGAACACTCAAGAGACATACAGAATACTCCATCTTTACATTGAGGGTCCGATGTCTCTTTATAACTTTTGCACAAAATTCTCTCTTTGTATTTTATAGTTTTTCATCACCTGCCCCCTTCCTACTGCACAACTGGCCCAGTGAGAGAAAGTGATTTAGTTTCACTCTCACTAACCAGAGTTTAGAATACCCAGCTGGGTATTCAGGGGATCCTTGAGTGGATCTACCATTATCCACATCTGTGGGTCTCTCCACCTAAATTCTTTTTTTAGTTGGCGAGTTGGTACAAGACAAAACCTTAAGACATTTAAAGTTTTTTTAAGCTCAAAAGACATTTAAAAGCCTTGGATCCTTACAGATGGACAAGAATTTTTTACAAATTGTCTTCGAATATGGCCTATGTTATCATCAAATAAAATGGACTAGAAGCTTTTCTTTATTATCGAGGGTACTAGATCAGTATTTGACCTACAGATCTGTTAGCTAGCTCCCTCCTTGCTACATAATCAAACCATTCCCTTTATCTTTAATTATGTCTTTTATATCACTTCTTGAATATAAGCAGGCATGCTGCATATGTTGCAATGAAATTATTCCAAAATGGAAAAAATATAGATAGTTCTAAATTTTTGGAGATGAAGATATTCATGTTTATAGTGATATAAGATAAGTAGAAAAACTCAGCAAACTTTTAAAAACACCTTTTATGTGGCATGCTTCACTGATGATAAAACAATTTTTGAAAATCAACAACGAGAATTTGAAGAAAAGATTTTTGACTTAAAAGCAGGTCAAATAACTTAATAAATCTTTGTGGCAATACATGAGAAAATGGCAATGATACAACATGCCAAAAATTTGGTAGAGAGCCAAAACCATCTTTAGAGTACATTTTATATCTCTAAACATTTTGATTATTCAAAAAGAGAAATAGAACAGAGAGAAATAAACAGAGAAAGAGAGAAGCATTTATTAAATAAATATTTGCTATATGACAGGCATTATGTTAAACACTGAGGACAAAACTACAAGTAATATACGCTTTACCCTCAGAGTTTGCATTAGAAAGGAGAGCTTTAAAATAGGGGAATCATGGCATGGAATATTGAGGAAGTGGTATGGAGACAAACTGTGGCAAGATAAGGCAGAATCAGATGATTGAAAAGTTAATCACAATTATAGAAGATAAGGGTGGAAATGAAAATGATGATCAGAGAACAAATAAATATAAGACCAAAAAAACTATAACAAGTTATTCCACGTAAACACAAAAATAAAAATTAAGAAAATTAAAAGGGGCAAAATTGAAAACAACTAAAAGTTACACAAATAAATAAAAATAACACAAATTTAAAAAGTAAGAGATGTTTAAAGCACCTAAGAAAAAAGAATATTTAAATATATTCACAGAGAGAGGAGAGAGTGAGAGCAGAGAACGAGAAAGAGAAAATGGCAAAATGACAATGGCTCAAGGCAGAATCTTCTACGTTTATATTTCTTGCTTAATTTTGCTATATACAAGAGAACTATTCTTTTAGATGAGAACTACCAAGTCAATTGTCTTGCTCTTCAAAATCAAAGAGATTTATAAATAATTATGAGAGCTAGTACTTACATAGTTACTACTCTTATTTGATTTGATCATGATATTTTCACTTGATGTCACAGTTTGATATTTTCTCTCCTCTGGTAACCAGTTAGTGACGTCCTAGCATTTTTGGACTAGATCAAGAATCTTTAGGATAGGAGAAAAACACTCAACTTTCTCCCCATTTATCTCTGAATTATTGTGATTCTTTATTGAATAATCTTGATTAGTTATTAAAATTATCTAGAACTGCATCTCAAAATATCTAAAGAGGTGAGACAAAAGAAAGCATCCTTCTCCCCTGCTATTCTGCCCATTATCCCAACCTAACCTACCCCAAGAAAGGAAGATTCATAATACCTGGCATGTATTATGAAATAAGCACAAAGGTTTCTAATAACATGATTTTGGTTTTCATAGAGAAAATGAACTACAAGTACAATACTTCTCACCAAAATACCATATATTTATTTAGAATTTGCTTAAACCCATTTAGTCTCTTCCTATATTATGTAATCTCCTTAAAGACAGGAAAATTTTAGTTGTTTTCTTTGTATCTAGGAACCTTGCGTAGAGTCCAGCACATAAATGCTCCATTGATCATATTTGTTGTTTTTGTTTCTGTTTGGACACAAAGCAGAGCCACCTGCAAAATATATCTTCAAAATAAAACCTTTTGAGGGGGCTCTAGCATTCTGACACAGAATATGGTGGGCAATTTATCCAGTCTTTCAGAGAATGTTTATTTCTTCTTATCTTGATACTTTTTATATCATTCCCTAACAGTTCCCCTATTTTTGATAAAGCAGGATGTATATCTACTTTTTAATACTAATTATTTTGAAGCCTTCTCTAAATACAGGCTAAGAGAAAAGGGAACCTGAATAATCAGAACATTATGAAGGCCAAGAAGTATCTTATTTTGTACCACTTCAAAGATCAGTTCCTTTTGCCCATAATAAGAAGTTCAAATGATCTTGCCTAAGCCTGCTATTAGCAGTTGCAGTGTTCCATTATGCATGACATTTGACTATTCATAGAAAGGAAACTGTGCTGTTTTCCATTAGTGGTTTTTGACTGAGTTTAACCCTGCAGATTATTGGTGTTGTTTAGACTGATGTGTTGCTATTTTGCATATTTATGATGCTTCTGTTACATTCATTATAAATATGAATATAATGTAAAACACTAAGGATCAATATGACTTCTATCTAGTTTAGACTCTGTATTTGTGATTATAATTAATACAATGCAAATATGTTAGTGTATTTACGTTATTGTCTATCTGGAGATGATTATGGATTTTTAAAAAACAGACAAATAAATACTCATTTACCTTGCTCTTTCCTTTGAATGGGAGGTATAAAATTCAAAAGGATCACAAAATAAAGAAAAAAGATACATATCTGAAGCAATTCCAAGATTATAGTTGTATAATAATATCTTCTTCCCCTTTACCTAGCACAGTGAAATATACCTTAGGAAAATTATAACATAAAGCGTGAATAAAAATTAGTATTTTTGTATGTTTTACCTTCTCAGATGAGGAAAGCAGGCTAGCAATAGTCCACGAGAATATTCCAATGGTTTATGTAGAATAATATTTGTCAGATCTTTGCTATGTAATGTAAGTCTTAAAGGAAGAATGACAAGGCATGGGGTAAAGAGAAGGGCAGGGATAGATGTAGCCATAATTCATGAGAGTTGTACTACATATAACCCATAAAGTTCTTTGAATGCTTCTTCTGGCTGAAATTTAGTATAAGCATTCTTGAAAACAATATGAAATTATGGAAATACAGTGGACAAAATATATTCACTATTTGGCTGAAATGACGCTGCTATGCAAATGTCCTGAGGAGGTCATTGACAAAATGAAAAGCGCTCTCTCTCTCTCTCTCTCTCTCTCTCTCTCTCTCTCTCTATATATATATATATATATATATATATATATATATATATAT
>NC_058134.1:278520363-278537283 GCF_016433145.1 Gracilinanus agilis | reverse complement strand
TCTATCTATCTATCTATCTATCTCTCTCTCTCTCATTCACACTTTCCATTTAGAAATGATGAACAACATGAACGAGAAAAAATACACTTTTCATAAATTGTTGTAAAGTGAAAACAATATACACAATGACAATAACAATAAAAATGAAAAAATTAACCATTAAAAAACAATTTAAAACAATGTAAAATTATAAAAAATAAACTTGCTCTTCACCCACACACACAATATCTGTTTCTCTGTCAGTCTGCCTATCTATTTATCTAATGTCTGTCTGTCTTTATAGAGAGAGATACCTCATCCTACTGAGGCAGTCTTTTGGAATATTGGAACATTGAATATAAGGTCAATTTTGGGAGAATGTGTTCAATTCTGATAATACTTTTGTTCTTCAAAAAAACCACCTCTCTCTTTAGAAGGGGGGAGAGGAGGGGAAATATAGAAGATGCAGAAATAAGTCATCAATAAAATCTATTTTTGATAAAAGATTGTTCCTCTTCATAGTCCTGTTCATGCATATATAAATATTTTCAATTTTATTGTCCTTGTTATGGTGTGGATAACAAGGGAGAGAGAGGAATGTAGAAACATTCCACACTTCAATAATGTATTTTGAAATTTAGATATATGCTAATTGATTCCAGGGATAGACAAAACTAAATTAAAGCAAATGTAGACTGAATATAATTGAATTAAATTATGAATGATTATATGGAAGATTTATCTCAATCATATGTAAAAAAAGAGATTTTGTCCAAGAGATAAAACAATGCCAGTTTTCTCCATAATCTAGTGTATCAGGACCCTGAATGAGGTAAAAATTCAATGAACTATTAACAGAAATTAATCATTAATCCCTACCTAAGACTCATACACCTTCTACCCAACTAACAAGGAGGGAAGCCTGGGCTTGAGAAAGAAATCAAATTCTCTTCCTTTATCCTCCCAGTACTGGGTAAATCCAAAAAATACAGAAGCTTGTCCTAACTGGGGCAACATCAAGGTAATCTACTGTTCTACAACAGAGACCTGTTGGAGAACTGAGGAAGGAGGCCATGGGGGCAAGACTCACACATGGTCCTGTGGCATTCCACTAAGCCTGAGTGAAAGAGAACAGAATACACCTGGGACCAGTTCTTTCTTTCAAGAACAAATTGGGGACAAAGGCTGGAGACTGAGGAAATGAGAATTGCTGAGCATTATAGCAAGTTAACAAAATTCTGAGGTCCAGACTTCAAGGAAACCGACATAAAAGGGAAGGAATCAGAAAGTAAGCAATAAAAGTAAAAATAAGAAAAAAAATTAAATTTCCAAAGATCCCAGGAGGAAGAAAACAAAGTTTAAGACTTGAACATAAGCAAATAAGACAAAAGGAAATATTAATAACAAAAGTAAATATTGTTTATAGACCACCTAAAACAAACCTATATAGCTATGAATAAATATTTTAAGAAAGAAGAAAAATGAAATAACACCTGATAAAGGAGAAAGACCCATGATTTTCTAAGAAAGCAAAAAATGGCAACAGGCTGTTCCTGGAGAATTTAAAAGAGAAATGATAATTGTAAAAACTAAATTTATTGCCTACACAGAAGAAACAATGGAGAGAATAGAAAAATTTGCACCAATGACAGCAAATTATTACCAAAGAAACAAAAAAGAAGAAACTGATTAGGAATACAAATACACAGACGTGAAGGACAACAGAAGAGAAGCAAAAAAAATTTTTTTAAAGAAAATCCGATTTCATTACAAATTGAATTTGAAGACTGGATGAATAGAAATAACTTAAATGTTTTTAGGTTTCACAGAAGATGAAAAGTCAAGAAAACCTGAACACCATAATTTAAGAAGTAATACCAAAAAAAAAAAAAAACTGTCTACATCTTCTGAACATAGAAAATAAGGTACAGATAGAAAGAATTCACACATCAATGCCAAAAAAAGTAAAATAGACACATTATAGTTAAATGTAACGATTTCAAACACAAGTTTTGAAAGTGAACAGGTGACTTTGAAATACAAAAGGAATTCCTATATCATAAGACTATTATATACACATGAGAAACAATAAGAGAGTATGAAATTATGTGTTATGAATATCAAAGGAATTTAAGACAACCCAAGGTTGCATACACTACAAACTTAACTCAAGCTATTATCAAAATAATAAGATGTATATTTAATAAAAAGAGGTATTGGAACTATTTCTGGGATGAATACCAGAGTCAAAGAAATTATTTGCTTCTTGTATGTTGTATGAAAAGCAACAAATAGCAGGAAATGTCAGAAGATTATAGTATTAGGTCAATTGTGTAAAGGAAATTCCTTCCTCCCAGGATCGTGAACTTTTATAGTTTACACAATATTTCCTAAAGTAGATTGAAATGGAGCACAAAGATAGATCCAAGGTGACCATTGCCTAGCTATGTTTAATAGTCCTAGAAGTCTTGAAATAGATGATTTGGGGGACTAAATATATATATAAATATAAATATATATAAAATATATATAAAATATATAAATATTTTCCTAAACACCACCCATGATCATCCAACATAAGGAGAAATTAGATCTCGCTTTCTGAGCAGATCCCTAGGCAAGTGTCCCCCCCCAAAAAAAAACCCCAACATGATTAAAAATAGAAGGTAAAGAGATTTTGCAATAAATTTATCTTAGAGGTCTGACATCCAATACATTTCATAATTAATTCAATATCTAAGAGCAAGTGTCATACCCAATGGATAAATCATAAAAAGATAAGAACAAAAATTTTCAAATCTTTGAGAAAAAATAAGTTCTAAATACCAAATAATAAAAGAAATAAAAATTAAGACAATTCAAGTCCTTTCTACCCATTAGTTTTTCAAAGGTGACAAAAAAAGGAAAAAGGTAATTATTGTAGAGGCAATGGGGGGTGTAATTCTAGAGGCAATGGGAAGGTAGGCATACTAATGTGTAGTTGGTGGAGATTTGAAGTAATCTAGTAAGTTCAAAAACAATTTTAATTTATACTAAAAAGTTTACTTTTAGGCTTTACATTCTATTAATTCTAACATTACTGTAGCACCAGAAAGAGATCAAAGGAGAAAAGAACCCATGTATACACAACTGTTTTCAGTATAACCTTATATTATAGTAAAGAACAAAAAGCAGAACAAAAATTTTTAAATATGAATGCTTATAAATTTGGGAATAGATGAATTTTGGTATTTGAGCTTAATAGAATATTATTACCTAAGGAATAACACAAAAATGGATTCAGAGAAGCCTGAAAGGACTTATATATATTGTAAAGGAAAACAATGACCAAAGACTTAAAAATTATAGCCAAAGCAATCATAATTCCTGAAGACTGATGATGAATGATGCTTCCCATCTTTCCCACCTCCTGGCAGATTTGGTAGACTACTGGCATTGAATTAGACATTCAATTTCAGACTTAGGATGTGAATTTGCTTTTTGTAACTTTATTGTTACAGAGGAGGTTGGGTTCTTTTGGTGGGGAAGGAGTTAAAAAGGAGAATTTGGAAGTAATGATAGTGATATAGGAAAAGAAAAACATACCACTGAATCATTAAAAATATACAGAGGAATGTGGAATGTAGAAAGAGACATACATAGACAAGTAGGACTTTACTGGAACAGCCATGTTAATTTTTTTAAAATTAAAATAAAAACTACATAGTAGAAAAGTTATGATTGCATATAGGTATATGTGTATCATCACTTACAGTATGTAAGAGCATTCCAGACATTTTTGTGCCTACCTTTAACATATGAGGGCTTTCGTGGTGCTCCTGGGGGAGGAGAGTAGCTACGTGATTTGCCCCCTGGCTCAGGCGGGAACTAAGATGGTAGGGATGCTCCCTCACTGGCCTGGGGACAGACTGAAGGAGCCACCAGCACTTCTTACAAGAGCTTCTAGGGAGAAGGGGCTTTCAAGACTGGCGCCCTCACGTGACCACCGTCGTTGTCATGTGACTTCAGCTTCCTACTTGTATGGGCGAATCAGCGGGGCGGGTGGCAAAATCAAATAGGGATCCTCTTAGAGGCTCTTCACTTTGATGGATGTAACAGGCCCTAGGAAGGGAACTGTCCTTAGGAGGCAGCTTGGCCGAGCCATTTTCCACGAAGATGAGGCTGAGAAATTTAAAGGTTTTGCCTAAGGTCCCACAGAGATAGTGCACACACAGAAGAGAAGATGGCAGAGGAATCGAGTGATGAAAAGAAGGCCCTGGCTAGGGTCGAGTTAGAATGAGAGAAAGCTGCATTTTGAGGTGGAGGCTTCCCAGTCAGCCCACCTGGAACTACTGGCTGGCATAGCTGAGATCTTTGGCACGGGACTGATTTGAAACAAAATAATTCTCTTTTGATGCAGATGCCAAAGTGGATGTCTTTATTTGGTATGACTGTTCTCTTCAGCCCAGTGGGTGCACTAAGGTGGCTTATGTCTCCAAGGGCACCCCCATGTTCCTTTATCTTAACAACCACACAGCCCTGGAACAAATGAGGCAGCTAGCAGAGAATGAGGTGTTAGGGTTCAAAATAGGTGGCCTCCAGAGGAACACAGGAGACAATGCAATCAAAGCAGGAGAAAGCTTTATTGCCAGTGCCCGCTGGGGGAACTCAGCAAGAGAATCCCGAGTGGTGCATTCAGAAGAGGGAATATATATGTTTCTAGGATATAGGTGCCTTTGTCTTAGGGTTAGCTAATAGCTAGACAGAGGGAGTAGGGATGCTTCCAGGTGCCACAGGATATGATTCTTAATCTTCAAGGCTGTTCTGTCTAGGAATCCTCAAGGCTGTTCTGTCTAGGGGAGGAGTTGTGGCCCTGGGGCTGTCAGCCAGAGATAACTGCCCTGCTCGAGCCGGGCATGACGTTATCCAAAAACCCCCCTGCTTAATTGCCAAGTTTAGCTTTTTGGCTATAATATTCTTATAAGCTATAATATTCCTATAAGCTTTTTTGTCTATAACAGAGGAAGAGCTAGGTCCTCCAGTGATAGTAGTAGGCCCTACAGATGTAGGCAAGTCCACAGCCTTTTACTGAATTATGCTACGGGACTAGACCAGTGACCCATCTATGTGGAGCTGGATGCTGGCCAAGGCTCAGTATCCATTCCTGGAATTATGGGAGCCCTTTACATTGAGTAACCCACTGATGCAGAGGAGGGTTTCTCTATCCAGGCCCCATAGAAATAGCGCATCAGAGAATATTTCTATGGCTTCTGAGGCTTCTTTTACCTCCACACCCCCAATGTCAAGTTCTCAGATGTGAAAATCTACAAGGTGGGAGCTCCCACCATCCCAGACTCATGTCTCCCTTTGGGAATGTCACAGGAGGACAATCAGTTGAAACTGGTACCAGTCACCCCAGGGCAAGACATAGTGCACCACCTCTTGAGTGTCAGCACAGATAAGGGCACTGAGGAGAACATCTCTGAGTACAGCCTGGCTGGCTTCATTATGGTGACTAGTGTGGACCTGGCATACCAGGTCTTTATTGTGCTTTCTCCACCCCCTCATCAATTACCTAAGAACTTCCTCCTCATCATGGACATCTGCTTCATGGATCTCAAGTAGAGGTTTCTGCATGTGTCACAGGGACCTTCCACAGGTGTTCTCTTGTGGCCAGAAACTCCTGGGTAAAACTAGTTTAGTGGGAAACAGGTCACCTTTGAGAACTTATGATAATCTGACACTTTGAAATTGCATTTTCCTCTCAGTTCATGGCAGGGGACTTGGCGTCAGAGTAGATCTGGGATGCCAGCTGGAATTTTCAAAGACCTTGGGAAACACTTTCCCTATTTCACTGTTACTTGGTGGTCCAATTATGTTCTTCCTTTTGGCTTTTTATCCTTAACTTATATTTCACACACTATCCTTTTCTCTTTGTTCATGGTGGGAATACAAATTGAAGGACATCTTTCAGGAGAGTTCAGACTTTTAAAAATGATTTTTCTAGTTTCAATAAATATTTTTGCAGCTCTTTGTCAAAAAAAATATGATGACTATTCAGGATTTGTTGTTTATCATTGAACATTTAAGAACTATATTTTTATAGTTGAGCACTTGATTGAACTCATCTTTGAAGGTATGGCTGAAGAGGCCCAGACAGATGTGAAATACAAAGTTGTCTTACATCCCATTTTGGGTAAAAACCCCAAGATAAGGTAAAAATGGGTACATGATTTAGACATAAAAGGTCTAATTCCAGAAGGAAATTAGGAGGGCATGGAATACTTAGCCTGACAGATTTATGAAATGAGGGGAAAAAATATGATCAAATAAGGGAGAGTAAACATTACAGGATATAAATAGTTAAATTTAATCATATAAAATTAAACAGGTTTCAAACTAACAAAATAAGTGTAGTCAGGATTAGAAGGAAAGCAGAAAACGGAGAGGGGGAGACTATTACAAATTTCTCTGATAAGGGCCTCATTTCTCAAATATATAAAAAATTGAATCAGATTTATAGAAGTCAATCCCAATTGACCAATGGTCAAAAGATATGAACAGTTTTCAGAAAATGAAAAAAAAAAGATCTCTGTAGTCAAATGAAAATATTACTAAAATTACTATTGCTTAGAGAAATGCAAATTAAAATAATTCTAAGTTACCACTTTACACATATCATATTGGCTGGCACATCAGAAAAAGGAAAATGACAAAGGTTGAAAGGAACATAGGAAAATTTGGACATCAATGCACAGTTGGTGGAGTTGAGAACTGATCCAATCATTCTGGAAAGTAATTTATAGCTTTACCCAAAAGGCTATGAAATTGTGTGCCTACCAAAGGGTAGGCATTAACACTACTATGTCTGTATCCAGAAAGATTTAAAAACATCAACAAAGAAAAAATGAGCTATATGCACAAATTTTTATAGCATCTTATTTCATGCTGCCAAAGAATTGGATCTTGAGGATTTACCCATCATGTGGAGAATGATTGAATAATGTATGGTATTTGATTGTAATGGAATACTATATATTTTAAGAAATAACAAGTAGGATGCTTTCAGAGAAACCTGGAAACACATAAACTAATTCAGAGTGAAGTGAACAGAAACAGGAGAACATTGTATATAGTAGCAGCAATATTGTATGATGATCAACTATGAATGACTTTGCTATTCTCAGCAAAATAATGATCCAAGAAAATTCCAAAGGACTCATAAAAAATACTATCTGCCTCTAGAGAAAGAACTGATGAAATCTGAAAGCAGATTTCAGCATTTTCTTTCTTTTTTCTTTTTTTTGGGGGGGAGGGGGAGAGGGTAGTGGCCTGTGTTTTCTTTCACAATGTGACTAATATAAAAATGTTTTATATAACTACATATATAACTTACATCAAATTGCCTACTTTCTCAAAGAAGGGGCAGAAGAAGGGCAGAAGAGAACTCAGAACTCAAATTTTTCTATAATGTTAAAAATTTTACATGTAATTGGAAGAAACTATAATATTAATGTGGTTTTTTAAAAAATGAAGCTAAGAACTACATTTTACCACCTTTAGGTTGGGGTAGCACCCACAGCAAGAATATTTTTATCACAAACTACTAAATATATTTGGAAAAGATAGGTTCCATGGGCAGCAAGTCACAAGAATCATTTGCCTCTTCAAAATTATACTTTCTTCAACCTTCAGAATGGTTCCAACACAGTCCATCTGGTTTCTGCATTGTCTGGATGACATTTTCTGTATAATCAAGCACCAGTTGTTTCTACTGCTGCCAAACTATTTTCACCTGTTAGAAATATGGCATGTGGGCATCCTTTAGCACATCTTAATAGAGTAACCCCTTTGCTTCCAACAGTCTTATGTTTATCAGCAAGAACTTTAACATATTACAGCTTAAGAAAAGGGAAAAAAATCTGTTAAAATTTTCTTCTTTAGGTTTCTTCCATTATATACTGAACTTTGGCTTAGGAAAAAGTCTGGTCCCAGGAAGAGCTTGTAAAAAATCAAGCCTATTAAGGGGAAAAAAGACACTTTGTGGGGGGAAGTGCTTTGCAATAAAGCACAAAGTAATTACTTGATGATATAAAATTCTTTCTGGAAGAGGCAAAACTAGCATGCCAAAAATTCCATTTCAGAAATAGCATAATTGTATAAACCTGAATGTATAAACCTGATATAAAAATATTGTGTAGAATTAACTTTTAACCCATGTTCAAATTTATTGAATCTATCCTATGAGGCAGATGTTTTGTAAAAAAGATGAATAAAACCAAAAATGTATTGATTATTTTGTATAAATGCTTTAAGATAGCAACATAAAGTACCAAAATAAATCAAATTTATCAACAAAAACAGCAGAAGTGGAAGTAGCAATAGGAACAGAAAAATTAAGAATAATGAAAGGAGAGCAAAAATCTCAGTGGAATAAATCTGTGGTATATGTACTCTGCCAGAAATGGTGCTCTAGGATTATTAACTTTATTGTATTTGATCAAGAGTCACACTTATTTATTCATTGGTGCCTTACAGTCACTGAGGATGATGTGACGATAGACATTCATGGCTGGCATATATTCACACTGAAGGAAAAATAAAAAGCTAAAATAAGTTGACCATACAGCCACAACTTCAACTCAGAACAATGTTTATGTCCTGTAAAAATTTGAAAAAAAAAGATTTTATGATGCTTAAATTTCTTTTCAAAACTTTCAACAGGGAATTACTTTTAATGTGAAATTCTGGTTCATTGTGAGACCCAGGAATTATCATATTGATGAAAAGGACTTTTAGTTCATAACACAACAAATTAACATATCACAAATTCTTTTGTGTTTTGATGCTAAATTGGGTTGTTTGAGGGATATATAACTGGTTGAAAGAAATCAAAGCTGTTAATAATCATATAAAATGTTTAAATCATCTTGACTAGAGAAATTAAAATATAAACAACTCTGAGGTACTACCTTATGCCTATAAGTTTGGCCAATATAACAGTAAAGGAAAATGATAATTTTTTGGAGGGAATGTGGCAATTTGGGGACAATAATGCATTGCTGGTAGTGTTGTGAACTGATCCAACCATTCTGGAGGCCAACTTGGACTTATGCCCAAAGGGCTTTAATAATGCATATCTATTGACCCAGTAATAGCACTACTAGGTCAGTATGCCAAATAGATAAAAAATTGGGAAAGAACCTGTTTGTAAAAAATTATTTATAACTGCTCTTTTTGTGGTGGCAAAGAATTGGAAACTAAAGGGATTTTCTTCAATTGGGGAATGGCTGAACAAAATGATGGTAATGGAATACTATTGTGCTCTAAGGAATGATGAATAAGATGATTTCAGAAAGAGCTGGAAAGACCTACATGGACTGGTACAAAGTGAAATAAGCAGAATCAGGAAAACATTGTACATAGCAACAGCAATGTTTTAGAATGATCAAATGCAATATACTTTGCTACTAAATGCAATACAATGATCCAGGACATTTCTGAAGGACTTATGACAAACAATGCTCTATGCTTCCAGAGAAAGAACTATTGGAGTAGAAATGTAGATGAAAATATATGATTTCACTTGTTTATTGAGGTATATGTTTTCTGATTTTGTTTGCATAAGATTATTCACTTACAAAAATGAATAATATGGAAATATGTTTTGAGTGATAATACATATATAACCCAGATTGAAATGCTTGTCAATTCCAGGAGTGGGTGAAGGAAGAGGAAAAGGAGACAATTTGGGTCATGTCACTTTGGAAACCTTATGTGGGAATTTATTATAAAAATAAAAAATAATAAATTAAAATATATACATATATTAGAGGTTGATAGAAAGTTTCTCTGTACTTTTTTCATGGAGATTAGCAATTTTTCCTCTTATAGAAGATTCCCCCCAAACTGATGGTGCCTTTTTCTTTTAGAAATTTTTATTTAATTAATTAATTTCGAATATTTTTCCATGGTTACAAGATTCATGTTCTTTCCCTGCCCTCCTCCAACCCCCTCCCATAGCCAACATGCAATTTCACTGGGTTTTACATGTGTCATTGATCATGACCTATTTCCATATTATTGATATTTGCACTAGGGTGACCCTTTAGAGTCTACATCAACAATCATATCCCCATTGACCCATGTGATAAAGCAGTTGTTATTCTTCTGTGTTTCTATTCCCACTATTCTTATTCTGAATGTAAATAGCATTCTTTTCTATCAATCTCTCAGAGTTGTTCTGGACCATTGCATTGCTGCTAGTAGAGAAGTCCATTATGCTTGATTATACCACAGTGTATTGGTCTCTGGGTATAATGTTCTTCTGGCTCTGCTCCTTTCACTCTGCATTAGTTCCTGGAGGTCTTTCCAGTTTACATGGAATTCCTCCATTTCATTATTCCTTTGAGCACAATAGTATTTGATGGTGCCTTTTTTAAGATTATTGACTATGTCATCTGGACCTCATATAAGTAAGTTAAACTCCTAATTGAGTAGGTAAAAGACTGAAGGATACTACAATAAGTAAATTCAAAAGTAAAAATATTTATCATTTATTCTAAGACTTCCAGAACCAGATAGAGGTTCAGAAAAGAATTTCAAGTGGGAAAGAAGTGGGTAAGGAGGTAAAATAATAAACATTTATGTATTACCTACTATATTCCAGGTACTATGCTAAGTGCTTCGCAAATATTATCTCATTTGATCTTCACAACAACTCTGGAAGGTAAGTGTTTTAATTATTTTCTCCATTTTACAGATGAGGACAATTAGGTAAATAGTAGTTAATGACCTGACAAAGGTCACACAAGTACATTTTCGAAGCTTAATTTGAATTTAGGTCTTCCTTACTCCTGACAGTGTTCTATCTTTTGTGCCACTTAGCTGCCTCTAGAAGACAAGTTCAGATAATAAGAAATGAACCCAAGGAGAACAGCTTTCCAGGCTAGAACTTCAGTTGTAAAAATTCTTTCAGTACAGATACATACCAAAAGGTATTATACCCGTACTAGTCAGCCAAAGCTCTCTACTAGTTCAGATATAGGAATGTACGTATGTAGTTCTGATAAGGACTATAATCACCCTATTCCATCAATGATTTCAGATATAGGACAGAAAAATCAGCAACTATCAAAGTGAAGCATGTCTATCTAAACTATGACCAGAATAAAAATATGCCATAAGAGTCATGAAAAATTTCTTCCATCATGTTTTTTGCTTTTAGTTTTCTAAAATGTGTCCATATTTTCTACACAGAAACAGAATACATTGGTGGGACAGTGGGAACCAAATTTATTTCTAAATTGTGATCCATTTTATTGTTTATGCTTTTGCTTTAACAAATGATGTTTTATTTGTGTTATTTATTTTGCCTAACTCCTAATGAAATGACATGTTTAGGATCTAAAAAGTGCCATTATTGTGAAAGGATGATTTCTATAAACTAAAATGCATTGATAGGGGCCTGAATTAAAGTAGAAGGATAGTGGAATTATGTCTCCCTATAATAGGTGTGTCCCTAAATCCTATAGAGAATTAGGGTGTAGCTGTTTTAATACTTCTCTGGTTTAGCTTACCTGACAGTGTTAAAATAAGTAAAAGAAAAAGTTAACCAGTCCAGAGAGTAAATAAGTGCCCACATACTTTAAGTGAGAGTTGTAGAGCTTTACAATGTGAATGATTGATCCAAATAGGGATTATAAAACAGTTATTTATTAAGTATTGCTTTGTATCTTGTAACTAAGAGTTACTACAACTGAATATATGTATAAAATAAAAAGAATTGTTTCAGACTTCCAAGACTTGGAAATCTAAGACATGCACAGGTACAATAACTGGAAGATAACTATAGGTGATGCAAATGTTTTGCATCCTCTGTAGAAAGAAAAGAATAAAGCTTAGTCTTAGAAAAGAATGTGTGCATAGAAAAGAGAGAAAAATTAACCACGGTAATATATTTTTTGTTTTTGTTTTTTTTAATTTATTTGATTTACTGATTCCCCTTCTCTTTACAAAAATGCCCATAACTTTTGACCCAATGTGAAAATTAGTCATCAGTTTCATTATCAAATTCACCCAAAGTATGCAAGTTTGCAAGAATTGATCATTTTACCAGGCTTGTTAAGAGAGTGAAGAATTTACTGTTGTCTAATAATTAGTAACTATAATAGATTATTTAATTTTCAAGTTTAATTTTTGAATGTTTTCTCTTAGTAAAGTTTTTTAATTAGATTTTAGGTATTGTAATAAGCATAAAGTTAAACCAGATAATAAGTAGAAAGATGATTTTCGTGGTTGTACTGTTTTTGGTGGCTGTTTAAAATCTCTTTTCTTTAAATTATGTATTGGGTTGCAATTGAAATAAGAAGTTTCTAGCTTAATTTAATTTGTTTATTGTTTACATTTTCACACAAAAATTCTTGTTACAGAAAAGCTAAGGCAATTAAATGAGAGCTTAACATGTAATATCAGAATAAGCATATGTAGATAAATTAGAACAATGTGATGTTTAGACTTCCAAAATGATTTTAAAGGAAATACTGTTAAACTATTTCAGTTGAAGGCACAAAGAAAATCTAATCACAAAGAAAAGGTTGAGATTACACATTCTCAATCTGTTAAATACAGGCTATTAGCTGTTAAATGACCTATTATTCCTAAAAGGTAAATAGCAAAGCACTTTCTTCTTTATTTGGAAAATACAAGCATTTCAGATCTCTAATCTTAGGGATATTGAGCAATGACCTAACCTTCAAATTAAGTTCTGTGTAATTCAGGAAATTCTTAAATAGTGATTAGGTTTTAAAGACGAGATTTTATCAGGCTATTAGGTTGCTTTTATTTATTTATTTTGTTAATGTTTTTGAGATTATTTGTATTACCTATAAAGGTCAGAAAAACCTCCAAAGAATTCATAGAAAGCACTTCCCAGATGGTTATCTCATGGATAAATTGCTTGGTGCTTCTCTTCTATTATACTTTTTCAATGTTACTTAGAAATTTAAGTGCCCAATCCCACAAATAAATTATCCTTCATTCGAACTGAACAGAAATTCATCTTGGATCACCTCTTGTAAAAAGCAAAGAAAATTTTGAGATCTCAGGGAATAATAGAGCTCAAAGGAAACCTAGAAACTACTTTGTCCAAGCTTTTAAACACTGATATCATGGTCTTTGAAAATGAAAGAACTTGTCCAGATCTCCCAGTAGCAGATGCAAGGCTAACACCTAGTTCTACTAATTCCTTTCCAGGTTACTCTCCGTTATGCCACCCAGCCTCCATGGACAATATTGAGAGATGAATGGGTTTGAATGGGTTCTGGGTTTGAACATTTCACGGAGCTTTCAAGGAGTGGATTTTCTTGATTTTGCCATGTATTCATTTCATGAAATCTAGCAAAACCTGTTATAACCTCGCAACTGAGTGATACTGAATCTATTCTGAGCAGTATTTTCCTCTTGAAACCATTTCAAATGGTAATGTCTTTGGTACAGATAAAGGTAGAGTTATGTGACTGACTAAAATCTGTGTCACAGAGTTAGAACTGAAATATTATTGATTTAGAACTGAAATTAATAGAAATACTAACTTCCTGGGCAATTTTGAAAAAAGATCATGTAAGATAGATAGGTAGATAGATAGATAGATAGATAGATAGATAGATAGATAGATAGATAGATATAAAGATATATGTATAAATTAATATTTAAATATATTGAGAGAGAGACAGAGACAGAGACAGAGAACACAAAAAATAAAGTTTTTAAAAGTGTAAGCTAATCAGCATTTAGACTCCATCAGTTCTAGACAGCATTTTTCATCCTAAGTCTTTTAGGATTGTCAAGAGTAATTGTATTCCTGAGAATTGCTGTTTTTCATGGTTGATCACCATACAATATGTATTATGTACAGTACTCTCCAGATTCTACTCATTTCATTTTACATCAGTTCATGTAGATCTTTCTGGGTTTTTCTGAAAGCATCCTGCTCATCATTTATCATAATATAATAATATTCCATCACAATTATATACCAAAATTTCTTCAACCATTCTCTATTTGATTGCTATCCCCTCAATTTCCAATTCTTTGCCACCACAAAAAGAACTGCTATAAATATTTAAGTATGTGTATGTCCTTTCAATTTTGATTTTTTTTCTCTGAGGGATACAAACCTCGGAGTGGTATTATTGGATCAAAGAATATTAGAGTTTTATACCTCATTTGACATAGTTCAAAATTGCTCTTCACAATGGTTTGACCAGGTCAAAACTCCATCAAAAGTGTCCCAGTATTATCACATTCCCCCAACATTTGTCATTATACTTTTTCTGTCTTATTAGCCAATCTGAAAGTGTAGGTGTTTCTCAGTGTTGTTTTAATTTAAATTTCTCTAATTAATAGTGATTTAGAGCATTATTTTTGGTACGGCCATAGATAGCTTTGACTTTTTTTTCTCCAGAAAACTGCCTGTTCATATCTTTGACCATTTTACCACTTGGGCAATGACTTGTTTTCATATAAATTGTACTGCTCTATTTGTGAAAAAATCAGGTTTTTAACAGAGAAACTCTCTGTTTTACAATCATGATTATTTCCTGCCATCTTATTTTCCCCTTGTTTGTCCTACTGTCTCTCTCCTTTCACCCTGTTTATCCTCAAAGGTATTTTTTACTATTGCTTCTCCTAATCTGTTATCCTTTCTCCAGCTCTCTTCTATTCTTCTCTTATCTCTTTCCTCTCCTGCTTTCCTGTATGATAAGGTAGATTTCTGTACTCAACTGAATGTATGTTAATCCCTCTTTGAGCCAATTCCAGTAAGAATAAGGTTTACCCCATTCTACATCTCCCTTTCCTATTCTCTTGGTGCTCTCCTCTTTTACATTGCTTTTTGTTTTTCTGATATCATCTCATCAACATCAACTCACATCCTCACCCTCTGTCTATATATACTCCTTCTTACTGCCTAAATAATAATAAAGTTGTTAGGAATTAGTTCCCATAAAGGAATGTAAACAGTTTTACATTATGGAATTTCTAATAATTTCCTTTTTATGGTTCTCTTAAATCTTGTATTTGCAAGTCAAATTTTATTTTTAAAATGTATTACTATTTTTGAGTTACTATTTTATATGTAATATAATATGTAACATAATAATGTAATGCATAGGATTTATTATAAATATGTAATAAATTACAAAATAATATATTTCTCCAAGATAAATTCTCACATCACTTAGGACCAAAACTTTATCTTTTTAAAAATTATATTTTATTTTCCCCAAACACATATAAAAACAATTTTTAAACATTCATTTTTTATTTTCACCTCCAAGTTCCCTCTCTCCATCCCTTTTATCCTTCACCTATCCCTGAGATGCTAAGCAATTTGATGTAGTTTTACATGTGTAATCATATAAAACAGTTTTCCATGTTAGTCATTTCATCTTGTGGAGGAGAAGAAGGAGGAGGAAAAGGAGAAAGAAGAAAAGGAAGGAGGAGGAGGAGGAGAAGAGAGGGAGGGAGGAAGAAAAAAGGAGGGAGACAAGAAAAGATAGAGAAATATAAAAGTTTTAGTCTGCATTCAGACTCCATCAGTCCTTCCTCTGAAGGCAGATGGCATTTTTTATTGTGAGTCTTTGGTATTCTTAGATCACTGTATTGTTAAGAATAACTAGGCCTTTAATAGTTATTCATCAAAAAAAAATATTGTTGTGACTGTGCAATGCTTTTCTGTTTCTGCTTATTTCACTTTGCATCAGTTCAAGTAAGTCTATCATTTCTTATTGTACAATAGTATTCTATCACAATCAAATCCCAGAACTTCTTCAGCCATTTCCTAATTAATAAACAACCCTTCAATTTCCAATTCTTTGTTACCACAAAAAAGAGCTGCAATAAATATTTTTGTAAAAGTTGGTACTTTTCCCTTTTTTTCATCTCTGTGGGATACAGATTTAGTATATGGCATTACTAGATCAACAGATATAAACAGTTTTAGAGTTCTTTGTGCATAGTTCCAAATTGTTTTCAGAATGGTTGCATGAGATCACAACTCCACCAACAGTGTATTAGTGTCCCAGATTTCTCATATACCCTCCAAAATTTATCATTTTCCTTTTTTGTCATATTGGCCAATGTGATGATATGAGGTGGGACTTGGAGTTATTTTAATTTGTTTCTCTAACCAAGAGTGATTTAGGTAGTTTTTATATGACTATATATGACTGATTTACTCATCAAAAAATTGCTTGTTCACAACCTCTGCCAATTTATCAATTGGAGAATAACATATTTTTATAAGTTTAGAAAGTCAAATTTTTTATTCATTTCTGGTCTTTTCATTGACAATGCTTGAAAGTCTTCTATTTCATTGAATATCCATTCCCCTGAAGGATTAACCTCAAAAACCTCAAATTTTGTCAGGTTAGTAATTGTTCATTGTAATTCTATGTCCCTTGCCCTCTTGAGTATCATATTCCAAGTAATTTGGAACCTGCTGTATTTTGTTTTAACCTAATTGTGGCTCCATAATATTTGAATTGGTACATACTGGATACATAATATGTTCTCCTGTCCTGGGAGTTCTTGGATTTTATATTATTATATTATATTATTATATTATATTATTACATTATATTATCTCCAGAGATATTATATTATATTATATTATATTATATTATATTATATTGTATTGTGTTGTGTTGTGTTGTGTTGTGTTGTGTTGTGTTGTGTTGTGTTGTGTTGTATTGTATTATATTATATTATATTATATCATATCATATTATATATTATATTGTATTGTATTATAATAAATATATGTAATATACTTATAAATATATAATAAATGTAAATTATTTATAAAAATAAATAAAATTTTATTAATAATCAACTAACAAAAAAAGCTAACTAAAAGGGTACTAAAAGCCCACTCCCAAGAGCAAAAGAGAAAGAGCGAGG
>NC_058134.1:278463851-278520304 GCF_016433145.1 Gracilinanus agilis | reverse complement strand
TATTATATTATATTATATTATATTATATTATATTATATTATATTATATTATATTATATTATATTATATTATATTATATCCAGAGATATTATAATATCTCTGGAGGTTCTCATTTTCAGATGATTGAAGAATTATTTCAATTTCTATTTTCTCCTCTTATTTAAGAATATTAAAGCTGATTTCCTTGATAATGTTCAGACACTCATGACTTTCAAGTAGTTCAATATTTCTTAAATTATTTCTACTGGGTCTCTGTTCTAGTTCAATTTTTTTTTCCACATAGGTATTGTAATATATTGTCTTCTACTTTTTTTCTTTCATTCGTTTGATTCTGTTTTATTGGTTGTTGGTGTCTTGTGAAGTCAGTATCTTCTGCCTGCCCAATTCTAGTTTTTAAGAAATTATTATCAATCAACACCTTTAGCAATGTTGTAGGATACAAAGTAAACCCTCATAAAAATCATCAGCATTTCTATATATTTCCAACACAACCCAGCAGCAAGAGTTAGAAAGAGAAATACCATTTAAAATTACCCTAGACAATATAAAATAATTAGGAATCTATTTGTCAAGACAAACACAGGAATTATATGAACACAACTAAAAAACACTTTCCACACAATTAAAACTAGATCTAAATAATTGGAAAAACATTAATTGCTCATGGGTAGGACCAGTTAACATAATAAAAATGACAATCATACCCAAATTAATTTACTTATTCAGTGCATTACCTATCAAACTACAAAGAAACTTTTTTACTGTATTAGAACAAGTTATAATGAAGTTCAATTGGAAGAACAAAAAGCAAGAATAACAAGGGAAATAATGAAAAAATAATGTGAAGGATGGGGGCCTAGCAGTACCATATCTTAAAATGTACCTTAAAGCAGTGGTCATCAAAACAATATGGTAGTGGTTAAGAGACAGAAGGGAGGATCAGTGGAATAAACTTGGAGTAAATGTCATTAGCAAGACAGTGTATGATAAACCCGAAGATCCCAGCTTTTGGGACAAGAAACCACTGTTTGACAAAAAATGCTGGGGAAATTGGAAAACAGTATGGGAGAGATTAGGTCTAGATCAACATCTCATACTGTATACCAGGATAAATTCAGAATGGGTAAATGGCTTAAATATGAAAAAGGAAACTATAAGTAAATTAGGTTAACATAGAATAGTATACCTGTCAGATCTATGGGGAAAGAAAGAATTTAAGACCAAATAAGAAATAGAGAATATTGCAAAATGTAAAATGAATAATTTTGATTACATTAAATTAAAAAGGTTTTGTACAAACAAAACTAATGCAACCAAAATTAGAAGGGAAGCAAGAAATTGGGAAAAAAATCTTTAGAACAAAAACCTCTGACAAAGGTCTAATTACTCAAATTTATAAGGAACTAAATAAATTATACAAAAAATCAAGCCATTGCCCAATTGATAAATGAGCAGAGGACATGAATAAGCAATTTTCAGATGAAGAAATCAAAACTGTCAATAAAAACACAAAAAAAGTATTCTAAATCTCTCATAATTAGAGAAATGCAAAGCCAAATAACTCTGTGGTACACCTCACACCTAGCAGATTGGCTAATATGACAGCAAAGGACAGTAATAAATGTTGGAGGGGATGTGGCAAAACTGGGACATTAATGCATTGTTGGTAGATTTGTGAATTGATCCACCTATTCCAGAAAGCAATATGGAACTATTCCAAAAGGGCTGTAAATGACTACCTGCCCTTTGATCCAGCCATATCACTGCTGGGTTTGTACCACAATGAGATAATAAGGAAAAATACATGTACAAAAATATTCATAGCTACGTTATTTTTGGTGGCTAAAAAATTGGAAAATAAGGGTATGGTCTTCGATTGAGGAATGGCTGAACAAATTGTGGTATATGCTGGTGATGGAATACTATTGTGCTTAAAGGAATAATAAACTGAGGAATTCCATGTCAACTGGAAGGACCTCCAGGAACTGATGCAGAGCAAAAGGAGCAGAAACAGGAGAACATTGTACACAGAGACGGATACACTGTGGCACAGTCTAATGTTACAGACTTCTCTACTAGCAGCAATGCAATGATCTAGGACAATTCTAAGGGACTTATGAGAAAGAACGCTACCCACATTCAGAGAAAGAACTGTGGGAGCAGAAACGGAGAAGAAAGTCATTTTCTTGATCACGTGGTTTGATGGGGATATGATTGGAGATGAAGAATCTAAATGATTACAGCAAATATTAATAATATGAAAATAGGTCTTGATCAATGATACTTATAAAACCCAGTTGAATTGTGCATTGGCAATGGGAGGGGAGAAGAAGGAGGGGAGGAAAAGAACATGAATAATGTAACCAGGGAAACATATTCTAAATTAATTAATTTAATTTAAAAAAATTTTTAAAAGAAATTATTTTCTTCCATGATCTTTTGTATTTCTTTCTTCATTTGTCCACCTCTGCTTTTTAATGAGGATTTTTGTGACTCTTATGCCATTTGGCCTATTCTATTATTTTAAGGTGTTTCTTCAATATTTTAGGGGTATCTCTTTTACCAAACTTGATTTTTTTTATAATTTTCTTGCATCATTTTTGTTTTCCTTCTCTGATTTAAAAAAAAATCTTTTTGAAGTCTTCTAGGAATTCTTTTTGTGCCTGTGACCAATTTCCATTTTTATTTGATGCTTTAGGTATTGTTTTGAACTTGTCTTCTGAGTTTGTATTTTGATCTTTCCAGTCAACATAGAAACTTCATATCATTAAGTTTTTGTTGTTGTTGTTGTGTCCTCATTTTTCTAGCCCATTTCTTTAATTTTAACTTCATGTTAAATTTGGAGTTTACTCCCAGGGTGGAGGAGGGTATTATCCCAAGCTTCAAGTTTTTTATGTATTTTTTTTTCTGAGCAAATTTTGAGAATTTGGAAGTTTTCATTTATTTCAAGGTGATATGATCTATGGAGAGATTTGTTTACTACACTCCTGACCTATGATCTTGTATGTGAATGTACATAAGAACTATTTTCTTCTCTGGGACTATAGCCAGAGTCCCCACTCCCCTGATGCTTACCGTGGCACTGCCACCCAGATTGTGACCTGGATCCATATAGGTGCAATACTGTATCCAGTGATAGCAAAGAGACTCCTCTTATCACCTTCTAATCATTTATTTAACCCCCTTTCTGTTTGTGGTCTAAGACACTACTGCTAATTAAGTTGCCCCCATGTCCTGCTCCTGTAATGCAAGGGAATTGTCTGCATTATACTGCATTCCATCCTCACTCTGGTGTAGTAGACCTTTCCTGTTAATCTTCTAGGTTTCCTTCAGCTAGAAAATTATATTATCCCATGCTTTTGTGGGTTCTGTCATTTTATAATTAGTTTTGATGCATTATTTTAAAGTTATTTGTAAGGAAATTTAGGAGACCTCAGGAAAATCTCTGCTTTTTCTCTACCACCTTGTTTCTGCTACTCCATGCATTTTAGCCAATTATTTTAAAGTCTAACATCTACTATTATTTAAATATAATCAGGACAATTGCCAAAAGCTGTTTTTTAAACTCTCTCTGCTGTTCAGCCTATCATCCATAGGATTGTCCCTGTCACTCCTCTCCCAAAAAGCTGATCTTGTTCTCAATAATCCCTAGGAAAAATATGAACCACTATTTGACATTTAAAGCCCTATATTTCCAAGCTGTTTTCAATATTACTCCTGTCCACAAACTCTGCATTTCAGCACAAACTAGACTATTTGTTGTTCCTCAAACACAAGATTCTCTATTCCATACCTCTGCATTTGTTGTCCCCTCATGCCTGGGATTTTCTCCCTCCTCACTTCTGATTTCAATCCTTAGCTCTTTTCAAGGCACAGCCTAATTTTACTATGTTGGTAATCATCATCTAACATTCTCAGAATATTCTCCTACATGTAAAAATTTCTATAGCCATGATTTTAAAGAAGTATGTCTCAATACCACTCCCACACTTTTGTCTGGCTATAGTACCATGAAGAAGGGGCCAACAATGTAGGTGAACAAATAAGAAAGACCATGACCTTGGCCTATCTGTTCAGCATTTTATGTTCTTTCTACCTCCCATTCTTTTACTTGGGAGAATGATTTAGCCCTGGGCTTGGAAAACTGGAAACCATGAACCCAGAGCTATTTGGCTCACGGTACATGGTCATTGCCTAATGTAGTTAAGCCTTCAGATATCAAACCTAGAAGATATGTAGAAAGCTCACCAAGAGCACAAAATCTCTCATGGAGACTTTAAGCCCTGTGTCTAGTAAGTTAGAAATCAAAGAAAGAACTAAGCCCAATGTACTAGATAGAAAGGAGAATCTGGTATTTATTCTAAGGAGCTTGATACCTGGAACTGAGAATCTTTTGGGGGAGGGGAGAGGTTTTTTCAGCTAAGACTCTGAGGGGACAAGATAGGAAAACCCAAAGGGAACGAGTTTTGCTTGTCCTAGGCTTCCTACCTTTTCCAAAATAAATGTAAGCATGAAGAAAACTATTATAGCTGAAGCCCTAGAAATTCCTTGAATGTTGAAATAACCAAGAATTTCTCTTAAACTGAAAGCTGGAAGCAGAGAAGATTGTGTGTCCAACTGAGCAACATCTGGTGGAGACCACCTATTCAGAAGAGATAATGTCTAGCAATGCAAGGAACATTAAATGCTTTCCAGTGATTTATTTGTGTTCACCAGTTGAGGGCACTTTTGTAAACATAAAATGTAAACATTTTGGTGGAGACCGATGAGTTATGATTTAGGAGTTAAAGATGTTCCCCAAAACTGTAAATGTCGAATAGCTATACACTGTGGAAGTCATAATGTTAAAAAGAGTGCTGGCTATGACACACTAAATGTTCAGAGAAAAAAACTAAAAGATTCCTCCATTTTATATGTCTTTTGATAATTTGACAATTCTGCTGAAGTTGAACTTTAGGACTGCATCAAGTTCATTGTTGAGAGCTTGATAAAATTTTCAAATTTTATCAAAGGCAAACCTTTGTCTTTTCCTCTAGGACAATACAAATTAAGAAAGAGATGAATAATTTTGTGTATTACAAAGGAAGAGATGCAGCTTCAAAGAATGCTTACCTGAGTCTCATAAACATCTCTTGTCAACAATTCTGGTCCTTTTTTGTGATCTTTGTGCTGTGATCTCTGTTTAATGGATGTGCTTGACAGTAGCTATCCTTTACAAATACTTTAAAAGCAAATATAAGTAAAACAACCCAGACCACATCCATGGTTAATAATTAATGTTTATTCATCATTGGCAAGCATTGATTATAGGCTTAAAAGGAAGTTCTTTGCAATATTGATCTTGGTGCTTTTGACTTGCTATGTAGACAACTGAAAGCAACACACACTTAATGGTAGTCTGTCATAGTACTTAAAAATTAAGTAGTCATTAAAGGCAAAGGGTGCAGAGATAGTCCTTCACATCTACTGAGAAAGAAATGAAGTGTCCTTGAAGAAATTCCAAAAAAATATTGATTTTGATGTTACTTGCCCCCTCCATTTTTAATTTGAATAATATGAATGCAGTTATGATTATGAGATTGAGATTTAGGCATTCTATCCAGGCTAACACTGAACTTTGTGATACATGCATATATTCAAAAATTGATATATATTAAATCCTGGCTTGTTTTACCATTTTAATGTGGAATTACTATTTCAGTGTAGAAATTCCTTTAACAGATTGAGTTGCCAACTCTCCTCTAAATTATAGTCTTAGATTTTTTTTCATTTTTTTTGTTTTGTTTTTCCTTAAGGCACTATGAGATAAAAGTAACTTGCCTCTGGTGATATTCTTGGAATATATCAGAAGTAGGATTGGAAATTGATTTTCAGGACACCTGGACACACTGCTTCTCAGAAACTGGATTACATATTTGAATTACCTGAATATTATTTCCCCTATGTAAATTATTGCAATTTACTGTGTTTGTGCAGCTATTCCAAGAGGAAAAAAATAATTTTATGACACATTTATGTGTCTGTTTAAAGGTCATAACTCAGTGAGATTGAAGTCAAGTGTCACCCATACTTATTGAAGATCACTAGGAGGGGCACCAATAATGGTGAAATGAGAAGAGATATTGAGAAAAGAGTGAAAAAAGAGGAATAATGAAGCAGCACACTATTTGGGAAAATGTGAATTTTCTCCTCCAGATCAATCTCCCACACGTGGCTTATGTTACAGAGGATAGCCATATATACCAACTAAGTCCACTCCCCTTCCCCGCAAAGAAAGAGTTCCTATATTGCATGGCCAACAAGTGATCATTCAACCTCTACTTGAAGACTACCAAAGACAGAAAAGACACTGCATCTCTAAGTAACTCATTCTACTTTTGGACAGCTATAAGAATTAAAGGTTTTTATATATTTATATATTTCATAACATAAAACCCAACTTTTCCTCTTCCCAAATCCTACTTACTGCTACTTGTTTTCGTCTCCCTCTTTGGTCAAAAAGAACAAATCTAAGCCCTTTAAAATGTTTTTACATAGAGAAGCATAGAGAATACAGTTCCAGACCTGGAGCCCAGAGGACTTGGTCTCATACACTTTCTGGGTAAGTCACTTAACCCCATTTGCTTACCCCTTACCACTCTTCTGCCTTGGAATTGATATATCATATCAATTCTAAGACAGAAGGTAAGGTGTTTTTTTTAAATGAACTTGGCAGCATGTATTATCTAATTCTTTTCTTCTCTAGACAAACTATATTCAGTTCTTTCAAATGGTCCTTGTGTGTCATGAACTTAAGACCCTTCACTATACTGTTTGACTTCATTTGGGCACTTTAGCTTATCAATATCCTCCTTGAATCATGGTGCTCAGAACTGAACACAATACTCCAATTGATATCTGACAAATGTGATATCACATTTATCTTTACTGGATTTCATCTTTTTAGATTTGACCCAATCTTCTAGCTAGTCAATACCTTTTAAAATTATGACTTGATCATTAACTCTTATAATAATTTCTCTTAGCTTTGTGTGACCTTCTAGTTTACTCCAGTCTCTCCTTTCTTCACAACTGATTTAGATTTCCATCTATTTTAAGCTAACCTAAAATTAACTGTTAATTAATACTCCTGCTGCCATTAGAAAAGCTTTTCTTCTCTAATCTATCCTTAACATAAATCCTGAAATAACATTCCTAAAGCAAAGAACTGACCTAGTTAAAGAAGATACTTTCTTCACTATTGCCTCTAGGATATTTTAAAAACTCTTATGTTGGGCATGTTTTCTGGTTCTAGACTATTCCACCACTCTCCTCCTCCCCCCACCATCTTACTGTACGTATTGTGTATTCTAGGGAAAATAAACTATTTGTTACTCCTCATAACATCTCATTCCATCTCTAGTGTCCATACTTTTGCCCAGTCTTTCTACCACAGTTAGGATATTCTCCATCTTTAGCTCATAAAATTGTACACAACTTCAAATTTTAGATGCTATCTATTTTGTGAGGTCTTTTCTGAACCTGGAGTTGTCAAAATTGCCTCCCCACAAAAGTGAATTTTTACTTTTTCTTGTCTTTTTCTATATAAACATTTGAGTAACCCCACCCAGGTATAATGTAATTTCCTTGAAGGCAGGGGTGATGTCATTTTTATCTCTGCATTAGTAGTACTTTACCCAATACCTAGATATAGAGATGAGATTAATAAATTATTGCTTCACTGTTGCCAGCCATGTATTCGCTCAGCATTTCCTCCAATTCAGTAGCAACCTTCATGAATGTTTAGCTTAGAGAAGATAAGCCTATGGTCAGTCAAGCACTGACTCACATATTACCTTCATCAATTTTATATCCCGTATTTTCTCCAAAAAATGACAGTCTATTAAATACTAATGTTTCCTGTGAGGATGCATCCATGAAGTTTTACTGCATTTAGGTAAATGGTGACCAGAAGGTCCTACTAAGTCCCAGGGACTGTGCTAAGTATTAATGTTATTTTATTTAATCTTATTTAATCAGTAAGTGTATATATTGTTTTGCTGGCTCTGTGTACTTCTTGCTATGTCCATTCATATAAGTCTTCAGTAATAAGTAACAGTTGCTGTTGCTAATTCCTTTTATTTCTCATATTCTCTTTTTTTATGGTATAGTTTCTTTCTATCTTCCTCAGGGGGGATATGTTTTTATTTCATATGGAGGTTTTAAGTTATTTTAGGAAAAGAGATTTACTACCTCCTGGAATCCAAATGTAGATGCCCATGGAGACCACATGGAGAATACATGGTGATCCAAGAGCCTAAGAGAGCAATTGGATGTGCAAATTTTGAACTTTGGAGGTGTTTTAAATTCATTTGTCTGATTTAAAATTCATTTGTCTTGCTAAAATCCATTTGTTTTGTTAAATTCATCTGTTTTGTTTAAATGCATTTGTTTTATATGTGTGTGTATATATATATATGTACATATCTATATCTATATCTATATATTTGTTGTTGTTGTTGTGAAAGAAGGGGACTGCCAAATCTGTTGGACTTTTCTCAATCTTGATCATCTTTGATCTCTTTACATCATCATTTGTCTGTATCTTCTGGATATTCTCTCCTTTCTAGGTTTCTTTGAAACTGTATTCTGATTTTCCTCCTACCTGTCTGACCACCACTTCTCAGCCACTTTTTCTGCTTCTTTATCCATTTCATGTTGTCTGATAGTGGGTATTGTGTAAATGGAATTAACTGGAGCCCATTCATAGTCAAAAATCTACATCCTAGGCATAGAAATTACCTCACCCTCACCTTGCTTAGTGAGGAGGGGAGACAGTTACCCACACGTGACAACAAGTAACAAATCAAGAATAAGGGACTGCCCTTTGGGCAGTCCAAATCAATGTAGAGACTGCCATTTGTCCATTTGAATTAGAGGTGGACCCACGGGAAGTGAGGAAAGACACCATCTCTTTAAGTAAGTTAGTTACTTCCTGTTGAGGCAGTTCCCCATCTGAACCTGGTGCTGAAGGAGCTCCTGAGACCACAGAACGCTTACACTCTGTATTGTCACGTGGGTAAGTTAGGCTGACTTCCTTGGCCTAGCTGGGCCGCTTCCAAACTCTACCTATCTGGCTGTTGGGCCTTGTGGCTTACAGCTTCATTTATTTAGCCTTTTAACCTTCTCTCTCCATCCAGGCCTTTGGGCTGGACTAGCCTCTCCCTTTCTCTTTATTCCTACACTTTACCTTCCAGATAGTAAATAAACTTGCCTCAACCTGATGCTGATTTGGGTCTGATTTAATTATGGAATCAACCTGAATTGTTGATTCCTGGGGGCCACACTTTAAATATATATCTATAAATTTTCCCTCTTACAGTATCCCTTATGTAATGGGACCATTTGTGTTTTTACTCCCAATTATCTGACTTGGTGATTTATTATGTCTATTTAGCTACTACCCAAATCCATATAAATCCAACCTGCAGTATCACATCTCTAACTAACTAATGGATTCCTAAAACTGTATATTTCATGTGAATCATTATCCCTTCCAATTTTTCCCTATATCCAAATATCCTTATTACTTTCAGGGGCATCATCTTCCTCTGAATCTCTTCCCATCACAATGCATTCTCCCCTCAAATGCCAAGGAGATTTTTTTAAAATATGTCTGAAAATAAAAATAAAAATAAAACACATGTCTGACCATATCACATCCCTGCAAGTCTAATGCCTTCCTATTTTCACTGAGACCAATGTGAATTGCATTCTTTGGCATTTCAGAATCTTCATAATCAGTCCCCTTCCTATTTCCATTCTTATTTTTATCATATAGTTACACTAGCCTAGATGCAGTTCATGCTTCTGTATAGACTCTCCTTGATACCTAGAATTCTCTATCTTCTCAACTCCACTTTCTAATGTCCCTGGTTTTCTTCAAGATTCAACTTGAGTGCCCAATACTGCAAGAAAACTTTTGTGGTGTCCTTCACAACACCCTCAGCTCTTATAGTCTTTCAGATGATTTTTATGTATACTCTATAAACCTTGAATTTAACTAGATATTTATCCATAGTCTCCTTTATTAGAATTCTATTCCTTGAAAGCAGGATCTGTTTTATAACTTTCTCTGTATTTCTAGAACTTAGCACAGTGCCTAGTACAGAGTAGACATTTTACAAACATTGCTAACAAAAATATTGACATAATATATTGATTTTTTGGTAGAGATTATTTCTTTTGTTTCTTTTTTTATACAATACAAAACTTTATACACAACATATTATCTTTCCAAATTTTTGGTTAACAAACACTTGTTGCTAAAGTACATTCTCTTGAGCATATGTATCTTTAAATAAAAAGTGGAATTCAAAAATACTGCCTCATTTTGTCCATGTAGAGGTCTAAAATCTTAAACGGTCCTGGTTCCTCTTGAAATACACTATTTGATTCTCATATAAAGTGTAATTTTGGATGAGATTATTTGGATTTTACTTACATCCTCCTATTCTTAGCTTACATCTGAGGCAAACAGCCTTAAATATTGTAAATGCTGTGTTGTGTTTGCTGATTTGGGGGCCACACTGTTCTACATACAACTTCTATCTCTGGAGAGAGTGGTCTTCCCCATAGCACAATTTCTGTGTATACATTTACCCTTGAGAAAGGTACCCCTAAGAACCTGAAGGGGAAATGTAGTCACTTGATTTGAAGATAGGGAACTTGTCTCTTGAGTATGTTAGCTTTGCCATTATCCACCAGTGACTAGTATCCTTATTCCATATCCTAATTGCCAGTATTCAGCTTTTATAAGGCAATTTTTACATTGAAGATACACGTGCAAAAGTACAGACATTTTCTCCCCAAAACCTTGGGGGCACATTTTTCTATAGACCCCCTTGGGCTCTGGAAAGAATTGTTTAATTCTTAGCAAAATTTCTATATAGTATTGGTGCCCAAGTATAGCATTAATAAATGTTGTATGAGTGCTAATCTCAATTACCAATGAATTGGGTTCTGAAGGGTGCTTCTCTTGTGAGGAGTGCTTGACTGGCTTCAAAATATGGCATGGACTTAACTCAAACTCCCAAATAACTAGCTTTCCTAATATTTGAAAACTATTATGATCATAGACTCCAGATTTATCTTTTCTACTTAAAAGAACAAATGCTTAAGCAAGGAAGTCAAGTCTAGGTTCATCTTGGAAGGAAAGGGTCTAAGACAGTGATTCCCAAAGTGGGCGCCACCGCCCCCTGGTGGGTGCTGCAGAGATCCAGAGGAAGGGTGATGGCCACAGGTGCATTTATCTTTCCTATTAATTGCTATTAAAATTTAAAAATCCAACCTTACCACTCCTGGGCTAAGGACGGTCCCTAGCCCAGATGAAAAAGGAGGAGGGTTGGGCGTGGGGCTAGCAACCCCACCCTGTAAAAACTAATCTGCTAAAGAAACTGCAACCTAAAGTAGGGACAGCTGGGCTAGCTCAGTGGATTGAGAGCCAGGCCCTAGGTTCAAATCTGGGCTCAGACACTTCCCAACTGGGTGACCCTGAGCGATCCATTGCCTACTGGTTGTGGCCTTATGCTCCTAGAATGGAGTCCCAGGATAAAAAAAAAATTTTTTTTAAATTTAATTTCCATGGGGCTAAGTAATATTTTTTCTGGAAAGGGGGCGGTAGGCCAAAAAAGTTTGGGAACCACTGATCTAAGATCTCTCTCCATTCAGCATTGACTTTCTCTAGATAGCTTCAGAAAAAGAGTCAAGATTATTAAAAAGGTCCAACCAAGAAAAGCTGGAGACTGACTGATGGTCCATTGAATATTTTCATATCTAACAAGTCTTCTATTTGCCAGGTGATTAGCCTATCGAAAACACTTACAAAAAGAAACACAATGTCTATACAAGTTCCAAAGCCTCTTTTGGCCATTGCATTATACATTATCACAACTCAGAAGTAGACTTCCTAGCCTCTTACATATAGGTAATTGCATTAGCTGAGTATGCTAAAACATTCTGTAAAAGTTCATTGGGATTGGGTTTATTGACCTATACTCCATTACATTTGTAACATGGAAGGGTTCATTGCTCAGGGAAGAGAGAATAGATATATTTAGAAATAAAGTACATATGAAACAAAATATGTAATGAAAAAGTAAAAGAAAAATAAATTTACTAACTCTGGCTTATTTTAAATGATCTTCCTATAGTTTTAACAGACTGGGAAAAGATGTTTCTGGATACCTAAAATCTTCCTGAGTATTTTTTTTCAATTTTACTCATAAGAAATATACCATAGAGACACTATTCATGGGCAATCCTCCCAGAATGAAAGCATTTGTCATCTTGCTAGTAGCAAAGAGATTAAATTTATGGTTTAATAACTTGTGAAACTGCATTTGAAGTATATGCAAAGTGTTCTTGTAACCTTTGCTATGTTGTAAAAAACATTCACACCATTAAAAAATAAACCTTAGAGCAGAAAACAGGAAAGAAGGGTCAGATGAGAATTACCCCTTACTGCAACTTTTCATTAAAACCAAACATTTTATTACTACTCTTAAATTTTAAGGCAGAATCCCACAGGTCACACTGTTCACATAGGGAGAGGATAATGAGAATAGACTGGAAAAACATCAATATATCATATGACAACTATGCAAAAATGTTTGAGTTTGGCTTCTGGGAAATAGGTGATTCAGGTCAGTTAACACAAAAAAGTTTTCCTGGTGATTGTTTTTCAAACCAAGTTAATAGGTACAAGATATAGAAATATATACTATGAGAATTTGAAGAAAAGTAGACAGATACCTTTCATTAAAAGAGTAGTATTTAGATGAAGGTAAACTGGGTGGCAATATAAAATTAAGGGCTCTGGGAGATCAGAGGATTTTTGTTTATTTTCAGTCCAGAAATATAATTTAGTTGGTTGAGGAAGCTTCTAGTGAGTTTACCTTTGTAGCTTTTCCGAAACTTGTAGCCTCAGAGATATTCCTAGAACACTGAGAGCTAATGGACCTTACCTGAAAGTCATTTAACCCCAATTTCCTATCCCTTCCATGTATTGATTATAGTATTTATTTTAAAACAGAATGTAAGGGTTTAAAAAAAGCAATGATACATCTTAATCCAAAATATAAGGCGCAATTTTTGTAGCTACATCTTATACAATACAAAACTTAATTGAAAAGAGTATAGAAAGAGGGCAAAAAGATCAAGGTGAATGAGAAATTTCCATTTAATATGAGAGACTAAAAAAGGAAAAGAAGGGGGAAAGAGGAAACAGGAGAAGAAAGAGGAAATAGGAGAAGAAAGAAGAGATGAAAATGTAGAGGAGACAATAAGAAGGATAAATGAAAGGAAGAAGAGGGTGAAGGTTAGAAGAAGAGTAGTAAGGAGTTAACAGAGGGAGAGAAAGGAAGAAGAAAAGAGGGAAAGAAGGAAAAAGTAAAGGTTAAGAAGGAGAAAGGGAGGAAAGGGGGAAAAGAAGAAAAAAAATGTTGTGAGTGTATGGTGATGGGTAAACTACAGCATCCAAGTATCCCCAGAAGGAATGATGGTTGTTCACCTTGAAGGAAATAAGGCATTATAATGACATTAGAGTTACTCATACATTTTGAAAGGGCTGCTGGTGCAGAATAATGTGATTATATCACTGTGTTAAAAACTATTCAGTGGTTTCATTTTACTTACTAAATAAAGAATAGACTTTCTTTGCCTTACATTAAAAACCATACTGCCTTTCATTTTTTCCCCAGAAGGTAAATAAATAATCATTAAAGTTGGTATACTGCTTGCACAATTCCTCAAAACCATTGGAATTTGTGATATTCCTTTCACTGGATATGAGCACACACACACAAAAATAACTTCTTTCAACAAGTGGAAAAAAGGATAAGAACAAATCAGGTTTTATAACCAGAGGTATAGCAAATCATCTCATTGAAACTAATGCATGTATTTTTTAATTTTATTTTTTAGAATAATTTTCCATGGTTACATAATTCATGTTCTTACTTTCTTCTTTACCACCCAAATAACTCCCCCCCCCCAATAACTGACATGCATGTCCACTGGTTTTAACATACCATAAATCCCTCATAGCTGTCTTGTGTCATTGCATTGCTGCTAGTACAGAAGTCCATTACATTCTATTTTAACACAGTGTATCAGTCTCTGTGCACAATGTTCTTCTGGCTCTGCTCCTTTTGCTCTGCATCATTTCCTGGAGGTCTTTCCAGTTCACATGGAATTTCTCCAGTTCATTATTCCTTTGAGCACAATAGTATTCCATTACCAGCATATACCACAATTTGTTCAGCCATTCCCCAATTGAAGGGCATACCCTCATTTTCCAGTTTTTTGCCACTACAAAAAGTGCAGCTATAAATATTTTCATACAAGTCTGTTTATCTATGATCTCTTTGGGGGTACAAACCCAACAATGGTATGGCAGGATCAAAGGGCAGGCATTTTTTATAGCCCTTTGAGCATAGTTCCAAATTGCCAGCCAGAATGGTTGGATCAGTTCACAACCCCACCAGCAATGCAGTAATGTTCCAATTTTGCCACATCCCCTCAAACATTCATTACTCTCCCCTTCTCTCATTTTAGCCAATTTGCTAGGTGTGAGGTGATATCTCAGAGTTGTTTTGATTTGCATTTCTCTAATTATTAGAGATTTAGAACACTTTCTCATGTGCTTATTGATACTTTTGACTTCTTTTTCTGAAAATTGCCTATTCATGTCCCTTGCCCACTTATCAATTGTAGAATGGCTTGATTTTTTTATACAATTGATTTAACTCCTTGTATATTTGAGTAATTAGACCCCTGTCAGAGTTTTTTATTATGAAGATCTTTTCCCAATTTATTGTTTCCCTTCTGATTTTGGCTGCATTGTTTTTGTTTGGACGAAAGCTTCTTAGTTTTATATAATCAAAATCATTTATTTCACATTTTGTAATTTTCTCTAACTCTTGCTTGGTTTTAAAATTTTCCTTTCCCAGAGATCTGACAAGTAAACTATTCTGTGTTCACTTAACTTGTTTATAGTTTTCCTCTTTATATTCAAGTCATTCACCCATTCTGAATTTATCTTGATGTAGGGTGTGAGATGTTGATCTAAACCTAATCTCTCCCATATTGTTTTCCAAATGTCCCAGCAGTTTTTGTCAAATAGTGGATTCATGTCCCAAAAGTTGTGCTCTTTGGTTTTATCATACACTGTCTTGCTGATGTCACTTACCCCAAGTCTATTCCACTGATCCTCCCTTCTGTCTCTTAGCCAGTACCATATTGTTTTGAAGACTGCTGCTTTATAGTATAGTTTAATATCTGGTACTGCTAGGTCACCTTCCTTCACATTTTTTTTCATTATTTCTCTTGATATTCTTGATCTTTTGTTCTTCCAAATGAACTTTGTTATAGTTTTTTCTAATTCGGTAAAAAAGTTTTTTGGTAGTTTGATAGGTATGGCGTTAAAGAGGTAAATTAATTTGAGTAGAATGGTCATTTTTATTATGTTAGCTCGTCCTACCCATGAGCAATAAATGTGTTTCCAATTATTTAGATCTAGCTTTAATTGTTTGGAAAGTGTTTTGTACTTGTTTTCGTATAATTCCTGTGTTTGTTTTGGTAGATAGATTCCTCCTGCTCTGTCCTGTTGTTAGATTTGGTCCTCTTCCTTCTCGAAGCTCATTGTTTTCTATCCTGGTGTGTAAGAATGTGGAGGTTTTAAGATTTTCTCTGTCTAAGCCTCCATCTTCCCAAAACCCCTATGTATTTTTTTAAGAGCAACACTCACTTCTGGTGGTTGAGCCAAGATGGTGGAGTAATCTGGTGCAACTCTGTGCCACCATGAGAATCCTCTCTAAGATTAAAATATCAACACAAAACAAATACAGGAGTGAATAAACCAACAAGTAGAGAAATTGAAACATCTTTCAAGAAAAGAAAAACCCAAAGGTTAAGCAAAGAACAACTAGGGCACTGGCATAAGAGAAGATCAAAGCAAGAAAGAAGCTGTAGCAAGGAGGGAAGAGCAAGCCACAGCCACCCACTCCACATCTGCTGACCAAAGTTCAGGAACCTATGTCCAGGCCAACATCCAGATCCTGAGGTCCTGCCTGGGAAAATAGTGGTATAAGCCAAAACATATTCCTTGAAATTTCAAAACTGTGGAGAAGTTCCTGAGCCCCAGACCAAGGAATTCTATTCTGGATTTGAGCTAAGGAGTGTGTAAAGGGAATTGCCTCCTCTAGGAATCACATACTCGGATCACCCTACTACTTCTGTTGGAGTTGTGGTTTGGTCCAACCATTCTGGAGGACAATTTGGAATTATGCCCAAGAGGCTTTAAAACAGTGCTTCCCTAGGTTCAAACCCGGCCTCAGCCACTTCCCAGCTATGTGACCCTGGGCAAGTCACTTGACCCCCATTGCCCACCCTTACCAATCTTCCACCTATGAGACAATACACCAAAGTACAAGGGTTAAAAAAACAAAACAAAACAAAACAGTGCTTCCCAAACTTTTCTGGCCTACCGTCCCCTTTCCAGAAAAAATATCACTTAGCACCCCCTGGAAATTATGAAACTATTTGTTGAACTCAGAATAGAATGTAATACAAGAAAAAGTGTGGCCATCACCATCCCTCTGGATCGCTGCAGCACCCACCGAAAGCGGTAGCACCCACTTTGGGAATCACTGCTTTAAAAGAATGCATGCCTTTTGATCCAGCCACATCACTCCTGGGTTTGTATCCTAAAGAGATAATAGGGAAAAATACTTGTATAAAAATACTTATAGCCACGATCTTTGTGGTGGCAAAAAATTGGAAAATGAGGGGATATCCATAGATTGGGGAATGGCTGAACAAATTGTGGTATCTAATGATGTTGGAATACTATAGTGCTGAAAGGAATAATGAACTGGAGGAATTCCACGTGAACTGGAATGACCTCCAGGAAATATTGCATAGTGAAAAAGAATCGAACCAGGAGAACATTATACACAGAGACACACTGTGGCACAATCAAATGTAACAGACTTTTCTACTAACAGCAATGCAATGATCCAGGACAATCCAGAGGAACTTATGAGAAACAACCCTATCAGCATCCAATGAGATGAACAGAACAGAACAGAAACACAGAAGAAAAACATATGATCAATCACATGGTTTGATGGGGATATGATTAGGGTTTTTATGTTAAAAGATCACTCTGTTGCAAATATGAATAACATGGAAATAGGTTTTGAACAATGATACATCTACAACTCAGTGGAATTGTTTGTCAACTCCCAGAGGGTGAAGCTGAGAAGGGTGGGAAAAAATCATGAATCCTGTGACCATGAAAAAATATTCTAAATAAAAAATTCTGAAAAGAACAACTTTATTTTGTTCAATATTTTTTCTTGATATAAGTCCTTGATACTATCAAATGGATCAAGATCAGAAATTGTTAAAATTATGAATAGAAAGAGTATTAAAATGTGCATTATCATCTGCTTTTTTTTGCTACTTGCTGAGGACCATAGGACTATCTCATTAGATCTGCAGCTAAAACTTATATGTCTTTTCTCTCCAATAAAAATGAGAGCTCCTTGAGAGCAGAGGCTATCTAGCCTTTATCTATTCCTGATACTTAGCACAATTTTATTCACATAATTAGTACTTAATGAATGCTTTTTAATTCATTCATTTATTCACAGGACTGTTGTTTTAGAAATTTGCAAAGAGCTATAAAAATATGAGATACTTATATACATGACTTACTCAGACCCTAATAAGTTGGCAATTACCAAGTATAATATTTTCAGCATCTAAATTAGTTCACCTAAATAAAAGCAACAACAAAATATCTTATCATTTGAAAATGACTATTGGTTGCTTTCTTCTTATGTAATGTAAACAAATCCCTCCAAATAATGTGAATGACATCTTCCTTACCTCCCAATCTTTATTCACCATTCTTTGAAATCTTTCTTTTGCCTCCTTCTATATTCCCAATGCTATCATCCTGATAAAAGTTTAGTCTCAAAAGTAACCAATAAGCTTCTAATTCCACAAACTTCTTGACCTATTTGTAGCATTTATCGCTGCTGACTACCCCTTTATTCCTTGTCCTTTCTTCTCCTTTAGTTTTCTATGTCTCCTCTGAAAGCTCTATCAAATTAGCCCTCTTTTTTTCTCATTGAAATTTTTTCCCTTAGTGATCTCATTTATGTATTTATGTATTTATTTGCTCATTTGCTGATTTATTTATTTTGTTGTTTAGCTCATTCATTCTTGTAGCTTTGACTCTAATCTTTGCATGAATGACTTCTAAATCTTAATCTCCAGCATGATCTTTCTTCTGGATTAAATTTGTAATTTTATATAGATTTTAGTTACTCAGAGGTCATTGTCAACTGAATGTATCAAGGACACCACAAAGTCAATATATCCCAAACTAAACTTTCCATCCTGTCTCTGCTATACTTCCTTCCAAACTAGAAACTCCTGTTGGATTCACAATTTCCTTAAGTAATGGTGCCCTTCACTCAGTTGCTCTGGTAATAAAAGTCAGGATTTTAGTTATTATTTCATTTTGACTTTTTTTTTCTTCAGCTTTCATAGCAAATACATCATCTTGATTACCACCTTATTACCTTGATTACCACTGTCCCACTCAGAGATATCATCATTCTGGAACTCTTGGTATGGAGCCCTCATTATTCTTACTGATGAATGCCTCACCTGTCCCCGATATATGAAGGGTCCTAGCTACACTTCCCTTTACTCTATAGATATATTCTGTCCTAATACCACCTTCTGCTCCCCCACACTTTTTGCTTTCCAGCTCTGGAATCTTAACTCGGTACTGTCATTGTTACGTGAAAGAGTACACCATGATAATGTCTTATGGCTCCTTTCATTTTCCCTATAACTTAAAAAAAACTTAAACACTCCTTTCTGGGTTATAATCTCCAATATGTATTCTCCCTTCTTGCCATAATGTAAGGTCCTTAGAAGTAAGAATTCTCTTAAATTTTATCTATATCCACTATGCTTAATGAAGTATTTGGTATATAGTATGTATTCTACTCTATAAATGTCATTTCTGGAGCCACATATATAAAATTAATATTGCTAAAGATCAAAAAAAGGAAAAAGGTGACAGTTGATCAATATAATGAAAAATCTGAAATTATGTGTAATGTATAATACTTGTGGACCTCTTGTCTCTTTTAAAAGGATAAAATAGAGGTATCTTTCCATATCTCCTCTTTCAAGCCATGATTTCTCTTTATAGCAAATATATGTATATAAATTCATTGCTTCATGTCCAATCAGTTACAAAATTCTGTGGATTCCATGTATAATTCAATAAGCATTTCTTTAACACATATTCTGAATAAATTACTCTGCCTTGCACTAGGAAAACAAAAACAAACAAATGCAAAACATACACACACACCCCACACACACATACACACACAAACACACAAAACAGTCCCCTGGGAAATTATGTTCTACTGAAATATGTACATTGACAAATATGAGATAAGTCAAGGAAAAAGAATTAATGGAAAAACTGAAGAGATGTAATATAATCTGTTCCTTCTTTAACAAACAACTAAGTATTCAATTATGTAACGGTGAAGAGGGATTTCTTTCTGAGTATTTAAGTGAGAATGAGAAATACTGGAACAGCAAGTGGTCCTGTTTAGCTAGAACCTAGAACTGATAAGAAGACCAATGTGAAATAAATTTGGAAAGCAAACTAGGTCAAGATTGTCAAGAGCATTAAATTCTAGGCTGAGGAATTTGTATTTTATTTTCCTGGCAATAGGGAACTTCTGAGGAAATTTGAACAGGGAAGTGAACTTGTCAAATTTTTGCTTTAGGGATATCACTTTGGGAACTGAGTGGAGGTATAGTTGTTGAAGAGAGAAAATGGAAGTCAGTAGATCAATTAAGAAACTATTGAAATAATGTAAGTAAGAAGTGAACAGAACCAGAATTCAGGTGAAGGCTATATGAAAGATGGGGATTGTAGGATGTTATGGAAGCATAATGTTTGAAACTTGATAATTGATTATATATGAGAATGGTGAGATAGACTTAAAAATCAAAGATGAGTTGGAGACTGAATTTGGGTCTCTGAAAGGGTGATATCTTTGAAATATGGAAGATTACAAAAGAGGACATTTTAAGGTGGAAGATAATTCAATCTACTTTGACCATCTTGAGTTTGCAATATATAGAATATGTTCAATAATCACCTCATTTGTAGAAGGTGAAAAAAAAAGAGAATAGGGTTTTTTAATGAATTTTTAGATCATTTATAGACGAAGGTAATTGACCCCATGGTTCCTGATAAGAACATCTAAAGATAGAGTATACCAGAAATGAATGCATTATGTGTTTGTTCATCTATCTATCTATCTATCTATCTATCTATCTATCTCCTTCTATCTGTCTGTCTTTCTGTCTGCCTATTCGTCTATGGAGAAAGGGAGTAGGATACTGATTCTGTTAGAGGATAGACTACAAATAATAATAATTATTATTTACCCACACTTATTTATGCTCTTGTTCCCCATTGATTCAAGCTAAGATGAGCATATTTATCTAACTCTTCTGAGACTATACCCAAATCATCCCTGGGTAAATGAACATTTTAAATCATCTTCTAAAGTATGTGCTCAAAACTGTGCTATAAAGAAAACTCAGAAGGTAGCAAGTAGATAATGAAGGAATTTCAGATATTGTCATACAGTTAAAACAACAACCAAATAGATTCTGTCTCATTAAAGCTGTGAGAGGAGAAAATATTTGTTAGGGAATTGTGCTTAGCAGAATGAAAAACTTCTGAGAGGTCAAAAAGTATAAGAGCTGAAAAAAGTTGATCAGATTTAGCAATTAAATGAGCAGTTTCAGTTGAGTGATGATGTCAGAAGCCAGAATGCCAGAGACTGAGAAGTGAGTGGTACAATAAGGAAATAAAACTAATGAGTACAGATAGTTGTTTCTTTTTTAGTTTGGCAACGAAAACTAGGGGAAATAGGAGATTATAAGATTGAGAATTTAGTTTAGTCAAGTAAATTGTTATCATAAAAATAATGATAATAATACCTGTAATGAAAAAGTTGCAAGAGGATTTTTTTTGTTCTTGCAGAGAGCCAACTGAAAACTGCTGGCAGTTGAGCCTTAGAATTCTAAGAAAAAGTTGGTCCCTGACGCTTGAACAGAATGGAAGGATCAACCTGAGCTCTATTTTGGCTTTTGGTTTGCTTTGGCCTGTGCCTTGTCTTTGGATAATCTGAACCTGGCTAATTTCTCTGGACCTCTCCCTGACCTTCTTCATATTACTTCCCTGTTTTCCCTGCCTGTTTTCTTGGGGCTCTGGGAGGCAGGGTGGCTTTTGGGTTTTAGTGAAAAGACTTTGTGGTTTTAGTTTTCCCCATTAGGCAAGTAGGACATCCTTGAATTCAAACTATCCCTTTAGTATACCCTCTACCTTAAAAGCAGCCAAATCTTCCTCAGCTGAAAGAGCAGGTTCTCTCTCAGTCTAACCCATTCCTGAGACCCTCCCTGATCTTGAGTTTCTCCCTAACAGTTGTCAGAAACCCCAAACCCCTCTCTCCTTCCAGACCACCCTGAAACATTAATAAACCCTTGGTTACCTAATTAGACCCTCTGGAGAATCTTTGTGTTGAAAAAACTAGGCAAAGGTGAAGGGGAGGAATAATTCTTTTTTATTTCCTGAGGAAACTGGAGGCATCCATCTTGGGAGGAAGTAGTTGCCCAACACTTCCTCCTGAATCCCTTCAGTTTCATTGACAGGGAGGAGCCTTGTGGTTCTTCCTTTGAGGACTTGAGAAACTGACAAGAAAGCCCTCAAGTCAGATTCAAACCACTTCTGACTGGCCCTATTCCTTGTGTCTGTAAAAGTACCTTTCCTGCCTGAAAGGGTTCAGCCTATTTCCCCTCAGTGTCCTCTGTCTCAAGCCTGAGTGTCTAGTCTATGTTAGCTGCCTCTCCTGAATACCTCACCTGTACCCTTACCATCCAAATACCGCCTTGTCCATTCCTCTAAACCCAGTCATCCCCTTCATTCCTCTTCTATTACCTCAATCACATTTTACCCTTCTGTCACTCAGCAAGGGAAAGAGATCACCCCTGAACTTTAGTGCTCCCCCGCTTTTTATCCACAACATACCACTTATTTAATACTTTATTTAACATTTGCCAAGTGTCTTACAAGAATTATTCTCATAACAATCATGAAATGTAGGTAATATTACTACCTCCATATTATAGATGAGGAAAATGAGTTGGACAGAGTTTAAATTACTTGCTAAGGCTAGGATCACACAGCCAGTAAGAGTCTGAGCAAGTATCTGAACTCCTGTCTTTCTCATTCCACGTCCAGTTCTATGTTCTTTGCTGCCTAATACTGATAAGATCTGGGTATTTTGTAGGCTGAGTATATGGCTTAATAAATAAATAAAGACTAGCAATAAGAAGAGGAAGACTGAAGTTCAAAAGAGATAGAGGATTATAGATATAAATTTCCAGGGAAGATGAGAGAAGATGGTATTAAGGGAACAAATGTAGAGTGTTGACCTTGAAAAGAAGGGTTATAATTTTGAAAGAGATTAGAAGAAAGAAAGAATGAGGTCCACTTTAGAGGAGTTTTGAGATACAAACTGGATAAAGAGAAAGTGGGGCTCCCTATGGCTGGTCTTAATCATTTCTGCATTATCTCAGGCATCTGCCTCCTCTCTATGACCACTAACATTTTTCTAGGACCAGCTTCTATCCTTACAAAAATGGTCAATAGCAACAGTCTCCTAACAGGATTTTACACTTCTTGATTTATCTTGGCTACAATTCATTCTTTCACTTGGTGCCAATTAATATCATCCTTTCACTGTGTTCAAAAATGTTCAGTGGTTCCCCATAGTCTACCAAATAAAATGATCGCTTCCCTTGCCTTGCCTTTTAAGTGCTCTGCAATTGGATGGTCCTCCTCCCTCTATAATATAACCTTCTCCATGTTATTTCCTTCTATCTACCTTGTGTTTTGGTCAAATAGGAGAATACACTGTTTCTTTTTTTTTTCTTTTTTTTTTTAAACCCTTACCTTCTGCCTTGGAGCCAATTGGCTCCAAGGGAGAAGAGTGGTAAGGGTAGGCAATGGGGGTTAAGTGACTTGCCCAGGGTCACACAGCTGGGAAGTGTCTGAGGCCAGATTTGAACCTAGGACCTCCCGTCTCTAGGTCTGGCTCTCAATCCACTGAGCTACTACACTGTTTCTTAAACATAACCATATCCTTTCTCTTCTTCAAGTCTCTTGCATGTTTTCTTCTTTCTGATTTAAATGCCCTCTTCTCTTTTGGACTCTTAAGATACAATCCATTATTTAGAACTCAATTGCAAATGCTACCTTCTACTTGCTTGATCTCTCTGTAATAATGACATTTTCCCAGTCATGCTTCATATGATAGTGGTTTGAATGTTTTCTTCCATTGAACTCTAAGAACAGTGAAGTCAGGGACTGTTGTTCTCTTTACATCCCCAGTGCTTAGCTGAGTACTTTGCACATAGTAGCTATTAATAAATACTTATTGCCTTGATAATTTTTTAAACTTTAGGTATTTGTAGGTGTATTGTATCTTCTTAAGATTTCTGTAAAGTCAATGAAGTCAGTGATTACTATTTAAACTTTTTATGTAGCAGTACTTAGTCTATTTTTTTTAGTGTACAGTAGAGTGTCTCAAGGATATCAGTTTAATCATATTAAATAATTTAATAACATTTTAGTGTAATTATTAGTAGTTCACATTTTACATTGCTTTCTAATTTACAAAGGTCTTTGTTCACAAAAGTTATGTAATATAAAGATTATCTTTCCCCATTTTACGAGAGCAGATCTAGGTTCAATAGAGGGTAACTTGCATGCAGTTAATTGTCTAATAAGAGTCAAAGGGGGATTCAAAGCAGTTTCCTTTTCTAGGTCTAATTGTTTTTAATATCATAATCCATGGAAGTGGCTTTCTATTGAAACAGCTAATCTTTACTCAGCAGCAGAAACGTTATCTATTATTATACAGTGGTCTTGACATGAAGAGGTTAATCAAAATCAATGTCTGAAGAGAATCATGATCTTCTCGTGGGCAAAACACCATCTTAACTCAATATGCCATTAGTATGAATAGAAGTCTTATTCATAAGTGCTGACCCAGCTTTGATCTATTCATCTGAATCAAATTACCTTAAAGAGGATGAATATATGCTCGAGAGAGAGATACTTGCTAAGTTTTATGATTTCTTGTCCAATTACAAGATACAAATTCAAATAAGAGTACACTATTTTATTCATCACCAGCTCCTTATTTGATCCTGTTTAGGTACAGGATGGATAACTATTGGAATTCAAAATAAAAGAGTAATCCACAAAGACTTAGAGCAGATAGACTTTCAAAGGGAAATTAAAACAACAACAACAAATAGACTTTTCAAATGTACTACTTCCCTACATTTCAATAATCCATTAATTAGAATATGCTTGTCCAGTCTTATTGTACCACTGAATTTTCTCCTTTTTTATTTGCCCTCGTGTTTAACCCATTGATCCTGGGGAACTCTTCATGATATCTCTCTCACAATGGCTCAATTAGAAATTGGTAATTATCTACCTTTTTTCCTTAGTCTCTATTTTTTATTTTAAATCATTAATTTTTTTTAAAAAAACATGTAGAGGCATTTTTGTCCCCTCCGACTCTTCTCCTCTCCTTTATTTACCATTTTTAATCTGTCTCCTAATTTTTCACCTACCTTCCCCTTCTAGCCAGATTCTTTAATTCTCACATGAGTTTTTGTTCCGTACTTTTTTTGTTTGTTTCAAATAAATTCTTCTTGCAGAAGACGAAATCACCTTCCTACTTTAATGAGCTCTTTCTCTTATTCAGAAATCTTTAGTGAAAATATATTCCATATAAAATGAAAAGCAAACTCATAAGGCTTACACTCAAAGTTCTCCATATTCTGGTTGCAACCTTTCCAGACTTTAGATTGCTTTGCTTTTGTTACCTTTGAAAGGTCATAAGAGTCCAGACTAATCCAATACTCTTTCACCTAAAAATAGGAAATAATAAACTCAAAGACAAGAATAGGGAACATATATTGATGGGGATATTCCAAGACCACATATTGCCCAGGTCTGAAGGGCTAATGACCAGTCACAGAGGAAGGACAAAGGGAAAGCCTTAGCTATGTAGTGCTTTTTGTTAGCATCCACAATTTTATCTTAAGATTAAATCGAAGGGCTCCTCTTCTGAATATGGTAACACAAAGAGACACAATAACTACACATTCTCTGAAGTCCACAGGTAATTTTCATTAGCAGAGCATGTTTCTGCAGTCTTAAAAAGGACCAGTTTCATTGGCTAGTCTCTCTTTCCCCATTACAGAATCTAGCCTTAATTCTACACTTGTTTTTCAATTATTTTAGTTGTTTCTGACTCTGTGAATCCATTTGGGGTTTTACATGGAAAAAATATAGGAGTGTTTTGTCATTTCTTTCTCTAGCTCATTTTATTAATGAGGAAGCTGAGGAAGATGAAGGTTAAAAGACTCGATCAGGGTCACATAGCAACTAAGTGTCTGAGGCCAGATTTAATCTCAGGTCTTCCTGACTTCAGGCCTGGAACTCTATTGACTGTGCCTCCTACTTGCCTTATTCTTCACAACTTCCTTAAAATTCTCTATTTCCCAGCTATTGTAGACTACCAAATCTAGTTCTATCTTATCCTATTGCCATGCCTGTCTCAAAGGCCTAAGTTATAGTCTCTTTTGCAATAAGAGAGGTAAAGATTCCATTCCAAAAAAATGTCTGTCTCAGCCTTTGCTCTTTACACTTTCCAGTAACACCTCTTGGAACTATTCTGTTCCTTCTAATAATTTCCACCATTGACGTTCCATATGATTCTTTGCATTAATCATTAATATTTCAAATAATTTCTCTAGGTTGTCCTCCTGACACACACACAATTCTATTAAATTATGAAATCCTTGTGAGTGGGGATCATATTAATTTATCCACATATATATTATATATGAAATGTGTAATATACATAATATATCCATATATATGTATGTAGTAGGGCTAATAACTACTACAGTTCCTTGTATACAAGTCTATTGCCTTGATAAATGTTTGTGGAACTGGTTAATAGAAATGGAACTTTTGAAGAATCAGTAATAACCCAGCATTTCATAACTCTGCCTCCAAATGCAAACTCTAAAGGTGAATAATTTTGGAATGATATTTACACACTCTTGACCCTGAAAACTCCATTATTTTTTTACAATTTGTGCAACATATTGAATTATTATGCTATATCATTGCTTAAATTACTAATTAGATCAAAGTTTTTTTAATTTTTTTTTAGAAAATTTTTTCATGATTCCATGATTCATGTTCTTACTCTTCCCTCCAACCACCCCACCCTAGGACCCCCATAGCCAATGTGCATTTCTACTGGTTTTTACATGTGTTGATGATCAAGACCTAATTCCATATTATTGATAATTGCACTGGGGTGGTCATTTAGATTCTACATCCCAAATCATGTCCCCATTAACCCATGTATTCAAGCAGTTGTTTTTCTTCTGTGTTTCTACTCCCACAGTACTTTCTCTGAAGGTGGATTGCGTTCTTTCTCATAAGTCACTCAGAATTGACCTGGATCATTGCATTGCTGCTAGTACAGAAGTCCATTACAATCCATTGTGTCACAGTGTATCTGTCTCTGTATACAATGTTCTCCTGGATCTGCACCTTTTGCTCTGCATCAATTCCTGGAAGTCTTTCCAGTTCACAGGGATTCCTCCAGTTCATTATTTCTTTGAGCACAATAGTATTCCATCACCAACATATACCACAATTTGTTCAGCCATTCCCCAATGGAAGGGCAGACCCTTTTTTCTCAGTTTTTTCCACCACAAAGAGAAGGGCTGTAAATATTTTTGTACAAGTCTTTTTATCTATGATCTCTTTGGTGTATAAACCCAGCAGCGGTATGGCTGATTCAAAGGGCAGGCAATCTTTAAGTGCACTTTGGGCATAGTTCCAAATAACTGTCCAGAATGGTTGGATCAATTCACAACTCCAACAGCAATGCATTAATGTCCCAATTTTGGCACATCCCCTCCAAAATTAACCACTTTCCTTTGCTGTCATTTTAGCCAATCTTCTAGGTGTGAGGTGGTACCTCAGAGTTGTTTTGATTGCATTTCTCTAATTATAAGAGATTTAGAAAACTTTCTCATGTGCTTATTGATAGTTTTGATTTTTTTATCTAAAAATTGCTTATTCATGTCTCTTGCCCATTTATCAATTGGGGAATGGCTTGATTTTTTGTACAATTGATTTAACTCCTCATATATTTGAGTAATTAGACCTTTGTCAGAGTTTTTTGTTATAAATATTTTTTTCTCAATTTGTTGATTCCTTCTAATTTTGGTTGAAATGATTTTGTTTGTACAGAAACTTTTTAATGTAATGTAATCAAAATTATTTATTTTACATTTTGTAATTTTCTCTAACTCTTGCTTGGTTTTAATTTTTCCTTTCCCAAAGATCTGACAAGTGTACTATTCTGTGTTAGCCTAATTTACTTATAGTTTTCTTCTTTATATTCAAGTCATTCACCCATTCTGAATTTATCTTAGTGTAAGGTGTGAGATGCTGATCTAGACCTAATCTCTCCCTTCACTGTTTTCCAATTTCTCCAGCAGTTTTTGTCAAATAATGGATTTTTGTCCCCAAAGCTGGGCTCTTTGGGTTTATCATAAATTGTCTTGCTGAGGTCCCTTTCCCCTAGTCTATTCCACTGATCCTCCCTTCTGTCTCTTAGCCAGTATCATATGTTTTGATGACCACTGCTTTATAGTACAGTTTAAGATCTGGTACTGCTAGGCTTTACTTCACCTTTTTTCTCATAATTTCCCTTGTTATTCTTGATCTTTTGTTCTTCCAAATGAACTATGTTATAGTTTTTTTCTAATTCTGTAAAAAAAGTTTCTTGGTAGTTTGATAGGTATGGCACTAAATAAGTAAATTAATCTGAGTAGAATGATTATATTTATTATGTTAGCTCATCCTACCCATGAGCAATCAATGTTTTTCCAGTTGTTTAGAACTAGTTTTAATTATTTGGAGAGTGTTTTTAGTTGTGTTGGTATAATTCCTGTGTTTGTTTTCATAGATAGATTCCTAAGTATTTTATATTGTCTTGAGTGATTTTAAATGATATTTCTCTTTCTAACACTTGCTGCAGTGATATGTTGGAAATATAATGAAATGCTGATGACTTATGTGCATTTTTTGTATCCTGTAACTTTGCTAAAGTTGTTGATTATTTCCACTAGCTTTTTAATTGATTTTCTAGGATTTTTAAAGTAGACATCATATTATCTGCAAAGAGTGATAGCTTGGTCTCCTCATTGCCTATTTTAATACCTTCAATTTCTTTTTCTTCTGTAATTGCTACTGCTAGGGTTTCTAGTACAGTGTTAAAAACAGAGGTGATAATGGGCATCCTTGTTTTTACTGGAAATGCTTTTAATTTTTCTCCATTGCAGACAATGCTTGTTGGTGATTTAAGATACATACTGTTTATAATTGTTGGGAAAGGCCCTTCCATTTTTATACTTTCTATTGTTTTCAATAGGAATGGGTGTTGTATTTTCTCAAAGGCTTTTTCAGCATCTATTGAGATAATCATAGGGGAAGGTTCAGGTTTCCTACTAATATTGTTTTGCTATCTATTTCTTCCTTGAGTTCTGCCAGTTTCTCTTTTAGAAATTTAAATGTTATACTAATTTGGTTTGCCTCTTGATATGGTCAATTATGTGGATGCTTTTCATAATATTGAACCATCCCTGCCTTCCTGGTATAAATCCCACCTGATTGTGATGGATAACTCTCTTGATCACTTGCTGGAGTCTTTTTGATAGTATTCTATTTAAGATTTTTGCATCTATGTTCATTAAGGAGATTGGTCTATAGTTTTCTTTCTCTGTTTGTGATCTCCCTGGCTTTGAGATCAGTACCGTATTTGTGTCATAAAAGGAATTTGGTAGAACCCCTTCTTTGCTTATTTTGCCAAACAATTTGTATAGTATTGGGAATAGTTGTTATTTGAAGATTTGATAGAATTCACTTGTGAGTCCATCTGGTCCTGGGGATTTTTTTTAGGGAGTTCTTTGATGGGTTTTTCAATTTCTTTTTCTTATATGGGATTATTTAAGTATTCTATTTCTTCTACTGTTAATCTTGGTACTTTATATTTTTGTAACTATTCATCCATAAGAACTAGATCACTATATTTATTGCCATATAATTGGGCAAAATAGTTTTTAATGATTGCCTTAATTTCCTCTTCATTAAAGATGAGGTCTCCCTTTCCATCTTTGATACTGTTCATTTTCTTTTCTTCTTCTTTTTTTTTTATTAGGTTGACCGGTGCTTTGTCAATTTTATTTGTTTTTTTAAAGTACCAGCTTCTGGTCTTATTTATTAATTTAATAGTTCTTTTACTTTCAATTTTATTAATTTCTCCTATAATTTTTATGTTCTCTTATTTTGTTTCCATCTAGGTATTTTTAATTTGTTTGCTTTCTAGTTTTCTAGTTGAAAATCTAGTTGATTGCATGCCAATTCATTTATCTTTGCCCTCCCTAATTTTTTAATTTATGCACTCAAATATATACATTTCCCCCTGAGTTCTGCTTTGGCTGCATCCCACAGATTTTGATAGGATGTCTCCTCATTGTCATTCTCTTCTATGAAATTGTTAATTGTTTCTATGATTTGTTCTTTAACTGATTTTGGAGAATCATATTATTTAGCTTCTAATTAGTTTTTGATTTGCCTATTGATATACCCTTACTAATTATTATTTTTATGGCATTATGAGCCGAAAAGTTTGCATTTATTATTTCTGCACTTTTGTATTTGTTTGCCATGTTTCTATGCCCTAGTACATGGTCAATCTTTGTGAATGTACCATGTGCTGCTGAAAAGAAGATGTATTCCTTTTTGTCCCTATTTCTTTTTCTCCACATATCTATTAACTGTAATTTTTCTAGGATTTCATTCACCTCTCTTACCTCTTTCTTATTTATTTTTTGGTTTGATTTACCTAGATCTGATAGGGGAAGGTTCAGGTTTCCTACTAATATTGTTTTGCTATCTATTTCTTCCTTGAGTTCTGCCAGTTTCTCCTTTAGAAATGTAGATGTTGACTTCCGGTTAAGATGGCAGCAGAGTAAAGAGCAGCTGCTTGATCTCTCCTAACCAAAGCATACAGAACTCCTCAAGGGGACATAAAAACGAACCCAGACGAACAAAGGAACCCCACAACAGGGCACAGCATTGAAGGTACGCAGAATTGGGGCATTTCCATGCTATAAAGGGGTGAAACAGCTCTCACTAAAACGCCAGAGGAAGAAGCCCCTCCACCTTCCCCCGCTACAGCACGCACAGCGCCAAGGCCAATGCACAAGAGTGAAAACAGGATTGAGGCAACCAGTAAATCACTAGCAGCCCCAGGGCTTGTACCTGTGAGCTGCCAGAAATGGGACCCCAAGTGGCTGGGGGGAAGCACAGACTTCCCCCAGCATCTACACAGGTGAAGGCTCTGCCCCAGGTGGAATAAAGAACTCTAACACAGGGACTTTACCTAGGGTCTTGCACCAGTGAAGGCAGTGCCCTGGGCAGAATAAAGAACGCTAAAACAGAGACTTTCCCCAGCATCTTGTGCTGGTGAAGGCTCTGCCCCCGGTGGAATAAAGAACCCTAAAGCAGGGACTTTCCCCGGAGCATATGCCTGGGTAAAGGCAGTGCCTCTGGCGGAATAAAGATTTCCAGCCCAGGCTAGGGCAACCAGTGAGGACCTGAGGCAGAGTGGAGCTCAACCGTGGAAGCAGCCCCCGAGACCTCTGAAGAAGCCTCGGGCAGAAAAGCAGACCTGGGACTACCAGGAGGCCTGACCCCGAGGACAAGAAGACCAGAGCCATTGGAAGCTTAGAAAGTGCAAGCAGACCCTGAGTGTGAAGACAAAGCTGAAAAGGGGCGGGGCTAACAATGGCAAGCAATAGGGAAGCCCGGAAGAAAAAGATTACCAAAAAAAACTCTGGAACACTCGAAAAATTCTACACAGAGAAAATCCAGACAACAGAGGAGGAAAAACAAAACTTCAACCACCCCCCAAAAATGAAAGCTGGTCACAAGCTATTGAAGAGTTCAAAAATGAAATGTTGAGGAAGATGGAAGAAAGCTGGCAAGAAATTAACAGTTTAAAAGGCAGAATTTCACAATTGGAAAGTGAGGCAAAGTCAACTACAGACCAGAGATGACCAGACTGAAAAGGAAAACCAAAAGATTATAGCCTAAAACCAAAAGATTATAACCGAAAACCAAAAGATTATAGCCGAAAGCCAGTCCTTAAAGGCTAGAATCGAACATTTAGAAACCAATGATCTCTCAAGCCAACAAGAACAAATAAAACAAAGTCAGAAGACTGATAAAAATAGAAGGTAACATGAAATATCTCAATGAGAAAGTGACAGACCAACAAAACTGGTCTAGAAGAGACAATTTGAGAATCATTGGTCTTCCAGAAAAGGCAGAAATTAATAGAAACTTGGACTCCATACTTAAAGAAATTATTCACCAAAATTGCCCTGAATTTCTACAACAAGAGGGCAATATAGACATAGATCACCTTCTACATTGGACCCAGAAAAGTCAACACCCAGGAATATAATAGCGAAATTGAAGAGCTTTCAAGTAAAAGAAAAAATCTTACAAGAAGCCAGAAAGAGACAATTCAAATATCAAGGAGCACCAATCAGGATCACATAGGATCTGGCAGCCTCCAAGCTAAAAGACCGCAAGGTTTGGAATTTGATATTCAGTAAGGCAAGAGAGCTGGGCCTTCAGCCACGAATCAACTACCCATCAAAACTGACTATATACTTCCAGGGGAAAGTATGGGCATTCAACAAAATTGAAGATTTCCAAGTTTTTTGCACAAAAGAGACCAGGACTAAATGGAAAGTTTGATACCCAACCACAAAAATCAAGAGAAACATGAAAAGGTAAATAAGAAACAGAGGGAAAAGAAAGAAAACTCATAATCTTTTAAACTTGACTCTTTAAGGGCTTAAATAATATCTAATTATCTGTATTACTAGGTGGAGAAATGCTATGTATAATTCTCAGTAGTAAACTCTATTCACTATTATAATATTCACTATTATAGCAACCAGAAGAATAATTCATAGTGAGAGGGCAGGATACTAAATGGTCTAAAATGACATGGGGGCTGGGAAAAATGGTGGGAATAGTAGGGGTCACCAAGAAAAATCTGAGTAAATAAGAAAAATAGGATATTCTATTATACACAATGAGGACATGGGAAGGGGAGGAGATAAATACTATCATAAGAAGGAGAGGAAGAGGGCATTAAGAGGTAATAATCAAACTTTACTCTCAGTGTAATCAACCTGGAGAGGGAAGAGTAGCTTTATTATCCATATGGATAAAAAACTTTATCTAACCCTACTGAGAAAGTCAGAAGGGATAAACCAAAGGGAACAGGGGAGTGGTGAGGTAAAAAAAAAGGGAGGGGAGAAGAAGGGGGAGGGAATTCACTTGGTCTTTAAAAAACAAAAATAGGGGAATAACAAGGGAGGGGGCAGAAAGGGAAGTCGATCAAGGGAGGGATAAGGGATACTGGCTCAAAGCAAACCACTGGTTTAAAAGAAAATAGTGTAAGAAGAAGGGGTGGGTCTAGGGGAGGATACAAAAACTTCAGTGAATGCACAACTAACAATTGTAACTCTGAATGTGAATGGGATGAACTCTCTCAAAAAATGGAAGCAAATAGCAGGGTGGATCAGAAACCAAAATCCCACCATATGTTGTCTATAAGAAACACATATGAGGCGGGTAGACACACACAAGTTCAAGGTTAAGGGTATGAGCAAAATCTTTTGGGCGTCAAATGAGAAAAAGAAGGCAGGAGTAGCTATTATGATCTCTGACAAAGCCAAAGTAAAAATAGATATGATTAAAAAAGACAGGGAAGGCCATTACAACCTGATTAAAGGCAATATAAACAATGAGGAAATAACACTGCTCAATATATATGCAACAAGTGGTATAGCATCCAAATTCATAAAGGAGAAACTGGCAGAGCTCAAGAAGGAAATAGATAGTAAAACCATAATAGTGGAAGATCTAAATATTACTCTTTCAGATCTAGATAAATCAAACCAAAAAATAAATAAGAAAGAGGTAAGAGAGGTGAATGAAGTCCTAGAAAAATTAGGTCTAATTGATATGTGGAGGAAAATAAATAGGGACAAAAAGGAATACACCTTCTTTTCAGTTGCACATGGCACATTCACAAAGATCGACCATGTTATAGGGCGTAGAATCATTGCAAACAAATGCAAAAGAGCAGAAATAATAAATGTAACCTTCTCAGATCATAATGCAATAAAAATAATAATTAGTAAGAGCACCTGGCCAGGCAAATCAAACACCAATTGGAAATTAAACAATATGATTCTCCAAAACCAATTTGCCAAAGAAGAAATCATAGAAACAATCAACAATTTCATTGAAGAGAATGACAATGAAGAGACATCCTACCAAAGTCTGTGGGATGCAGCCAAGGCAGTACTCAGGGGAAAATGTATGTCCTTGAGTGCATATATTAACAAATTAAGGAGGGCAGAGATTAATGAATTGGGTATGCAACTCAAAAAATTAGAAAGTGAGCAAACTAAAAACCCCCAGATGAAAATTAATTAGAAATACTAAAAATTAAGGGAGAAATTAATAAATTCGAAAGTAAAAGAACTATTGAATTAATAAATAAGACTAGAAGCTGGTATTTTGAAAAAACAGATGAAATAGACAAAGTATTGGTCAATCTAATAAGAAAAAGGAAAGAAGAAAACCAAATTGATAGTATTAAAGATGAAAAGGAAGACCTCACCTCTAATGAAGGGGAAATTAAGGCAATCATTAAGAACTATATCGCCCAATTATATGGCAACAAATATAACAATTTAGGAGATATGGATGAATATTTACAAAAATATGAATTGCCTAGATTAACATCAGAAGAAATAGAACACCTAAATAATCCCATATCAGAAATAGAAATTGAACAAGCCATCAAAGAACTCCCTAAGAAAAAAATCACAAGGACCTGATGGGATTCACAAGTGAATTCTATCAGACATTCAAAGAGCAACTAATCCCAATACTATACAAATTATTTGATATGATGAGCAAAGAAGGAGTCCTACTAAATTCCTTTTATGACACAAATATGGTACTGATCCCAAAGCCAGGTAGACCAAAAACAGAGAAAGAAAACTATAGACCAATCTCCCTAATGAACATAGATGCAAAAATCTTAAATAGAATATTAGCAAAGAGACTCCAGCAAGTAATTAAGAAGATCATCCACCATGATCAGGTGGGATTTATACCAGGAATGCAAGGATGGTTCAACATTAGGAAAACCATCCATATAATACCATATCAACAGTCTATCAAACAAAAATCACATGATCATCTCAATAGATGCTGAAAAATCCTTTGACAAAATACAGCATTCATTCCTATTGAAAACACTGAAAAGTATAGGAATAGAAGGACCTTTCTTAAAAATAATAAACAGTATATACCTAAAACCATCAACAAGCATCATATGCAATGGGGATAAATTAGAAGCCTTCCCAATAAGATCAGGAGTGAAACAAGGATGCCCATTATTACCTCTATTATTCAACATAGTACTAGAAACACTAGCAATAGCAATTAGAGAAGAATAAGGAATTGAAGGTATAAAAATAGGCAAGGAGGAGACTAAGCTATCACACTTTGCAGATGATATGACGGTCTACTTAAAATATCCTAGACAATCAACTAAGAAGCTAGTAAAAATAATCAACAACTTTAGCAAAGTTGCAGGATACAAAATAAATGCACATAAATCATCAGCATTTCTATACATTTCCAACACATCAGAGCAGCAAGAGGGAGAAAGAGAAACACCATTTAAAATCACCCTAGACAATATAAAATACTTGGGAATCTATCTACCAAAATGAACACAGCAATTATACGAAAACAACTACAAAACACTTTCCAAACAAATAAAACTGGATCTCAACAATTTGAAAGCCATTAATTGTTCATGGGTAGGATGAGCTAACGTAATAAAAATGAACATTCTACCCAAGTTAATTTACCTATTTAGCACCATACCTATCAAATTACCAAAAATTTCTTTACTGAATTAGGAAAAACTATAACAAATTTCATTTGGAATAACAAAAGATCAAGAATATCAGGGGAAATAATGAAAAAAATGTGAAGGAAGGGGGCCTAGCAGTACCAGATATTAAACTATACTATAAAGCAGCAGTCATCAAAACAATATGGTACTGGCTAAGAGATAGAAGGGAGGATCAGTGGAATAGACTTGGGGTTAATGATTTCAGCATGACAGTGTATGATAAATCCAAAGAGCCCAACTTTTGGGACATGAATCCACTATTTGACAAAAACTGCTGGGAAATTTGGAAAACAATATGGGAAAGATTAGGTTTAGATCAACATCTCACACCCTACACCAAGATAAATTCAGAATGGGTGAATGACCTGAATATAAAGAGGGAAACTATAAATAAGCTAAGTGAACACAAAATAGTATATCTATCAGATCTCTGGGAAAGGAAAGATTTTAAAACCAAGCAAGAGCTAGAGAAAATTACAAAATGTAAATTAAATGGTTTTGATTATATTAAGCTAAAAAGCTTTTGTACAAACAAAACAATGTAGTCAAAATCAGAAGGGAAACAACAAAATTGGGAAAAAATCTTCATAACAAAAAACTCTGACAGGGGTCTAATTACTGAAATATACAAGGAGTTAAATCAATTGTATAAAAATCAAACCTTTCCCCAATTGAAAAATGGGCAAGAGACATGAATAGGCAATTCTCAGGGAAGGAAATCAAAAGTATCAATAAGCACATGAGAAAATGTTCCAAATCTCTAATAATTAGAGAAATGCAAATCAAAACAACTCTGAGGTATCACCTCACACCTAGCAGATTTGCTAAAATAAAAGAAAGGGAGAGTAATGAATGTTGGAGGGGATGTGGCAAAATTGGGACATTAATGCGTTGCTGGTAGAGTTGTGAACTGATCCAACCATTCTGGCTGGCAATTTGGAATTATGCTCAAAGGGCTATAAAAGAATGCCTGCCCTTTGTTCTAGCCATACCATTGCTGGGTTTGTACCCCAAAGAGATCATAGATAAACAGACTTGTACGAAAATATTTATAGCTGCTCTTTTTGTAGTGGCAAAAAACTGGAAAATGAGGGGATGCCCATCAATTGGGGAATGATTGAACAAATTGTGGTATATGCTGGTAATGGAATACTATTGTGCTCAAAGGAATAATAAACTGGAGGAGTTCCAGGTGAACTGGAAAGACCTCCAGGAACTGATGCAGAGTGAGAGGAGCAGAGCCAGAAGTACATTGTACACAGAAACTGATATACTGTGGTAAAATCAAATGTAATGGACTCCAGGGCAGCTGGGTAGCTCAGTGGAGTGAGAGTCAGGCCTAGAGACAGGAGGTCCTAGGTTCAAACCTGGCCTCAGCCACTTCCCAGCTGTGTGACCCTGGGTAAGTCACTTGACCCCCATTGCCCACCCTTACCAATCTTCCACCTATTAGACAATACACCGAAGTACAAGGGTTAAAAAAAAAATGTATTGGACTCCTATACGAGCAGCAATGCAATGACACAAGAGAGCTATGAGGGATTTATGGTGAAGAATGCTACCCGCATTCAGAGGAAGGACTGCAGGAGAGGAAACATAGAAGATAATCAATTGCTTGAATGCATGGGTTGAGGTGAACATTATTGGGGATGTAGACTCAAAACTAGCACATCAATGCAACTAAAAACAATTTGGAAATAGTCCCTGAACAAGGACACATGTTACAACCAGTGGAAATGTGTGTTGGCCATGGGTGGGGGCAGAGCGGGGGGGGGGGGGGGTGATGGGAAAAGTAGGGGTATGAAGCAGGTAAACAGGTTAAAAATGAATATTAATAAATGTTAAAAAAAAAGAAATGTAGACGTTATACCATTTGGTGCATAAATGTTGAGTACTGTTATTTCTTCATTGTTTATACTGCCTTTTATCAGGATGTATTTACTTTCCCTATCTCTTTTAACCACATCTATTTTTACTTTGTTTTTGTCAGAAATCATGATTGCAACTCCTGTTTTCTTTTTCTGAGTTGAAGACCAGTAGATTTTGTTTCAGCCTTTTTTTTTTAATTCTATGTATTTCTCCCTGCCTCATGAGTGTTTCTTGTAGACAACATATGGTAGAATTTTGGTTGCTAATTCACGCTGCTATTTGCTTTATTAGTGAGCTTATTCCATTTACATTTAGAGTTATAATTATCAACTGTGTATTCCCCAACATTTTGATTCCTTGTCCTGTCTTTTCTTCTTTCACTATTTTCTTCTATACCAGTGTTTTTTTAATCAGTCTCCCTAGTCCCCTCCCTCATTTTACTTCCCTTTCTCCCTCCTCCCTTCTTATTCACCCCTTATTATTCTTAGAGTCTTTTTAAGCTACCCCCACCCACTCCCTCCCTGTTATTGCTTCCCACCTAACCAGTCCATTTGTTACCCTTCTACTTCTCTATAAGGCACAACTCAATTCTCTGCCTCAATGGATCTGATTGTTCCTCCCTCTTTATGTTAATTTCAATGCACTTAAGAATAAAGTATTTCTTCTCTCCAACCTCTTTTCTCTTCTAGTGTATTGGTCATCTCCTCTGTTCCCCCCACGTGCTTCTTTATGGAATATAAATTTACTCCATTTTGTCTCTTTTCCCGTTTCTCTTAATGTTATCTCCTTTTTTTTTACTTCTAGTTTTATATATGTGTATATATATGTATATACATATATATATATAGACATTTAATACTATACAGTTTGTCACTATTCCCTCTAAGTATACTTCTTCTATCTACCCTGATGATAATAATAATTTTTAAGTTACCAATATCATCTTTTCTTATAGGGATAAAAATCATTTGAACTTATTGGGTCCCTTAAAGAAAAGATTAGTTATTTCCCCTCTCTTAATTACCTTTTGGTGATTCTCTTGAGTTCTGTGTTTGGGCAGAAAATTCTTTGTTTAAGTTCAGTTTTTTCTTTATGAATGCATGGAAGTCTTCAATTTTATTAAATGACCATACTTGTCCTTCCAAGAATATAGTCAATTTTGCTGGATAGCTGATTCTTGGTTGTAGACTCAGTTCCCTTGCTTTCCAGAATATTGTATTCTATGCCTTCTGGCCCTTCAATGTAGATGCAGCCAGATCCTGTGTTATCCTAACTGTGGTTTCCTGGTATCTGAATGGCTGCTTTTTAGCAGGTTTTAATATTATTTCCTGTTCTGGTAATTTTTGAATTTGGCTATAATATTCCTGGGAGTTGTCAGTTGTGTATTAAATGTAGAAGGTGATCTTAGGATTCATTTTTTTTAACATTTATTAATATTCATTTTTAACATGGTTACATGATTCATGCTCCTACTTTCCCCTTCGCCTCCCGCACTCTCCCCACCCATGGCCAATGCACATTTCCACTAGTTTTGTCATGTGTCCTTGATCAAGACCAATTTCCAAATTGTTGGTAGTTGCATTGGTGTGGTAGTTTCGAGTCCACACCCTCAATCATGCCACCCCAACCCATGCATTCAAGCAGTTGTTTTTCTTATATGTTTCCTCTCCTGCAGTCCTTCCTCTGAATGTGGGAAGCATTTGTTACCATAAATCCCTCTGAATTGTCCTGGGTCACTTTTTTTTAAGGGACCCAATAAGTTCAAATGATTTCTATCCCTATTGCTGCTGGTACAGAGGTCCATTACATTCAATTTTACAATAGTATATCAGTCTCTGTGTACAATGTTCTTCTGGCTCTGGTCCTTTCGCTCTGCATCAATTCATGGAGGTCTCTCCAGTTCGCCTGGAACTCCTCCAGTTTATTATTCCTTTTAGCACAATAGTATTCCATCACCCGCATATACCACAGTGTGTTCAGCCATTCCCCAATTGAAGGACATACCCTCATTTTCCAATTTGTTGCCACCACAAAAAGTGCAGCTATAAATATTTTCGTACAAGTCTGTTTATCTATGAGATCTTTGGGGTACAAACCCAAAAATGGTATGGCTGAATCAAAGGGCAGGCATTTTTTATAGCCCTTTGAGCATGATTCCAAATTGCCAGCCAGAATGGCTGGATCAGTTCACAGCTCCACCAGCAATGCAATAATGTCCCAATTTTGCCACATCCCCTCCAACATTCATTACTCTCCCCTTCTTTCATTTTAGCCAATCTGCTAGGTGTGAGGTGATACCTCAGAGTTGTTTTGATTTGCATTTCTCTAATTATTAGAGATTTGGAACACTTTCTCATGTGCTTATTGATACTTTTGATTTCTTTAACTGAAAATTGCCTATTCATGTCTCTTGCCCATTTTTCAATTGGGGAATGGCTTGATTTTTTATACAATTGCTTTAACTCATTGTATATTTGAGTAATTAGACCCCTGTCAGAGTTTTTTGTTATGAAGATTTTTTCCCAATTTGTTGTTTCCTTTCTGATTTTGACTACATTGTTTTTGATTGTACAAAAGCTTTTTAGTTTAATGTAACCAAAACCATTTAATTTATGTTTTTTAATTTTCTCTAATTCTTGCTTGGTTTTAAAGTCTTTCCTTTCCCATAGATGTGACAAGTAAACTATTCTGTGTTCACTTAACTTGTTTATAGTTTCCCTCTTTATATTCAAGTCGTTCACCCATTCTGAATTTATCTTGGTGTAGGGTGTGAGATGTTGATCTAAACCTAATCTCTCCCATATTGTTTTCCAAATTTCCCTGGAGTTTTTGTCAAATAGTGGATTCATGTCCCAAAAGTTGGGCTCTTTGGGTTTATCATACACTGTCTTGCTGATGTCATTTACCCCAAGTCTATTCCACTGATCCTCCTCTCTGTCTCTTAGCCAGTACCATATTGTTTTGATAACTGCTCCTTTATAATATAGTTTAATATCTGGTACTGCTAGGCCCCCTTCCTTCATATTTTTTTCATTATTTCCCTTGAAATTCTTCATCTTTTGTTATTCCAAATAAAATTTGTTATAGTTTTTTCTAATTCAGTAAAGAAGTTTGTTGGTAGTTTGATAGGTATGGCGCTAAATAGTGGATGATCTTCTTAATTACTTGCTGGAGTCTCTTTGCTAGTATTCTATTTAAGATTTTTGCATCTATGTTCATTAGGGAGATTGGTCTGTAGTTTTCTTTCTCTGTTTTTGATCTCCCTGCCTTTGGAATCAGTACCATATTTGTGTCATAAAAGGAATTTAGTAGGACTCCTTCTTTGCTCATCATATCAAATAATTTTTATAGTATTGGGATTAGTTGCTCTTTGAATGTCTGATAGAATTCACTTGTGAATCCATCAGGCCCTGGCGATTATTTCTTAGGGAATTCTTTGATGGCATGTTCAATTTCTTTTTCTGATATGGGATTATTTAGGTATTCTATTTCTTCTGCTGTTAATCTAGGCAGTTTATATTTTTGTAAATATTCGTCCATATCTTCTAAATTGTTATATTTATTGCCATATAATTGGGCAAAATAGTTTTTAATGATTGCCTTAATTTCCCCTTCATTAGAGGTAAGGTCTCCCTTTTCATCTTTGATACTATCAATTTGGTTTTCTTCTTTGCTTTTTTTATTAGATTGACCAGTACTTTGTCTATTTTATCTGTTTTTTCAAAGTACCAGCTTCTAGTCTTATTTATTAATTCAATAGTTCTTTTACTTTCAATTTTATTAATTTCTCCCTTGCTTATTAGTATTTCTAATTTAGTTTTCATCTGGGGGTTTTTAGTTTGCTCTCTTTCTAATTTTTTGAATTGCATGCCCAATTCATTAATCTCTGCCCTCCTTAATTTGTTAATATATGCACTCAAAGATATAAATTTCCCCTTGAGTACTGCCTTAGCTGCATCCCACAGAGTTTGGTAGGATGTCTCATCATTGTCATTCTCTTCATTGAAATTCTTGATTGTTTCTATGATTCCTTCTTTGACAAATTGGTTTTGGAGAATCATATTATTTAATTTCCAATTTGTTTTTGATTTGCCTGTCCAGGTGCCCTTACTAATTATTATTTTTATTGCATTGTGATCTGAGAAGGTTACATTTATTATTTCTGCTCTTTTGCATTTGTTTGCAATGATTCTATTCTCTATTACATGGTCAATCTTTGAAAATGTACCATGTGCAGCTGAAAAGAAGGTGTATTCCTTTTTGTCCCTATTTATTTTTCTCCACATATCAACTAAATCTAATTTTTCTAGGACTTCATTCACCTCTCTTACCTCTTTCTTATTCATTTTTCGGTTTGATTTATCTAGATCTGAAAGAGGAATATTTAAATCTCCCACTAGTATGGTTTTACTATCTATTTCCTTCTTGAACTCTGCCAGTTTCTCCTTTATGAATTTGGGTGCTATGCCACTTGGTGAATACATATTGAGCAGTGTTATTTCTTCATTTTTTATACTGCCTTTAATCAGGTTGTAATGACCTTCCCTGTCTTTTTTAATCATATCTATTTTTACTTTGGCTTTGTCAGAAATCATAATAGCCACTCCTGACTTCTTTTTCTCATTTGATGCCCAAAAGATTTTGCTCAAGCCCTGAACCTTAAACTTGTGTATGTCCACCCGCCTCATATGTGTTTCTTATAGGCAACATATGGTGGGATTTTCGTTTCTAATCCACTCTGCTATTTGCTTCAGTTTTATGAGAGAGTTCATCCCCTTTACATTCAGCGTTATAATCATCAGTTGTGCTTTTGCTGAGATTTTCGTATCCTCCCCTATTCCTACCCCCTTTTTCTTATACTTTTTCCTTTTAAACCAGTGGTTTGCTATTGAGCTGCTATCCCTTATCCCCTCCCTTGATTTACTTCCCTTTCTACCACCTCCCTTATTTTTCCCCCTCTTTTGTTTTTAAAGGCCTGATGAATTCCCACCCCCTTCTCCTCCCCTCACTTTTTTTGACCTCCCCACTCCTCTGCTCCCCTTGGTTTATCCCTTCTAACTTTCTCAGAAGGGTTAGATAAGAGTTTTATGTCCCAACGGATAGTATAGTTACTCTTCCCTCTCCAGGCTGATTACACTGAGATCAAGGTTTGATTATTACCTCTTAATGCTCTCTTCCTCTCCTTCTTATAATAGTATTTGTCCCCTCTCCTTCCCATGCCCTCTTTGTGTGTAATAGAATATCCTATTTTTTCTTATTCACTCAAGTTTCTCTTGGTGTCCCCTGCTATTTACCCCCCCTTTCCCATCCCCCATGTCGTCTTAGATTATTTAGTGTTCCACCCTCACCCTGTTAATTATTCTTCTGATTACTATAATAGTGAATACTATAATAGTGAATAGAGTTCACTACAGAGAATTATACATAACATTTCTCTACATAGGAATACAGATAATTAGATCTCACTGAGGCCCTTAAAAAGGCAAATTTAAAAATTATAGGTTTTCTTTCTTTCCCCTCTGTATCTTATTTACCTTTTCATGTTTCTCTCAATTTTTGTGGTTGGATATCAAACTTTCCATTTAGCCCTGGTCTTTTCTGTGCAAATACCTGGAATTCTTCAATTTTGTTGAATGCCCATACTTTCCCCTGGAAATATATAGTCAATTTTGATGGGTAGTTGATCCGTGGATGCAGGCCCAGCTCTCTTGCCTTTCTGAATATCATATTCCAAGCCTTGTGATCTTTTAGAGTGGAGGCTGCCAGATCCTGTGTGATCCTGATTGGTGCTCTTTGATATTTGAATTGTCTGTTTCTGGTTTTTTGTAAGATTTTTTCTTTTGCTTGGAAACTCTTGAATTTGGCAATTATATTTCTGGGTGTTTTCTTATCTGGATCAAATGTCGCAGGTGTTCTATCAATCTTTTCAATGTCTATATTGTCCTCTTGTTTTAGGACTTCAGGGCAATTTTGCTGAATAATTTCTGTTAGTATGGAGTCCAGGTTTCTATTAATTTCTGGTTTTTCTGGAAGACCAATTATTCTCAAATTGTCTCTTCTAGACCGGTTTTCTTGGTCTGTCACTCTCTCATTGAGATATTTCATGTTTCCTTCTATTTTTTCAGTCTTTTGACTTTGTTTTATTTGTTCTTGTTGTCTTGAGAGATCATTAGCTTCTAATTGCTCGATTCTAGCCTTTAGGGATTGGTTTTCAGGTATAATCTTTCGGTTTTCGGCTATGATCTTTTGGTTTTTGGCTATAATCTTCTGGTTTTCAGCTATAATCTTCTGGTTTTCGGCCATAATCTTCTGGTATTCCTTTCCAGTCTGGTCATTTCTGGTGTTCAATTTGCATATCAGTTCATTTGGTTTCTGAACCACACTTTCCAATTGCAAGATTCTACCTTTTAAGCTGTTATTTTCTTGCCAGATCTCTTCCATTTTCCTCAAAATCTCAGTTTTGAACTCTTCCATAGCTTGTGAGGAGTTTTCATTATTTGAGGACGGTCCGAATGCTTGTTTGTTCTCCTCCTCTGTTTGCTCGGTTGTCTGTATTTTCTCTGTGTAAAAGTTGTCGAGTGTTAAAGACTTCTTTTTCTTGTTGTTAATCTTTCTCTTCTGAACTTCCTGAGACTGGGTAGCCATCATTAGCCCAGCAGCTTCTCAGGTTTATCCTCGCGCTCAGGGTCTGTCTGCGGTCTTTTGGCTCCTGAGGTCTAAGTTCTGGTTTTTTCCAAGGTCAAGCCCACTGGTGGACCTCCTTGCTTGATTCTCTGCTGGAGGTTTCTTTACAGGTCTCAGGTCACTGCTCCACAGTCGCATACCCGTCTGCACTTGTTCCCCACTCAGGATTTCAGAGCTTTAGCTCGTGGCTGTGTCTGCTTCCACCCACGCCTCAGCCCACGCCTGCGCTCTGAGCCCGCGTTCTGCACCCTGAGTCCGTTCTCTGCACCCTGCTCCAGTGCTCAGTGTTTGTGTGCTTTCTTTAGCTTTTTGGGGTCCTAAATCTTGCTGCTCTCAGGAACTGCCCTGGAGCTGCCAATGACTTGATGGGTGCCCCCAAACTTGCTCTATTTCTTTTTAGCTTGCTTCAGTGCTATAGGTGGTGTGTGTAGAGGGGGTGGGGGTGGGGTGGTTGCTCAGCCCGTGATTTAGTGAGAGCTGTTTCACCCCTTTATAGCATGGAAATGCCCCGATTCCACGTACCTTCCACACTGTGCCCTGTTGTGGGGTTCCTCCGTTCGTCTGGACTTGTTTTTATGTCCCCTTGAGGAGTTTTGTGTGTTTCAGTCAGGAGAGGTTAAGAGCTGCTTCTTACTCTGCCGCCATCTTAACCCGGAACCATATACCCATTTTCAATCTGTGGATTTTTGTTCCAGAATGTTAGGGCAGTTTTCTTGAATAACTTCCCATACGATGACATCCAAGTTTTTTCTTTTGATTTGAAGTTCTGGTAGACTAATAATTCTTAAGTTGTCTTTCTGAGATCTGTATTCCAGATCTGAGGTTCTATCAATTCTGTGTTTCATATTTTCCTCAAATTTTTCATTCTTTTGATTTTGTTTCATATATTCTTGCTGCTTTGTGAGGTCATTTGCTTTTAGTTGTTGAATTTTAATTTTTAAACACTGAATTTCATCCCTGGATTTTTGGTCATTTTTCTCCTTCTGTTCTGATTTTCTTTCTAGGTCATCTTTCAAATTCTTTGCTTCATTTTCGAGCATGTCAATTTTGGCTTTCAAGACACTATTTTCTTGTTTTTGTTCATGTATTTCCTTTTTCCAATTGTCTTCAGCCTCTCTTGATTATTTTTTGAGTTCTTGAATAATTGAATTTTAAGTTCTTGAGTTAACTGAATTTTAAGATTATCCAACCCTGTGTCCAATTTCCTGGAGTTTCTTTGTTTTTTCTTGGAGTTCCATGATCTTCTATTTCATTTGCTGTTTTTCTCACTTCCTGGAAAGTGTAATGTAAAAAATGGCAGGATGGAATTGGGTGAGGCTTGACCCTGTATTTTGCAGGAATTCCATCCTGCCATTTTCTACATTACAAAAGACACTGTGAATTGTAATTTGTTTTTTCTTTTTTTGTTTTTTACTCATATTTTTTTTCCTCCTGTACCTTCTCTGCTCTGCTGGTGGATTGGGTTAAGGAGATGGTTTTAATGAGCTTTGAGGTAAGATCTTCCCCATCTGGCAACAGAATTTTGTAGCTACTTTCTCTGCAGTCAATGGAGGAGGAATGTTGGAGTTTCCCTGCCCTCTGAAGACTTCTTATCTATCTTATGATGGGATTAAACCAGGGCGGGGTTGATCTATAGATCTTGATGTGCCCTGAGGATAAAACCTGGAGAGAAGTGTGGGAGGGGGAAGATGGAGTGTTTTCCTTGTGTCTAGATTGCCTCTCTGTGTTTCTCTTCTTGCTGCCTCCCTGTGTCTGTGTTCAATGCCCTAAGCCTGGCCCAAGCAAGGCCCTCTCTCTGGACTAGTATGTTTGCCTACCCAGAGGTTCCAGGAGCCACTGGAGACTCGGCACTGCATGTGGGAGAGGGGTCCTAGGATTCCCCTTCTCCCTTACCCTCAAACCAACAGTTCAAGAATTCAGGCCTTTTTCTTGGCATACCTCTTGAGCTGTCCAGCAGTAGGATCCCCCAGCTCTGTCCTGTTGTTAGATTTAGTTTTCTTTCCTCTCAAAGCTCTTTGTTTTTTATCTCAGTGTGGAAGGGTATGGAGGTCTAAAGTTTTGCTCCGTATAAGCCACCATCTTTCCAGAATCCACAGTTTTTCTTAATTAGGTACATTTTAGTTTCCGAAGATATCAAACAAGCACCCTATTCACTTCAGCATCATATGGAGGAATCATAGAGCAGGTAATGTCCAATTTTAGGTGACTTGATCTGTTATAGAATAAATCCCTCTACATTGGCTCCCCATATAACTTTGGTCCCCATACTAATCAGCTTATATTCTACTTGGTGGAGGGGGGGAGACAATTTGAAAGCAGATAAATACATTTGAAAAAAAATTACACAAAATAAATTCATAGTAATTTCAGGCAATGAAGCACTATCAATTAGGAGAAACAGGTATGAACTTCCAATAGTAAGTAGCTTTTAACATTAGCCTTGAAAGAGTCTAGCAGTTTGCAGACATGGAGTTAAAGATGAAAAACATTTGATTTTTCCCAAGAACCATTTGAACTTTATTTATTTAGAATATTTTCCCATGGTTACATGATTCGTGTTCTTTCCCTCTGTAAGAATGAAATTTGGGAGATGCCATCTTTAAGTATATATATATATATGTATGTATTTTCTATGGACACGTGGAAATTATCAAACTACATTTCCCTTGGTCCAACGGGTTTCCGTTTCCTGTTCTTTGGGCGTGGGGACGCTTGCGTCTCCGTGCAGAGAACAGTTTAAATCTCCTGGGTTAGGAGGGAGTGGTCTCTTGGCCAGCAGACTCAGGAAGAGACGGGAGGTAATAATGGCTGGGGCGGCAGTTTTGAATTCTTACAAGCCTGTGGTCTAATGACTTTATCTATCAGTATGGCTTTAATTAAAATACTAATTTCTATATTTATAGCAGCCTTTATCATTTTTTATCCTTATACCTCCCCGTACGTGGAGCTGAGAAGCAATTCCTCTGGGTTATATGTGTATCATTGTTCAAAACCTATTTCCATGTTATTCATATTTGCAGTAGAGTGGTCCTTCAACATCAAAACCCTAATCACATCCCCAATGAACCACATGATTGATTAAATGTTTTTCTTCTGTGTTTCTCCTCCCACAGTTCTTTCTCTGAATATAGGTAGCATTCTTTCTCCTAAGTCCTTCAGAATTTTCTTGGATCATTGCATTGCTGCTAGAAGAAAAGTCCATTACATTTGATTTTACCACAGTGTATCTGTCTCTGTGTATAATGTTCTCCTATTTCTGCTCCTTTCACTCTGTATCAATTCAGATATAGGAAAGTTTTTTATATTTATGAATTAATTTTTGTGAAAATACAAAATTTAATCACATAGTTTTATATGCTTAAATTGACTTCATTGAAAAGAATAAAACTACATAGAAAGAAGTATAAAATTCATGGACAAAAAGATTAATATATTGTGTTCTAAATATTTTAGAGTCAGCTAGGGGACACAGTGCAGAGAATACTGGACCTGGAATCAGAAAGAATTGATTTGAATCCTGGCCTCAGACATTTACTCAGTGTTTGATTCTGAGAAAATCACTTAACTTCTATTTGCCTTAATTTTCTTATCTGTAAAATGGGAGGAATAATATTACCTCTCTCCCATGGTTGTTGTGAGAACTCAATGAAATAATTATTGTAGAGAGATTGAAACAGTGCCTGATATGGTAAGTAAGCATTATATAAATGTGTGCTAGTATTAATACTAGTGTGTGAAAATTTAGGTAATGAAAGGTTTTAATAGGAGACATTATTCTTCCCTTCTCAAAATTAGATAAATAAAAAAAAGAAGGAAATTAAAAATGTGAATAGAATGTTAGAAAAGTTATACTTGATACATCTTTGGAGAAAACTAGATGGAAGTAGAAAGTAATATACTTTTTTTTCCAAGAGTATATGGCACCTTCACAAAAAAAATTGATCATATAATGGGATATCAAAGCCTCACAACCAAATGCAGAAAGGCATTCCTTTTATTAAATTAATTAAATTAAATGCACTCTTTTCAGACTATAATGCTATAAAAATTATACTGAACAAAGATGTGAAAAAGTGTGGAGTGAAAAAGACTAAAAATTAATTAGAAACTGTTATGATTATTTAAAACTGTACTAAGATTTTTAGGACACTGAAATATTTGCCATCATATTCATTCTTAATTGTCTATGACACAACATGGCATGGTAAAGAAAGATCTGAATAGGATCCTTAGGACCAGAAAGACCTGGAGTTCAAGTTCTCCCTCTGACTTACATACAACTCTCCTGACCTGGGCAAGTCATTTAGCCTTTCAGTCCTCTAGGACAGAGGTGTCAGACTCAAATAGAAGATATTTGCAGGCCACTTATTGACTTAGAGAACCATAAATAAACTTTATATTTTATTTTACATTTTATTTGTTTAGTTGAACATTTATCTGTTTGATTTTAATCTGGTTCCTGAATAACTTATTTCAGGGCTTATAGCCTACAATACCTTAGTTTGTCTCCTCTGTTCTAGGCAGTTCTCCAAGACTTCTTTTCCCTTTGTCTAGTTGAATGTCACTGTCTATTTTCATCTTCAATCTATTATTGACTTGCCCAAGTAAATCTTTTGTAAGAGGGAAATTTAGGTATTTTATAGATATGTGTTTAAAGTGTGGCTGCCAGGAATCAACAATTCAATTTGATTCTGTAATTAAATCAGACCTAAGTCAGCATCAGGTTAAGGCACTTTATTTACAATCAGGAAGGTAAAAGTATAGGAATAAAGAAAAAAGGGAGAGGCTAGTCCAGGCCTGCGAATGCCTGGACTAGAGAGAAGGTTAAAAGGCTAAATAAATGAAGCTGCAAGCTTCAAGGCCTAGCAACCAGATAGGCTAGTGCCTGCTTAAGGCAGAGTTTAGAAGTGGCCTAGGTAGGCCAAGGAAGTCAGCCTAACTTACCCACGTGATCATTCAGAGTAGAAGCTGCCTGAGGTCTCCTCCGAGATCCGTCAGCACCATGTTCAGAGAGGGAACTGCCTCAACAGGAAGTAACTCACAAACTTAAAGAGGAAGTGTCTTTCATCACTTCCCGTGGGTCCACCTCTAATTCAAGTGGACAAATGGCACTTGAATTGGCTAGAGTTCATTCCATTTACACACTTTCTAATACACTGCTTTAACCACTTTACTAGTCTACTCCAAACTTTTCAGTACATCATTTTGTCTCATGATTCTAATATTCCCATAGAGTACTGAGCTAAAGGCTGAGGAGAAAGCAGGATTCTTAGGAAAGAAGAATGAGACCATCATGAGATGATCTTTTGAAGCTGGTGAGATTCAGCTATGCTAAGCAATTGGAAAAATTGGAAAATCTTCTTTGTATAAAGAGGATGATGGACAAATGTCTATCATCTTAAATAGGTTCTGTGGGGTCCAATATATTATGGTAAGAAAAATGAATCATTTTATAATCCCCTGCATACAGAAACCAATTATTTTTGGCTGCTGTTCTTGGCTACGAAATGTTCCAGTAAATAATGGTAGCAAGGACTTACCAAAATCAATTTTATCAATTTATTCTTTTTTGACCTTTTGCCAACCAGCTACCCAGAATCATCACCAGGATTGGCATGGATTAGAAGGAACAGATGCTACCACCCACAATAACCAAAATGCTTAAATCATTGGGAAATTGCTTTGTTGCTGAAGAAGTGATTTTTCAGAGATCTAATCTCTAGGTAAGTGACTATATAGAATCATTATGCAATTTAATTATTTGGCTTAAATAAAATAATTGAAACTAAAGTTGTTTGGAGATTTTTAAGGTCTCCATAAGATAAGCTCATTCACTCTATCCATATACCTCACCAACAATGTTTTTCAATGAGAAATTATTTTAACATTTTTTCCTGCTTTCCAGAACACTGATTTGCTTAACGATTGATTATGGGAGCTCAAAGTATTATACCTGGCATAATCTACTTCCAATTTTCATTCAGTGTGGCTTGTTTTTTTTGTTTCTTTGTTTGTTTTCCTTTTGGTTTCTGCAGCTTCCAAAGTACAGCACTTGTCCCAGCTTTTGCTGGTTTCTGGCCATCAATTTGTGCAGTGCTGGACTAGAAGGATAAGTGTACTCCTATTATTGCTCTTCAGTTTTCTTTATAATAGTTCTGTCTATAGTCTGATATTTACTCTATGTATGGCAGAGATCAGATCTTCTAAGACCTTCCATTTTGTCATTTTTAACAGAACTTTGAACAGATTTTTATAATATTGAATTATATGAGGTTTAGTTTTGGTAAATGCAATTTAAGAGTATTAGTGACAAAATATATGATGTCCATCCACAGGAGAGGAGCTATCATGTAGATAGTTGTGAAAAAATTTCATAAGAAATAATTATGGAGGTTTAACCTGAAAAGGATATGTGCACATTGTTTAGTAAAATTGTCAAAAGACATTTGAAATATCATAATAGCCAATAAATCTCTAAAGATTAAAATTAAGTCCAGTAATGTTTCGGAGTGTTTCAAAGTTAGGATAGTCTTTTTTAAATTATTTATTTATTTATTTAGCATATTTTCCCATGTTTACACAATTCATGTTCTTTCCCTCCTCTTTTCTCTCTCTGCTACCAAAGTTGACAAGCAGTTCCACTGGGTCATACATATGTCATTGTTTAAAACCCATCTCCGTGTTATTCATATGTGCCGTAGAGTGATCTTTTAACATCAAAACCCCAATCATATCCCCATCAAACCATGTGATTGATCCCATATTTTTCTTCTGCATTTCTGTTCCCATGGTTCTTTCTCTGGATGTGGATAGTGTTCTTTCTCATAATTCCTCTGTATTGTCCTGGGTCATTGCATTGCTGCTGGTAGAAAAAAAAAATTTTATTACATTCGATTGTGCTATGGTGTATCAGTCTCTGTGTATAAGGTTCTCTTATTTCTGCTCCTTTCATTCTGCATCAATCCCTGGAGGTTGTTCCGTTTCACATGGAATTCCTCCAGTTCATCATTCCTTTCATCACAATAATATTCCATCACCATTAGATACCACAATTTGTCATTCCCCAATTGATGGACACCTCTTCATTTTCCAGTTTTTTGCCACCACAAAAAGCGCAGCTATAAATATTTTTGTACAAGTATTTTCCCTTATTATCTCTTTGTAGTACAGAAGAATAATCTTAATAGAAAAATGAATTTTCTTTCAAGGATATGAAAACTTCATACTGTTATATTGAATCTCTGGGAGCCAGGAGTTCACACTGTGATTGACAGGTGGATCCGTCGGATGTCGGAATGTTCCCAGAGAGGTGTGCGGACACAGGAGAGGGCAGTTGGCCCAGGGGGTATAAAACCACCCTGGCAGCCCTGGCAGGGGTTCCTTCCTTTCCCTGAGACCTGAGATCAGTGGATCCTGGTCTTTTTGGGATTGAGTCTTGCAGACTCAACCTTGCAAGCTCCTCCTGTTTGTTCTTGTACCATCAACAACCTGTACCCAGACCATCATCTCTGATTTTACTGCCCCTAGAAATTAGGAAATCAGTCATCTTAGTTATCTAGGTTTCCCAGGGCCCGGGAGGGATCTGGGAAGTGGGCAGGAGAAGAAGAAGGGGGTGGAAAGGGGTGAATATCTCAAACTGGTTAGGCATATCATCTAGTGAAGAAGCTGAAAAATTATGCAAGTTTGTCTACTCTGGTGTGGCTGTGGCCAGGTTGTGCCAGAGAGAAGTTAACCATCCTAATTCCTTTACTTGCCTACAGTTTAGACAGTCATCATTATCATTTGTAATTAGGGTCTCCCAATACCTCTATCCAAACTCATTATCCTTCTTTGTTAAATACAATCAAAGTTTAAAAGTACCTTCCTGAAGTGATTATTCAAAGCTTCTTTGGGAAGGGAGAGAAGCAGTCAGATACCAACTTTACCCAGCTAAAGAGCCCATTATATAATATCAATTAACCCCAGGTGGGTCTTGAAGGGATATCATCCATTGACCTAAAGCATCCTGCCTGGGCACTGTTATAAAGGAGGGAGGTGTCATCCCATCCTCTCTCTATACTTCATCTACATACATCTAGTAGAGGAGGAGTATCATTTATTATAACAATACTTTTCTGAAATTGTTCAGAGGCTGGTTGACATTCTAATAGGAATATTTGTAGGAGCAAGTAGGGTAGGTTTTGTAGTGCAAATGTGCTATCAACTCTGTAAAGGCTAATTGCAGAATTTCTGGTAGTTGAGAGGGTTTAGAACCCTGACTAGAGGCAGTTGGTCCTGGAGGCTCTGTGAGAGCAGAAGGGTCAATTGAGCTCGGTCTTGGGGAAAAAAACCTGGCCTTGATTCCTTGATTCTGTACCTTTTCTCTTGAGATTTTGTAGCTTACCTAATTCCTCTGGATTTCCCTGACCTTCCCTATTCCAATCACCATTTTCCTTCCTGATTTCCTGTGGATTTTGGGAGAAGGGTGGATTTGGGTGGTAGCAATCAAACTTTGAAGACTTAGGTTTTCCCCATAGTTGAGCAGGGCTTAACCTTGATACAAATTATCTCCTGATTCATTGTGTGTAACTTTCCTAACCTCAAAGGCAACAAAACCTCCCGGGACTGAGTGAGGGCAGACCTTTTCTCAGTCTCCCATTCCTGTGTCCCTCCCCTACCTGAAGCTTCTCCCTAGGTGGTTGTTAGAGAAACCTTGTATCCTCTGTCCTTTATAACCAACCCTGCCAACTTAATAAACCCTGTTGTCATTTAATCAAACCTTTTGCTAAATCATTGATTGAATGATAAAAGAGGGTAAGGAGAGAAAGGAATAGTTTCTCTCTGGGTCCTGAGGGGAGTTGGAGGTGTCCATCTTGGAGGAAGTGGTGATATCTAGACTTCCTCAGAAGAAGCCCATCTATTTCACAGACACTTCCTTTGTGAACCTGAGAAATTGACTAGAAAACCCTCTAGTTAGTTTCAAACCATTTCTGGCTGGCCTTAATCTTTTGTCTGTAAAAGTGCCCTTCTTCCCTGGGAGGGTTCAGCCTGTTTCCCTTCAGTGTCTCTGTCTCAAGCCTGTGTACCCAGTCTGTGTCTCCCTGTTGCAGCTGCCTGCCCAACTACCTCAACCTCTGCCCTTGCCGCTCATTCTACTTCATCATCTTATATTTCCCTAAACTCAGTCATTCCCTTACATCTCCTACCATCTCAATTTACTACCTCCACCATTGTACCCTCCTTTCCCACCTACTGCCTTAGGGACCCACAAACCCCATCCACTTGTTTTATTCCCTTATTGCAGTTTAGAATGGAAAGAAATGATGTTACATAATGTAAATTTCTTTTTAACTCAGCATTTACATAATTAATCAATAGTTTTAGTGGAGAATGATATTCTTCCTCTGCTCTCCACTAGCAATCAGAATGCATGTGCTTCTTGGTCCTTCCCTGTTCCTAGTTTCTACCTGGAAAGCCCCAAAAGATCAACATCATGGATGCTTGATGAACTCTGGGAAATGCCTCCCTATGCATGGTCAGTCAAATTAATGAGTCAAGTTTCTATGGTAACAACTCTGAAGCAAAGACTGAACATGTTATGCAGAAAACCTCCGAGCCAAGCTCATCTTCCAGTGACAGACACAGAAATCATTGATACACTCGTACTCAAAGTCTTATAAGTTTATTAAGGTCTGATAGTGCCCCATTGGCATAGACTTAAAGAACCTAATGCACATTTCTACACCATTATGAGGAATTAGAAGAGGACTTCAATATTCAGTCATTGACTACATATATTTTTATCATAATTAGCAACACTGACCAGAATGTCCCAGAGGCTAGCAAAAAAGCTTTATATATAAAGGCTCATTGGTAAATGTGTTGAATTTGAATTAAATAGTGCAGTTTTTGTGTGTATATAGAATTTAGAAATATGTACATGTATCAATTCACATGAAAGAAAGTAAAAATTCCATTCTCTTCTGTGATATAGTCAGTTTTCATGTATAATGACATATTTAGTTTTCTGTGTTACATTTTAGGAAGGGAATTGACAAGCTGGAGAGCATCCAGAGGAGAACAACCAGAATGATGCCTACTCATTAAATTGTTATATGAAGAAAATTTAACATAATAATCATGACTTACATTTATATAAACTTAGCAATTCAAAGTGCTTTACTATAAATTATCTCATTTGATTATCAAAGCAATGTCATGATGTTGTCAGGACAGGTTTTTGAGCCTTGGCACAGGAAATAACAGATATATGGGAATTCTATGCCTCTGCTATCTTTTCTGGATTGTACACAAAGAAAAGAAATGTATGTCCTCCCTCAGCACCATCACCACCATCACAATGGGGAAATAGTCTAGGTACTATTCAATACAAAATCAAGTCAAATGACTTTTTATTCAATTTTTGGCCTGTTTGGTTTTCTCACAAATTAGGGAGGAAGTCCAGATTTCTCACTGTTTTTTTTTTCATGCATTTTATAGAACTAACGTGAACTGCATTACAGAGCAGTATAACACATGATGTAGCCTCTCCCAAGGTCATTTATTTTTTCAGGTCTCTCTATTCTTTTGAATAACTATTTTCTTTATTTTCATGATTAAAATATTTTAATTTATTCATATCAAAATCTAATCTTCATAATGAGATATATTGAATTCCTCTGCAACTCCAATTTCTTTTCCTCAAAGCTAAATATTAACAATGTGTCAATAAAAAAAAGACCTTTGATCACTTCCCTGACTTTTTGATTCTCCTTTTGCTTTTGGTCAATTTTTCTTTGCCTTATTTTCAAACTGGTCAATTCTGGTTTTCAAGACACTATTTTCTTGTTTTAGTTCATGTGCCTCTGTTTCCAGATGACCTGCTTTGCTTTTTAAGTTCTTTTCCTAATTGTCTTCAGCCTCTCTTAATTGTTTTTTGAAATTATTTTGAGTTCTTCCAAAGCCTGAGTCCAATTTGCTGGAGTTCCTGAGTTTTTGCTTGGGTTCCTCGGTCCTGCTCTGTTCCATTTCTTCTTTGTTCATTACTTGAATAGAAGCTGTTAATTGTAATTTCATTTTTTTCCCTCTTGTTTAGTCATATTCCCCCCACCCACCCACCCACCCCCGGTCATTGGTTGTATTCTTGCTCCTCTGTTTATTTGCTGTATCTGCTAATTTGGGCTTTTCTCCCCTGTCTGCTCTGCTGATTAACTGGATTAGGGTGAAGGAGCTGACCTGTTGTATTAATGTGGTCTGAGACCATATCTTCCCTAGCTATCAGCAGAAGCTGAAGGTAAAAGTGAAGGTGTAGAGGCTGAAGGTAAGTACCCTTGTCCTCCTCTCTTTCTTTCTGCCAGCCATCTCCCTCCCAACTGCCTGGTCAGAGCCTTGAGCTTCCCATGGTGGTACCAAGGTACTTTGTTGCAGTTGCAGCCTTTTCCTTGGGATCCCAGTCAGCCAGATTGTTACTACAGGTCTCAGCATGGTAGGTGGGGAAGAGGTTTTGAGGATTGAGCTTTTCTGCCCTCTGGAGGCTTCTTTCCTGCACTACTGATAGACTGGATTAAGCCAGTTAAACTAATCTGCAGAGCTGAGTGTGCCCTGAGGCCCAAACTTACAGAGGCCCAAGACTGAGGAGTGGTGGCTGAAGGATGCAATCAGACTGCCCTCCTTTCTGCCCCCCTCCACCAGATGTCTCTCTGCTAGCTATGGTCAGAGCCCTGAGGCTCCCATAGCTGTGGTAGCAAGGCACCCTTTCTGGGCTAGTGCCCTCACCCTGAGATCCCAGAAACCACCAGAGTCTCAGCACAGTAAGTGGGGGATAGGTCCTAGGACTTTCCTTCTTTCTTTTCCTTAAACCCAAGAATTCAAAATTCTCTGCCTACCTCTTAAGTTGAATTGAGGAGGAGGGTCCCCTGGCTCTGTCCTGTTGTTAGATTTGGTTTTCTGTCCCCCTGGAACCACTTTGTTTTTGATTGGTGTGGAAGGTTTTTCACAGAGGAATTGATTTTTACTGCTTCTAAGCTGCCATCTTGACTCTGCCCCCACCTTGATCACTTGATGAAAATTCAAGTTACTAGGTCTAAATAAATTCTAATTCTTAAATCATTAAAACTTACAATGAGAGAGACTTCCGGGTTAAGATGGCGGCAGAGTAAGAAGCAGCTCTTAACCTCTCCTGACTGAAACACACAAAACTCCTCAAGGGGACATAAAAACAAGTCCAGACGAACGGAGGAACCCCACAACAGGGCACAGCGTGGAAGGTACGTGGAATCGAGACAGTTCCAGGCTAAAAAGGGCTCTCACTCAATCTCGTGCTGAGCAACCGCCCCACCCCCACCCCCTCCACACTCACCTATAGCTCCGAACCCAGCTAAAAAGAAATAGAGCAAGTTTGGGGCACCCATCGAGTCATCGGCAGCTCCGGGACCTGTTCCTGAGAGCAGCAAGACTTAGGACCCCATTAAGTCAAGAACGCACGCGAAATCTGAGCGCGCGGGAGCAGAGAGTGGACGCTGGGCGTGCGCCCGCTGAGCAGAGGCGTGGGTGC
>NC_058134.1:278463109-278463751 GCF_016433145.1 Gracilinanus agilis | reverse complement strand
ACAAACAACCATCCAGACCCTCCCCAAATAAGGAAAACTCCTCACAAGCTATGGAAGAGTTCAAATCTGAGATTCTGAGGAAAATGGAAGAGATCTGGCAAGAAAATAACAGCTTAAAAGGTAGAATCTTGCAACTGGAAAGCGAGGCTCAGAAACCAAATGAACTGATAAGCAAATTGAACACAAGAAATGACCAGATTGAAAAGGAATACCAGAAGATTATGGCCGAAAACAAGAAGATTATGGCCGAAAACCAAAAGATTATGGCCGATTACCAGAAGATTATGGCCGAAAACCAAAAGATTATAGCCGAAAATCAATCCCTAAAGGCTAGAATTGAGCAAGTAGAAACTAATGATCTCTCAAGACAACAAGAACAAATAAAACAAAGCCAAAAGACTGAAAAAATAGAAGGAAACATGAAATATCTCAATGAGAGAGTGACAGACCAAGAAAACCGGTCTAGAAGAGACAATTTGAGAATAATTGGTCTTCCAGAAAAACCAGAAATTAATAAAAACCTGGACTCTATACTAACAGAAATAATTCAGCAAAATTGCCCTGAAGTCCTACAACAAGAGGGCAATATAGACATTGAAAGGATTCATAGAACACCTGCGGCATTCGATCAAGAAAGGAAAA
>NC_058134.1:278416814-278448121 GCF_016433145.1 Gracilinanus agilis | reverse complement strand
CATCCAGCTTCTCTGTTATATTTCCTATTTCCTTCTCTATCTTACTAATTCTCTCTGAGTTAGTGTCATCCAGCTTCTCTGGCAGTTTCTTTTGAGAGAAGTAAAGATAAACTATTCCGCCTACTATGAGTATTATCACACTTACTATCACACCTACATACAGTGCATCAAACAATCCTGTAAATGTATTTTCTGGTGTTCCTTTTCCAAACCAAATCAACGTAACAGTCCATACTATGGACTGGAACCAGAGTCTTATAGTTTGAATTCTAGTATATATTTCCTCAGTAATGCTTCGAAACCCCCACATTCTTACTCACAGTAGATATCACTAGTGGGCAAGGCCTTGCTCTTACTAAGGGTTGGGCTATAGAACTAGTTGTATTGTTTTGGGTCAAGACTTCCTTTTGTTCCTGCCTGGCTGAGGACAAAGGCTATAGCCTGAGGCTGAGTACTAGAGATAAAGCTCTTTGAGGGTAGCCAGGGCTTTTTGCCTGAGGCAAAAGTTGGGAGTGTCTTTCAAAAGCTAATTTTGGTTCTGGGAGGCTCTATTGGATTATAAAGGTCTGAAGAATTTCTTTTCTTTAAAGTTATGTGCCTTCTACTGTGGGGGAAAAAGAAAAACGGCTTTTTAAATTCTAGCTGGCCTAAAAAAAAAAATTTACTCTCCCTAATTCTACTAAATAAGTCTAGTGCCTCCTGCTTCTATTTGGCTGCTTTTAAATCTTATTCAGGTGTGCTCCTGGCCTGGCTAGGAGAACTGAGCAGTCCTTCCCAGGTGTGGCCAAGGCCTCCTACTAGGCTTAGTTCTTCCCTTAAGACAAAAAGGCAACCTAGCTAAATTTTCAGGGTCCCCAGGTTTTTTTGATCTCACCAATCTAGCAGCTTTATATCGACCGAAGCTCCACGGCGTGCTGTGAGAAGGCTGACTTAAGGATAGGTATAAAGAAAAATTCAAGAAAATTCAGAAAGATTGAGGGAGTTCGAGAGACCGAGTGGTCAGCCAAAATGTAAGAATTAAAATTTAGTTATTATATTTATATATTAAAATTATGTGGCCGCCAGGAATCAACAATTCAGGTTGATTCCGTAATTAAATCAGACCCAAGTCAGCATCGGGTTGAGGAGTTTATTTACAATCAGGAAGGTGAGTAGGGATAAAGAGAAGAGGGAGGTTATAAGTCTAAATAAATGAAGCTGTAAGCCGCAAGGCCCAACAGCCGGATAGGCAGAGTTTAGAATTGGCCAACTAGGCCAAGGAAGCCAGCCTAACTTACCCACGTGACAATACAGAGTGTAATCTGTCTGTGGTCTCAGGAGATGCTTCTTCTTCCAGTTCCAGACGGCAACTCCCCCCACAGGAAGTTCACTCACTTACTTAAAGAGATCCTGTCTTTCATCACTTCCTGTGGTCCACCTCTAATTCAAATGGACAAATGGCAGTTTCTACATTGATTTGGACTGCCCAAAGGGCAGTCCCTTATTCTTGATTTGTTACTTATTGTCACGTGTGGGTAACTCGTCTCCCCTCCCCACTAAGGGAGGTGGGAGTGACATCATTAGCACGCCTGGGTTGGGTAGATTTTTGACTATTAATGGGATCGAGCTAATACTATTTACACAGAATTATGCTCAAAGGGCTATAAAAGAATGCTTGCCCTTTGATCCAGCCATACCATTGTTGGGTTTGTACCCCAAAGAGATCATAGATAAACAGACTTGTACGAAAATATTCATAGCTGCGCTTTTTGTGGTGGCAACAAATTGGAAAAGGAGGGAATGTCCTTCAATTGGGGAATGGCTGAACAAACTGTGGTATATGCGGGTGATGGAATACTATTGTGCTAAAAGGAATAATAAACTGGAGAAGTTCCAGGCGAACTGGAGAGACCTCCGGGAACTGATGCAGAGTGAAAGGAGCAGAGCCAGAAGAACTCTATACACAGAGACTGATATACTGTGGTAAAATTGAATGTAATGGACTTCTGTACCAGCAGCAATGCAATGACCCAGGACAATTCTGAGGGATTTATGGTAAAGACGCTACCCACATTCAGAGGAAGGACTGCAGGAGAGGAAACATATAAGAAAAACAACTGCTTGGACGCATGGGTCGGGGTGGACATGACTGAGGGTGTAGACTCGAAACTACCACACCAATGCAACTACCAACAATTTGGAAATTGGTCTTGTTCAAGGACACATGACAAAACTAGTGGAAACGAGCATCGGCCAAGGGTGGGGGGTGTGTGTGGGGGGGGTTGAAGGGGAAAGGTGGAGCATGAATCATGTAACCATGTTAAAAATAAATATTAATAAATGTTAAAAAAAACTTACAATGAGAATTTATAGATTAATAGTGCATTATCAATGTGACACTGAGAAAATATTGAACATTTTCAACAAAAAATAAAAAAATTAAACAACACAGACATACCATACAAAAGAAAAAAATGAAAAAAAAATTAAAGATAGCTAAAATAGTATTAATTAATTTATTCATAATTATAATTTGGTCACCAGAAACTTCAATGAAACCTATTTTTGGAATAATAATTTAAATATTTTGATAAACAAAAGCTATAAAATTGAACACTAAAACTAATTTAGTTATCAGTACTACAATATGAAAAGAAAAAAGAACACATAGAAAAAAGCACTGAGGACATAAGTTAGAGAATATGACAGTAATTTAAATTAGAGAGCCTGGATAATGTAGTGGATAATGCACTAAATGTGGAGGAAGAAAAACCTAGGTGGAAATCAAAACTTGAGAAACTTATTAGGTGCATTAGTTTAGTTTTGAAAAATTATGGGATGCAGAAAAGTAACAATCAGAAGAAAATATGTAGCTCTAAATGCTTAATTAAATAAAATAGAGAAAAAGCAGATTAATGCATTGGGTACGTAATTAAAAAAAAAAACTAGAAAAAGAACAGATTTTAAATCTCCAATTAAACACTAAACGGGAAATCTCAAAAATTAAAGATGAGACCAACAAAACTAAATGTAAGAAAACCATTGAATTAATAAATAGAATTAAGAATTGGCTTTATGAATATACTAATGAAATAAATATCATTATAATTAAGGTGAGAAAACCAAATCACTGGATCAAAAATGAAAAAAGATGAATATACTGCTAATGAAGATGAAATTAAGACAATTGTTAGGAGTTATTCAGCCCAATTTTATGCAAATAATTTAACAATTTTGGGTTTTTTTTTAAATTGACTTATTTTCCACTGCTGTTCTTATCAGGGAACCATGATACACAGACTGATCAAAACCTCACTAATAGGTCTGATATGCTTGAGAATGAAACTAATCATTACAAAAATTATTGAAGGAATAATAAAAGTAAATACTGAGCACAGCCCATTTTGGTTTTGCAATTCTTAGAATAAACTTCAATGAGAATACTCCTTTTGGGTTGAAAGGATTATATTTGCAAAGACCAACAGTTGGCTCCAACCTACATCTAGGTAGTCTACATCCCAACCAAACTGCTTGTCCTTTTATTGGGAATACTTTCTTGTTTTGTGCTTTGAATCATGCTATTCCCTTTACCTGGAATGCCCTTCTCCCATCTACACTTAATTCTTAACTATTCTTCAATGCTTAGCTCAAATGACATCTCTTCCCTGAAGCATTCTGTGATTTACATCTGTCTGTTTCCTTTGGAAGAAACTTCTCTCTGCCTCTTCTTTCCATGTCTTTTTAACAACCTACCCTCTATAAGTTGTGTATTTCTGTTCTTACCTGGCCTTACTTCCCTTATTAGACTTTAAGTTTATGAGAGCAAGAATTAATCTTATTTCTGTATTCCCTCCTTTTGGTGCTCAATAAATATTGTTAAATGAATTAAACTTTATGAAGTTTACAAACTTTCTGGATATATGGGACAGGATATTTCTCTTCTGCTTGAACAACACAAGAGTATCATTTACAATTATCACTCAAATTATGTTTTTAAATGAAAATTTTTCTCTCTTGATTTTTGATATTTTTAATGAGTTCATAGAGTTTTCTCTACTTTCACAGACTGAAACATAAACTAAAAAATAATATATATGCAATACACATATACATATAAAATATTCATGTAGTTATATATATATGCATATTATAATTCTGGAAGCACTGGAGTTTTATGTTTATATGTTATGTGTTATATGTTATAATATATAATAATATATTACAATATGTTATAATATACTAAATTATAATATATAGTATATGACATATTAATATAACATAATATGTCATATCATGTTATATTACATAATATATATTACAAAAAAACTCCAGTGCTTCAGGAATTATAATATGCAGAGCTATTCACATATGCAGTATGTATATGTGTAATTATATAGTAGGTATTTACATGGAATTGTACCTATATATCTATGACTAGATACATGGAACCACATTTAGCACAGCTATATAGATATAGTATACCACCCAATGCATACTTCAACATGTCAAGATTTTTGTTATGTTTTAATGTGGCTCTTCCTTCCAGTATCTCAAAATGATAATCTCTTTAAACTTAGTTAAGGTTATCTAAAAATGATAGACATGGGCCAATGTCAACTGTTTTCCAATTAGATGAGACTTGCCAGTGTTTATACTCTTCTTATATAGCTGTCAAGAAACTAGGATGATCGCCAGAGGACATTAGCATAGGTTAAACATACATGTGCTTTTTAAATTATGCATCATATTATACTTCATTCATTTTTAATGACTTTCTCAACTGCTTTTTTACTTCTAAAATGGTATACTGCATTTAAACACATATCTGCATCAGTTTTATTATTTTTTGTTCGATATTATTTTAAATAGCACATGGAACTGGTAATTACATACTTTAATAAAGAGAAAAGTACATGAAATATTTTACCCAATTTTAAAGACAAATACTTCAAAAGTAATAATATTCTTTTTTCCTAGAGAGAAAAGATCATCTGCAATTTAGATTTTGTTTATTATTTAAGCCAGGTTATTTTTAGCTATTTGTATTTTTTACTTTCTATTATTTGGGAATTGTACTTCACAGAAAATTTAATTTGGCAAGTAGACTATGTGGGTTCTTATATAAACCACTAAAAAGATGAGTTAAAACCAGATATTGCTCCATCTTTGCCAAATCTACTGTATGTTACTTTTTCATGGTGATGAATCTTTTTACATGATTACTTTTTGATTAGAAATAATATTATTAAACATAGATTAAACTATTTTCCCCTTTTAACTTCATGCCTTTTCATTAAACTTTGAAGCTAATCATTGTAGCTGTAGTGGATTAAGGTTTGGTATGGACTTAGCTATGGAAGGACTTGACCCTAAAGTCATATCTATTTTCAATTCCTGTTTAATGAGCACATTCAAACTTTTATTGCTTAACTGCATTACACATTAATGCATTTTGCATTTTGATTAGGTAATAGTTTTATGTGATTCTCTGGATCATTTGAGGATACACCTAAGAACAGCCAAACCATAATCATTAGGACCTCAAAGGGCAAAGTTCTGTATGCTATCCTGTTTGTGCAATCTACTCACCACCTTCATAGACATTCTTCACTCCTTGTATTGTTGAGTATAGTTGTATTGTTGAGTATAGGACATTCTCATCATGGCTCTCAGGATACTTTGCTGTGTTTCTTCATTTGAAATTGTTTTTCTAAACTCATAATGATTTATGCACCCATCTTATTCACCGTTCAGTACTGTTTCAGGTAACAGTTTTTACAATCTGGTTTTCTCTTTAGCCTATCCAGTTTGTTCATTGAATTAGGGAGTTCCCACTGAGGCACTTTCTATACCAATTCAAATTTTCACCTTCAATGTAATTTAGTCTTAGCTGCCATGGGCTTTGAGAAGTTAAATGAATTATTAGGTAAGAGAGGCAATATGTGTCAGACATAATATTTGAAACCAGGTCTTCCTAATTTTGAAATAATCTTCCTATACATCATCCCATGAAGTCTGTATTTCCTCATTATCAAACTCTTCTGTTAAACAAGAGAAAAGAATAAAGCAAATCTAATCAATTCTACAACTATATTTGACATCTATACTTCTCCACTGAAAGCAGGAGTGTATCTATTGCCATCAGTTCTTTGATGCCTGGATTTGTCATTACAATATGATAGGAGATTTTTGCTTTGTGATATCATTTTATTTATACAATTTATATAATACCCTGATTCCATACCCTGTGTTTTTCCTATTGTATCATATTGTTTTGTAAGGAATTAAATTTAGGATTTGACTACATATATGAGAATTCTAAAATATTATTTTGTGGTGGCCAATTTAAAAATATTATAGCTGAAGTCAAAATGACTTTCAGTACTTAATTTACAAAGAGGTGGAAAGAGTGAAAGTAGAGAAATATAAAAAGAAGGTAGAGAAAATGTCTAATCTATCACACTAAATGTTGCTCTGGTTTCCAGAGCAACCCCAGCAGGGCATGATAACCCTCAGCCAGAGGACCAGGTGGTATATTAATGGGGGTTCCATCCACAAGGTCTCCTACTAGAGGGTAAGGCCTCTCTGGACTTAATCTCTCCAGAAGTCAGGAAAGGAGGGTCAGCTACTCACTCACCCAAGATGAACTCCAAAGGAGAAGATCCAGGAGTAGTCTTACCAGAAGCAATTCAGGAACCAAAGTCCCAGGCCAAGTCCCAAGCCAAAGCTTCAAGCTGAAAATTCAAGCTGAAGACCCCTTAGACAGGAAGTTCAGGCCTTTTTATAGTCCTTTTACCACACCACTTCTTGTCCCTTCCTCCACTTTACAGGGACCAATTACAGTCTATCAATTTCCTTAGCACTGTCTAGGGACAGGGCAGTCGCCTCTGGGGTTGTCATCCACTTTAGTAAGTGACTTAGGAACTCCCTTACTTAACATTAAGTAGGAGTGTTTAAATTTTTGATTGATTAATTTAAAAAATAGGCAATGGGAGAGTTAATCCTATCTTCACAGTTTCTAAATTGATGGTTGTTTTGAAAGGGGAATGACTACTACTCCAGATTCAATGTCCCCTATGGGTCTGAATTCTTAAAACAACAGCTCTCAAATTACTTTTAAGTGACTTAGGCAAAGTCAAAAGTGACAAAAGAACTTCAATTTAAACCACGGTCCTCTGATTTCAATCTCATCATGCTTTTTATTATGCCACAAATATACTGCTACGGCATTGAATTCTTATTCTTCCTTAGCAACTGTTCCAACTTTTACATTTGTGTTTCACTGATTTTTTAACTCTTATCAAATTCATTTTGGGATCCCACAATGAATTATCCTGTGCAAAAAAAAAAAGAAAATTAAGCAAAACCAATGCACACATCAGTCATGTCTGATGTAGCATTTTGCACTCATCATTCCATAATTTCCAAGGAAACAAGATGGGAAGCATCTTTCCTTATTTTATTCTGGTATCATTAGCCTTTAAGATCACACAATATTTAACTTTATTTTAGTATAATGAATTTGTATTTAGTGTAATGTTTTAGTACAATGAATTTGTATTTAATATAATGAAATTGTATAATTAAACTCTACTTAAATTATATTCTACTTAATTCAACCTCCACCAGTTATAAAAAAAACTCCTCATCTTTCTCTAAATATCTTCTATCCATAATTTTTTTATGTTTCATTACAATCATGTACCAACATTTTCCCTATCATCTTCCACTTATTACTGCCCTATTATTTTTGTAAGAATGAGAGCTTCCTGAGGATGACAATTAAGGTATTTATTTTAAACTACCAACTGATTGGAAGTTCCAGGCATATACACAGTAATAAGTTCTCTGCAGAGTATAAAATTGGGTGATAGATGCAGTTTTAAGTGTTTTCATAGATAAATATATGAATGAATGAAACATTTATTATGAGTTTGCAAAAGTGCAAAGTACTATGATAAATGCATAAATAGAATACAAATACATTCAATATCTACAAATGGAAAAGTAAGACAGAATTTGCTTTCAAGAACTCATATTATAATCATCAAAACAACTAATAAGTATTAAAGTCAGCTCCAATTGCCCCATGATAGATAGTTGCTAAATTTGTAGTATGCATTTGTCCCTTAGAAATGGGAAAATGCTACAAATCACAATTTGATTTGTTCATTGTCAAAGCTTATGAAAGTGATGGAGAAAATGTTAATAATACAGATTAAAATTAAAAATGTGCCATATATTTTTCCCTATCCTCTTCCCCCCTTTCACAGCAATCTATTTCTTAAACATTCACTGCTAGAGGCAACACATATGGAAGACTTCAACTGCAAATCAGATGGAATATCCCATGGTCTTTAGACTGCATCAACAAAACAGATGGTGATTCCTATTCTTTAATTATTTTCCAATGATAAAATCATTTTCATTTATGATGTGAATCATTTGATAGCACACCAAGGACTTTTGTGGCAAGTAATTTCTTTTCTCGATCATGGAAGGAAGAATGCTTCATAATGTTTGTTTCTCCACCATGTATATAGTGGTATATAATGTAAATGTGGGGAGAGGCAGAAAATATAAAATATAAGAGAATGAAAATTAGGGGGAAAAGTTGTGTCATTCTTTTTTATTTTTCACCTGACTCAAACATATTTACTGAGCACAACATTCAGATAGCAGATAAAAATGCAATATGAAAATTCCATTTTCATGTGGAACACCAACAAAATCAGTTAAACAAGTAGCATTTCCTATTAATTTCCCAACCTGTCTCAAGCTGATAATGGTTGTGAGGAACTCCACAAAGACTATAATGAAAAGAACCAGACTACCTGATGTTGAATTTCCTTTCTGCCCTGGGAATGGGGTATAATCTTTAGGATTATGAAATATTGCATGCAAAACTTTTCTGTAAAAATGATTATAGTCATCTTATTAGGAAAAAATAATATACCAAGTCTTCTCATATTGAAATGGAAATCCACTTGAAATTCAGACTAATAGGCACTATTTTCCTCTTTTTCCACTCAATTGAATAGTTCTTAATTTCTTTTTATTCACTCTGGAGTTTATTCTGACATACTAAATATCAAAGGGGAAAATGTTGATTTAAAAAGAGAAAAAGAAAACTTTGCAAACATATTATATCATTTATACAGTAAAGAAAAACCAGTGATGAAATCACATTCACTCAGAAAATATTATTTTCTGAGAATACTTCTCAGATTGGATCTACAGTCTGAAAGGCATCATATTCAAATAGGAAGAACACAGTTAGACAAACATCAATAGAATTTCGCTAATGACAGCCATCAGATTTGTCAGCAGTTTTCGTTTTTTCACCTGATGATGGATTTGTTAATTGTATCAAGACTCTAGCTGGGATCTTAGCAAGCAGCAGGTAAAGAAAGGACTATTGTATTGCATCTGGTTTGTGTGCTGGGAGATGATGCACATAGTTAATAAAAGCCATTTAAAGGACATAATTAACTAAGACTTATTTTATTGTTTAAGAAAGTACATATCAAGAATAATATACCTCAGCCATTAGGTGATGCTTCTGCTAGTTACCTATATTATTTGAATTTGAATTAGAGGTGATTTAAAGGTGGTTGCAAATATTTTTCTATTGGTATTCAATAAATTTGGGGTTTATAATAAATAACAGAATTGAAAATGAGTGAGAGGCATGTTAATGTCATGAGATTATCTCAGAATTCTATGGTGTTACTTAAAATATTTTTAGAAGGAAAAATAGAATGGATTCTAAAAGTATAGAGGAAAACTTACTATGATAGAGAAGAGAATACTTTTTTAAAAATAATATTTTATTCCTCAATTACATAGAAAAAGCATTTTAATCTTCAATAGTTTAAGTTTGAATAATTTCTCACCCTCCCAATCTCCCTGATATGGCAAGCAATCTAGTATAGATTTTGCACATGTAATAGTGTAAAACATTTTTTATATTAGTTATTTTCTGAAAGAGGACGTGAACAAAAATACTCCAGAAAAATGAAGAAATAAAGTGAAATAAAGCATATCTTAGTCTACATTCAGATTCCATCCATTCTTTCTTGGAAGCAGATGGCATTTTTTCCTCATGAGTAATTATCAATTGTCTTGGATCACTGTATTGCTAAGGATAGCTAAATCCTTCATAAATGTTCCTCAATTAATTTTGTAGTTATAGTTTACAATGTTCTCCTGACTCTGCTCACTTTACTTTGCATCAGTTCACATAGGTTTTTCTGAAATCAATCTTCTCATCTTTTCTTATCCCACAGTAACATTCCATTACAATCATATACCACAATTTGTTCAGCCATTCCACAGCTGATGAACATTCCCTCAATTTCCAGTTCCTTGCTACTACAAAAAGAGCTGTTATATTTTTTTGTATAAACATGTCTGTTTTCCTTCTTAAAAATCTCTTTGAAATACAGAGCTAGTAGTGGTATTTATAGAATAAAGGATATGGATAGTTTTGAAGCCCTTTGGCTTAAAAATTGCTCTCCAGAATGTTTGGATCAGTTCACAAATCCACTAGCAATGTATTTATGTGCCCATCTTCTTACATCCTACCCAACATTTATTTTTATTTTCTTTCTGCCATATTAGCCAATCTGATAAATATAAAGTGGTATCTTAGAGTTGTTTTAATTTGCATTTCTCTAATCAAGAATGATTTAGAACATTTTTCATGTAACTATATATAGTCTTAATTTCTTCATATGCAAATTGGTTATTCAAATCTTTTGACCATTTATCAATTGGGGAATATTTGTACAGAATACTCTTTTTCATCACAACTATACCCACTTTTTCACCCAACATAGTTCAATAACCATCCACCCCAACCTCCAAAACACATATCCTCACACTCTCACTCTCATCACTGGCTTATCAATAAACAATTGTCTGCTGCTAAGAGTAGGAAGTAGGAGTAATCTAATTTCTACCCAGGCAACCACAACAGCAGTTGAATAAGCAAATATCCCATGTCTAGCATTGCCTCAATTGGTTCTATCCAGCTCATTTTGTGGAAACCACAAGATACCTCAGGAATCAGAAGCTGAATTATATAGCAATTACTAGGGAGTAAGGTCCTAAGATCCTTCCTCACTTTATTTTAGGGAGAGGAGAGATAGAATGAGTTGCTTAGGATGAACAAGTATGATTATGCTGTGATCTGCATTACAGATCTCATTACATTATCTGTCCCCCAAAACTATCTTTCCTCCAGACTTCCCTATCATTCTGAGGGCATTGTCTTCAACATGATCGATCATCCAGTATTCTAATCTTACTGTCATCCTTAATGCCTCACTTTCACCTCACATATCCATTCAGATGATAAATATTGTTACATGTACTTTCCTAACATCATTTATGCCTGTCTTCTATTTATGCATTTTTGTTTAGGACCTCATAACCTTTTACCTGGACTATTGTAATAATATCTCTATCTCATCTCCATGTAGCCTTTGCACAGCCATCAAAGAGATTTTGCTAAAGCAAAGATCTCTTAGTTCACAATTAAATAAATTATTGTGGCTCCAAATTGGATCTTGAATCAAAAAGAGCACCCCAAATGTCTTATTGCAAATATTTATTTTTATTTAAGATTAAATTAATTTAAGACTCTTTAAAACTAAGCGAATAAGGCTTTTGTCAGACCCAGTATTATTTTATACCTATCTCATTTTAAAAAATAATTTATATCTTCTTTAAAAATATATAAATGTAATAGTTTTAAATATGTGTAATTTATTAGTAAGTTGATATATACATATTGGAGATATATGTTGATTAATCTTTATTTTAGTTTTTATTTTTATTTTGAATATTTTCCCATATTTACATGTTTCATGCTGATTAATCTCTTTTGAGAAATGATGGTGGGGGAGAAAAATGAACAAATTTAGTGCCCATTAAAATAGAGTGCCAACCTTGGACTCAGGAAAATTACAATAGAATTCTGACTCTGACCTCTACTCTCTATCTAATCCTGCAAAAATATTTAAATCTTGATATGTTCCAGGAAACTCTCTAGTACTATAATTTTTCAAGCAAATCTTTTTTGGCCTATGTAAAATTTACAATACATCTATGTAAGGAATTCTTCACCTGAATGTAATCATAAACCTAACTTGCTCCTCCTCCAAAAAAAGGAAAGCAAGAGCAAAAAGAAACTTACTTTAATCTACTAAACCACATCTAGACCTATTGGAAAAGGATGGCTGCTACTTTCCTCTCTTCTCAGAGCTAACAAACTCATTTGCAAAATGAGTAATATATTTTCTTACATGACCAATTCATAGTTTTATTTTGTAATGGCTGTACTTATTTGTTTCGAAAGAGCCATTAGTTGGCTTGAGTAGTGAACAGGAGGTAAATTATGTGGAATAATAGAAAAGCAAAAAAAAATGGCAAAAAAAAGGAGCATCATTTAAAACAAAACATATGTAGAAGAAAAAATTGGAAAGATTAACAAATGACAAGTTTGTTTCTATTGTACATAGTACATACATACTGTACAAAAAAGAAATTCTTGGTTTCATTCAAAATCCTCTTTTTTTAAATATCATCTACAGCAATACATATGGTGCATATAAATGTGTCATAAAGCCTACAGAACCTTGGTAAGATTCAGATCTTTGGAGAATGTGTTATATATATATATCCTGCCCATCTCTGGTCTATATGATGGTTTGATACCTTATACTGGGTACAGATAATTGAGGGGTCCTTCTCAACCCATCCCCCCACTTCAGAGAAAAGAGAAGTTATAATTTTATGTCAGTCACCCAGTCACATTTATTAAGCTCTTACTGTGTTTCCTGCACTGTACTAAGTGCTTACAATATTTTATGAACCTTTACTTGGCTACCAAGGCAGAATTGAATGTGCATTTACAAATGCTTTGGAGATCCTCACTCTTTCCCCTAACAGCTTTACAGGATGAATAACTGCTGTTGTAAGCCTAGATAATGGGTTGGAGGAACAGCTTAGGCTGCCTTGTATCTATCTAACCCAGCCACAATTTATCCATGAATTCGTGGCACTTCTGTTTCTGTTGTTTCCTGATTTTAGGTGAACTAGTACCCTAAAATGAGATTGCATGGGTCACTGACGAGACCAGGAAATTGATCAAAGGAAGCATTTAAGCCACTCGTAAAACTATTAAATCCATATAATACTCCACTAAAATTGAAGTTTCAGAACTGGTGGCAACAGTAGCTAAGTCTGATGCAAAGAAAATGCAGCAGCCCCATTTTCCAGCCCATCCAGGAGACTGCCCAGCTGAGCAAGGGGGTGATTCTGACATCAGCTATAAGGGGACTCAAGAGGAATGGAAAACAAAACAAAAGAACTCACAGGATAAGGAAGCAGGATAACTAGATGAGGGAAAAAGAATACTTTGTAGTGGCAAATTTTAATTTAAAATTTGAGTACACAGCCTCCTGAAGAGGTGGGTATTTAAAAGGATAAGCTAACTTCTAGATTAGGGAGGAAGTTGTATTTGCTATACCTTCTCAGTATCCATACATTCATGAAAGTTAATTTGAAGGAAATTGGTTAATCAATATTAGGGATGTTGTAATCCAATATTGTTAGGGATGCTGAGTAGTATTGAGAAGAATATCAATGAGGGTCATGATTGATAGTAACAGAGAGAAGCTATAAACTAGTATCCTGAGTGGAGGATGGTCATTGTCCTTGGGGCATTGGGAGCAACTCATCAGTGCAAGTTGAAGTTGGAGGTCTGAGTTCAGAGAGTGATATCCCTACTTAGAAGCAGAGTTTCTGTAAATATTTATGAGAACAATTATTGCATAAGTTCGATAAAAACAAAACAAAATAAAATGTAGTAAAATCCCTTAAGGAACTTCATACATGAAGAATTAGAGGATTTTCTCCTCTCTGAAATTTTTTACCTTTTAGATAACTACTGGCTCGGGAGACTAAATATAAGAGGTAAACTCAGTACAAGTCCATTTATACCAAAGGTTTGCCTTTAGAGAAAACAGCGAAAAATAATTTGTGAAACTCCCTACTGTAGAAAGCAATTGAGACAAATTGTTCAATGAAATCAAATTTAGATTTCGACCTGTACAAAACTGACAATAGCTATCAAAATGCATTAGCTCCATGGACCACCATTGTATATTATTTAATCTTTAGGGCAATTATAGAGTTTTGATGCTCCCCTTGTCCCCCAGAATATGTAGTCATAGGCTCCATTAGAGATACCAACCCAGATTGGAAAGCTGAGGAGCCTATTGGGGGTGGCATTTTTATGCCAGCTTTTATATTTATTTTCAAAACATTTTGTATTGATCATCTTTAGCTATCTCCTCTTTATAGCATTTGTGGGTGGAGGCAGTGTGGTTATTACATTTTAGAGGTCTGTAGGCATTTCAGCATCTAATTCCCTGGTTCTTCTTTCTTCACACCGTAGGTGATTTCAGTCAATGGTCTGAGTGATGGCCATGTATTTGTAGGCATCTGCTGGAAGTCTATGACATGAAACTGAAAATGTCAGTGAGTCTGATTGTCTGAAAGTGAAAGTAGCTGAATCTATCTTTGTGCCTCTGAAATGTGGAGTGTGATGGTTTAGCTTGGCTATAGCAAGTTGGGTTCCCCAGTCAGAACCAGAAACAGGCTGAAAATGGAAAGAGAAGGGCTCCTTATTCCCTCATTCCAAAAATCAAATCTTATATATTAAAATGAAAAGAAATTACTGTGGTTAGAACACGGATTATGAGGGTATTTTATCAGGCTTTAATGGTAAAAAATTAATAAGGTAACCGATTCCCCTCATGCCTTGGCCCATTTCCAAAGCCCTTTGAGCTGCTTGCTGACAGCATCATATATCACCTCATTGAACAAGCTCATGACAAATATTATTTGCAGACATGTCTATATTAGCATTCTGTTTAACAGTATAGAAGTAAAACAGCTCAGGTGTTTTCATTACATTTTTAAATTAGATCAGAAGCTTCTAAAATCATTATTCTTGTAATGTAATAGAAACCATGATATTTCAAAGAGGGATATGCCCATCAAGTAATTAGACCACACCATTTACTTTTTTTTTTAAAATTAAATGTCTCCAGAAAATGGAGAGTTTAAGAAAAGCACAAGAGCCAGAAGAACGGGGAAAAAGATAGGGATACAAGAAAATAGATTGTCAAAGGCCTAGGAATTGCTGTGTGCAAAGAACTTTCCAAATTCTTAATCCTGGTCTATGGGATTTTGGACTTTATTTTATACTGATTTCAAACAAAGAACACAAAGAGAGAGTCACAGCTGTGAAGGGGTTACAAATCATACACAATCCATTAAAGTCTAAAAAGTAGAGATATGGGTGCAAGGACAAGGGCCAAATTCCAACCACCAATTAGTAGGGGTTTAATTCTGGGAGCAGAAATAAATTTCATGGAGATGTTTACTAATTGAGTTCTGCCTTGATTTACAGATCTGCACCTGGTCAGATAGTCTGGACTAAATTGTCTGGCTCCAGTCTTTATCTAAGTAATATATTTTTTAGGGTTCAGGCTTCTTAATTATCAAGGAGAGAAATTGTCAAGGAGAAGAATTGTTAACTCAGTAGCTGCTGGTCTGCTTAAGGACTCAAAGCTTTTCAATAAGAATATTGAGAAAAGGTGGGGATCTAAAAATGAGTCAAAAGAGGAGCCACAGATTTTTACCTTAGATGGTCCATTCTATCTGCATCTGACATGCAGTGCAGAAAAACCATACACACAGTTTTACTTGCCGATGATTTTGTAAATGGGATCCAAATAAAACATCTATTACAGACTCTGTTTCTCTAAATGACTCCTAATAGCCTCTTGGAGGGGTCAAGTTGTTTTTGGATTAACCTACCTGCTGGTATCAGAGCTTTTCAGGGCTCAGGTGACCAGAACCAAACACAAAGACTGCCTCAGCCTGGATTGGTCACGTAGGGAATCCGGCTAACAGGCCCTAAATTTGACCCTGTTTCTCCAATGGCTCTCTACATCCTATGGCTCTCAACAGGGAAAAAAATGTCTTCAGTAGAGGAGTTATCACTGACAGTGGTTCAAGGTTTTATGGGTATTTATGTCATTTGCAAAAAAAAAAAAAAATACTGCATTTGTGTGGAATCAAAAGGGAATTCATCAAAACACACCACATACTATTTCTTTTGGGAAAAGGAAGACAAGATCAGTAGGGATATAATCTGATTCCCACTAAAATCAAGATTGGAAAGGCAGCTCTGTGCTGCATGCAACATGTGAAATATGACTCTAGAATGGTGTAGACAACTTGGAACTGTGTAAGGAGCATAGTTTGTTCCAGAAATCCTTTGAGAGACATGTAGGACTACAGGCTTCATTAAGAACTGACTTGGGCAGGGAGGAAATAAAAACACAACTTTGGTAGTTGCAGACATGTAATAGAAGTCAGCTATTTGATATGTCCACGATAACCAACTTGCCTCCTCAGAGACTTCAAAGAGAGATTTTCCTCTTGCTTAAAACTGGACTGTCTTTATCTCTCCATGTCTCTGTTTTTCTGTCTCTTTCTGTGTCTATTTCTCAGTCTGAGCTGAGGTTATGTTTTTCCCATCAGAAGAACATGTTCAATTTTGTGTATTTTTATAATCTGTATGTTTTCTAAATTGTCTTTGTTGTTTAACTTGGATAAAGTTGTTTTTTGTTATTAGGTATTTATGAATTTTTTTTCCTATAGGCAATATTTGATACTAAGAATTCAAGATAGCCAGCACAAACTTCTCCCTTTTCCGGTCTCTCTTAAGGGCAAGTTAACAGAGGGGTAGTTTTTGTTTTGACTCCATTCTAGCTCTAGGCCAGCAATATTAATGGATAGAAGAGATAAAATTCTATACCCCTCTCAGAAACTGAATAAATGAACAACAACAACCTTGTGGTCTTTCTCTTGCTCCCTTCCAACTTAAGTATTTAGTTTCCTTAGGGATATGAGGACCTGATTCCAAAGTCATCTATTTGTGGTGCCCTTAGGCCCTATTTCTGATAAGCAATGTGGAATTATATATTGTAAGTGGCCATCCTAACAATTTTTATATTTTAGACTATTTTATAAATTCTAAAGGAACTTTGTTTTTTAACTTAAAGGGACTGTAGAATTGGAACGTGAAAAAACTTGTGGATGTTATAATTTTTGGAATGAATAATTAAAAGCCTTGATACTTTTTTGCTATTTTTCTAAAAAGAAAATAAGAAAAAAATAGATATTGTAAATATTTGGCACTAAATAAATTTTCCAATCAACTGAACAATTAACTAATTTAATAATACATAAGCTCCTGGATGGTGGGGACTAGTCCATTACTGCTTTTGTGTCCCCATCACCAAGACAGTGTCTGACATGCAGCAAATACTTAAAGAATGTCAGTGTGCTAGAAGCTGGGAATACAAAGACAAAAATAACAATTACTGCCTTCAATAAGCCTATATTCTACTGCAACCTCCCTCATTCCCACACAAATGAATTCAGACTTGGGTTTTGGTCAATCTGGAGAACAGTATTTATGTAGATTTATAATGTTAACTGTAGCTTAGAATCTTCAAGATTTGTGGGGAATACTTAGAAATGAAATGACCTAGCCTTGGGCATAGACTGGTATACTTCTGAGGAAGATTTGAAGAAATATGCAACTGAAGCTCTTCAGTATTATCATAAACACCTATTGATAGAGGCAGGGAGAGAGAGAGAGATGAGAGAGAAAGAAAATGAAAAAGAGGAGAAAGAGACAGAGACAGAGAGCAAGACAGAGAGACAGAGGAAAAAGAGATACAGAGATAGAGACAGAGAGAGACAGATTAATAGGGAGACACAGAAGGACAAGCAAGCAGATAGGAACACAGAAAGGTAGATAGGTAGGCAGACAGATATATAGATATATAGACAAATACTAGACACTGAAAGACAAACAAGCAGACAGACAATCAGATGGATATAAAAATTAGTGATTGATGGATGAAAGTGTTATTTCATAATCTATGTTGTCATTGTTCTTTCTCTGCAGGGATTCCAGTTTTTATTTTTCCTTTTCCTCTTCCTCTTCAGGATTTCTTTACATATTTCAGATAGAACTCTCTCTACATAGTAGATTAAACTTCTTAAAATGCAAGAAACTTTCCTTATCTAAGTTTCACATCTCCACTAGCACAATGACGTAAGTACAATAAACACTTAACAAATGTTTGTCATATTCATTATATTTATCATTGGTCATTTCCCTAAATTCAAACACTGTGCCCATGGTTGGATGTATTTATTAGATTCTGATAATGCCCATTATACTAGTTCCTTTAAGTGAGTATGGCACATCTAAGCATGTTTGCCACCACTAGATTCATTGTGTTATGGTACAAATGGCACACCAGCAGAGTAAATGCCACTTGGAAAGGCTGATGGGGACCTCAGATTGGTTCATTATAGTAGAATATGTTATTGTGAATAGTCTCTTCTGATATAAGAATCCTGCCACAGTACAGATCAGGCCAGCTTTCTTCAAGTGAATGACAAACAGACATACTTGAGCTTAGATAAGTAAATCTGTAAGTCAGTTAATAAGCACCTATTAAATGCTTACTCTGTGATAGGCACTGTGCTTAGTGCTAGGGATACAAAGAAAGAAACATAAGCATTTAGAGTCCTTCAGTTCCACTAGGGTCATTGTCTCTGTCTTGACTTAAGCAGAATAAATCAATCTTTCTTTTTCAAATGGGAATAAATTTAGCTTCCTCAAAATGTCATCAGAGTAAAATGATCAGGCTGATAATCACATTTATACTTTCTAATTTAGGCTTCTTGGCTTCTTTTGTTTTGCTTCCCTCAAGAGCTAAATTTGCATTTGCATTTCAAATGGTCAGTTGCTTTAGTTGGTTTTGAATAACTCTAGATCATATTCCACAATTCAAAGGTGACTTTCTGGCCTATTGTCACAGTAATTAGGGAAAGAACCCTGCCCCCAGCTCCCAACAACAACAGCAACTGCCTTTAGGAAGTTGTCTTTCTCAGATACACTGCCTTATTTCTGCCTTACCACCCAGCCCTTTCTAATTCCTGGCCCCCATTCCCTTTTTTTGGAATGTGCTTGGAACCTACCCTACTCAAAACATCCACTGTGCCTACAAACCTTGCCAATTGGCATCTTCTAGGTGGTGATATCCAAGTATAAAAATCAATCAGATGCATTTGAGTGAGTTCCTTGCTCTTTTTATTAATACATTTGTCCTTTATGGAAATTCTGAGGAGTCCTGATAGAGGAAGTGATGAGAGAAGCAATGGTAAGAGCTTGGTCCAAGTAAAGATCAGCCTCCCACACAAACAAAGAACATTCCTTCTTCCTCCCATGGTCACACATAGCTTTTCCTGGCCATTCCCCATCCAGTTTCGGCAGTGTTGGCTGACACTGGTTTAGGGATAGACATATCCCTCTTTATTCTTATAATTTTCCCAAGTAAAGCATGTGACTTTCCCTTAATATGCAGAATAAAAATTCCTATTTCTTTTCTAAATCCACCCTCTTATCTTTCTAAGCCCTAGTGGCATGGGCATTGTACCCCCAAAACTATAGAAGTGTTTCAGGCAAACTATAAGCTGGAAAATTCCTTTGCTCCCTTCTATCCTTGTGACTCCTAACCCCAAAACATCTGATAACTCCTATAAAATCCTGAGAGGATTATCCTCCTTAGATCTCTCTTTAGATGGGCTGGACAGAGAGATACACCTCCTTGATATCATCAAGTTGTATCTCAAACATCCATCTGTCCTCTAAACTAAGAGGGTCACGCCCTATGCCTCAGTGCATACCACTTTAGAGTCATGTCTTCACCATGGCACAGAGTTAGGTCTTCACTGTTGTAAAGAGTATAAAGACACCAGAATTGATGTCTTCTGGGAACAGTTTTCCATCTATGCTGTTCCACCTAGGAGGCAGTCTTCCACCTATGCTGTCCTCCTGGCCAAATTCAACATTAACTCCTAAAGGAACAAATTTTTCTTTTTCTTTTTAAGCTAAGTTTCGGGGTCTTGCATCTTTGCAAAAGGTTCCTTTCCTGAATCCTGGGGGTTCACCTCAAGTCCCCCACAACACTAGCAAGGGTCCACAAAAATTGTCTCTGTCCAGAGAAAGAACTGTTGGAGTCAGAAGGATGCAAATCAACGTATACTATCTTTCTCATCTGTGTATTTATGGTTTTATTTTGGAGTTTCAGTTTTGTATGAGTGTGCTCTAACAACAATGACTAATATGGAAGTGTGTTTTGTATGATAATAAAAATAAAACAAAATAAATTGTCCCTGGCACTACAAACAGATGGGTTTTCATATGTGAAGCAACATAATTCAAAAAGTATTTAAGAAGGGATCAAGGCATGAAATGTATTTTTTATGAAGTTCGATCTACAAAATGAAGAAGGATAAATGTTCTCAAAGAGCTTACATTCCTTGGTGGGTACAAAATGCAAGCAGATAACTTCAGAAAAGATAATGTTATGAGGAGGTCAGGGAATATTATCTAAGGCAATATTGAAAGGCTTTCTGTAGGAAGTAGCACCTGAGCATAGTCTTGAAATAAGCTAAGGATACTAGGAGAGGAATGTATAAACAGAGAAAATTCCAACCATATAAAAAGGTAAAGAGTTCGGAGATGGAATGGCAATTTAATTAATTGATTGATTGATTGATTGATTGATTTTTTAGAATATTTTTCCATGGTTAAATGATTCATGTTCTTTTCCTTCCCCCCACCGTCCCCCCCCCCCCAGCCAACGTGCAATTCCACTGGGTTTTACATGTATCATTGATCAAGACCTATTTCCATATTATTGACAGCTGCACTAGGGTGATTGTTTAGAGTCTGCATCCCCAATCATATCCCCACCAACCCATGTGTTCAAGCAGTTGTTTTACTTCTGTGTTTCTACTCCCACAGTTCTTTTTCTGGGTGCAGATAATGTTCTTTCTCATAAGTCCCTCAGAATTGTTCTGGATCATTGCATTGCTGCTAGTAGAGAAGTCCATTACATTTGATTGTACCACAGTGTATCTGTCTCTGGGTATAAGTTTCTCCTGGTTCTGCTCCTTTTGCTCAGCATCAATTCCTGGAGTTTGTTCCAGTTCACATGAAATTCCTCCAGTTCATTATTCCTTTTAGCACAATAGTATACCATCACCAAGAGATACCTCAATTAGTTCAGCCATTCCACAATTGAAGGGCATCCCCTCATTTTCCAATTTTTTGTGGAGTGGCAATTTTAAAGAATATCAAGTAGATTAGTTTATCCTCTGAACCTAATTTTCAAATTGTTCTTGAAATAAAGCCTATAAAATCATGGGGCCTTTCCTTAACACTAATTCTAGTCTTGTCTGATGACTTTTCAAGCAGTCATTTGTAAGTCTCAAAGCATTCTTCTATGACAATAGAAACAATAATTAATATTTTATAGTGTACTAGGAGCATCATAATAATAAATTTTTGGTATTTATAGTGCATGTATAGTTTGCAAAGAATTTTTCCTCTGATTTTTTTTTTTTAAGTCCTTACCTCTATCTTAGAATCAATACTGTGTATTGCTTCCAAGGTAGAAGAGCACTAAGAGCGGGGAAATATGGTTTAAGTACTGTGCCCAGGATCAGGCAGCTAGGAAGGGTCTGAAGTCAAATTTGCACCCAGGACCACCCTTTTCTTGATCTTATTTTCTTTCCACTGAGCCAGCTACCTGCTCCAGATCTTTACCTTCTTTGATTCTCAAAATTCCATGAGGAAGATGCTATTATTACACCTGTTATAAGATGAAGAAAACTTGTTTAGGGTCACATTGCTATTAAGTGTCTGAGGCAGAATTTGAACTCAGTTCTTCCTGACTCCAGATCTACTCTATTTCCTTTACCTTCTTGTTTTTCCTCCTTGCTCAGCCTTCTCTCTTGCCCTGGGTTGAATGGTTTTTATGCATGAGGCACTCAAGACTCAGACTGCTACATAAATTTTAAAGGCCATGTCAACTCATAAATTCCTATAATTTTATAACAGGAAGAATTGAGGTATCACTTAGTATAATGCATTGATAGAAATCACATACTCTGTCAGGATGACTCGGAAATGGAACAGATATTTTGTTTATGGAGATAATTCCAGTTATCTCCATAAAAATGAACAATAGAAAGTAATTTGAATTTAATACATTAAAGAGAATCATACTGTGCAGATGCTGACCCCTCCCCTCCCCAGACCTTTAATCTTTCTAGTTCCATGAGTTTTTTTGTATACTGTTTCGTTTTTGTGGCTTTAGAGTTTTTAATAGATAATTCTGGTAAGGACAATTACAAAATTTAAGGTGAGAAAGAATGAGGGATGGCTATGCAGGATGATCAAAAGTAGGGCAACTAATGTGCCTTTGTAGAGTTTTTGGAAAATCTAGGTTTTAGTTCCTTACTAGTTGTGATTTATTAGTTCAGATTATAGTTTATAATCTGAAAGACTAAGCACAGTGATCCCTCATCTCTCGCAAGAGTTACATCCCAGAGACCTCTATGATAGGTGAAAATCTTCAAAGTAGCTGTATTATATTTATTTTATTATTTATATTTTTTTCAGGCTTTATAAACCCTTCCCACTCACCTGAAACCTTTTCCCTGCTCTTATTAACCTACAGTCACTGAGCCAATAAGCACCTGGGATACAGAACATAGCACTGTGCTTGATAGCCTTGCATTCATCAGTATGCTATGATAAGCATAACTCCGCAGTACAGAATAAGATTTTTTTTTAAACTCACAATACAGTGAAGCAGAGATAAGTGAACTCTGATATAGGAAGGAACAACTGTATGTGAGAATGTGTTTATGAGTCATTCAATGGATGGTGTGTTGGAGCCAAAATCCAATCAAAGGTTTTCCTGTTGTCCTCAGGGTTTATTGTTGTTTCCTATTTCCAAATTACTTTATATTTACTTTACACTTGCATTTACTTATGGCCCAATATATTTTATCCACCCAGCAGAGTTTCTAGTACCTTCAATTTAGGTTAGATACTAAGAATATTTAGTTACTTGTTTATGCATTAATAATAGATTCTTTTTTATCTTTTTTATTGATCTAATACTAGATTCTTAGTAAATGCTTTTTGATTCATTAATGAATGTTTGACCTATATAACCCAAATTTTATTTCTTTGGGTTATATAGCTTCCAGGAACACATGGAATTCAGCACTAAAAGGTTTATACTTTGAGACATTAGAGTAATCCCCTTATTGGCTACAGAGCAGGAAAAGGCAAGAACTCAATGGATATTTAAAAGAGTGGATTTACCCTTGGTCTCTCCAGTCATTGATTTGGGGAAAGGGCCATCACCTCTTACCTTGTTCTCAAAGCAGCTTTAAGCATATGGCAGCCAAAACACTTATCTACCCTGGATGATCTCGATACTATATTTTAGAGTACTAGTTAGTTCTCCTGACTTCTGTTTCTTTGATTGATCATAGCTCACTGTACAATCTTTGTAATCACTTTGTGAGTTCAAACAGTCCAGAGAGCCTGAGTCTCTAGTCAATGCAGGGGCTGCCCTTCTGATATCCATTGCAGAGCTTCTTGGAAAGGAAGATGACCAATTTGAAAAGAAACTCAGACTTTGTCTGGCTTTCTAAAAGACACTGATCAAAAAGGAATTGCTTGTATAGTTTAAAGTCCATTCAATGGTCACACAAAATACACCATGTCATAAATTTTTTTAAGTATTAACATCTAGGGATAGTATAATAATTTGAAGTTGCTGCTGTGACTGCTACTTATTTTTAATTTTTATTAATGAACACTTGTAACAAATGTATTTAACATATCTTTTGTGTGTAAAATATATATAAACTTCCAATATCTGATTTACATTGTATATTAAATTTCTTCCTTCTTCCTTCAAATTTGAACCCAGTCTCCGTATATTGTTTTCAGTTGAGAGGAGGTATAAAGTATGGAGGAAAATAGAGGAGGGGAAGGCAGAAGATGCATTTCTTAAGTTTCTACTATATTCCAGAAACTGTTCTAAGTGTTTTATAAATATTTTCTCTTTTGATCATATGATTATCATTTTACAGTTATGGAAACTGAGGTAAAAAGAAGTTAAATGGGACAGCTACGTGACTCAGTGGATAGAGAGAGAGTCAGACCTGGAGATGGGATGTTCTAGATTCAAATCTGACCTAAAATACTTTCTCACTGTTTAATCTTGGGCAAGTCTCTTAATATCAATATTTAGTATCAATTCCAAGCCAGAAGGCAAAGGTTAAAAAAATTTTTTTAAATAGAATTTAAGTGACTTGCTCAACATCACAGAGCTTGTAAGCCTCTGCAGCCAGATTTGAATTTAGGTGTCCTGTTTCCTGACCCAGCACTGTCTTATTGCACCCACCTTCTGTCTTCTTGCCCCAGAGAAGGGTAAATCATCTTAACACACCCAGGTCCAATTGTGATAACTACTGATATATTAAGAGTTGAAAGAGTCCATAGAAATCATCTGTTCCAATTTCTTCATTTGTCTGGTGTGAAAAATGATATGTTAAGAGATTATTTTCCCGCTCTTTCCTCTTAAACTTCACTTTCTATTTTCCCCATTACTTTTCACTCCTTCACTGAAATAGAGAAACTAAACAAACTACAAACAAATGAACAAGTAAACTTAACTTATGAACTGTATAATGAATGCTAAATCCAATGTTCTTTAGAATCTCTTCCTTTTTTGTTTGTTTTTAACATAGTATAATACAAAATAATGCAATGTAATGTAAAGTAACAAAATGTAACATAACATAATATACATTTTTCAAACAATAATTAAGCTATTAGTATATATATGTTTGTGCATGTCTGTTGAAAACCCTTCTTTACAATAGTATTCAGTATAATTGGATTTTACTTGGCTTATATTTCTCAAATTCTTCTTTTAAATATTTCATCAATTCATTACCATCAGAGGTAACATTGGCAGGCTATAAATGATTTAAAAAATGATTTTGGCAATTTATCAATGATGGAACCATCAATTGTTTCTAAGGAATATAATTAAGTTTGATATCAGATAACAGTTCTCTTTTCCCATAGCATGTCACATGGAATTTCCTCAATTGAATAGTGTTTCGCAATGAGACAAATCTTCTCTTCTTATAATGGATCAATTTATTATAGTGTTTTACAGAATGCATTTCGGACAATACTTCATTGACTCAGTAGGGAAAACGTGTCCTTTTCCATTCTACAACAAAAGAACCTCAAATTCAGAGTTAATATGAGTTGCTTATAGTTCCACAGCAGCTGGACTCCAATGATTCTTGAATTTAATTAAAATGCTCTTTCCATGACACCATCTTGCTTTTTTCTTCAGTAGATCTATGTTCGCATCACTATGTTTTTTCTACTAGTTCAGAGCAGAAATAATTTATAATATCATATTCTCTGTGATTCTTTTAAAAATCTGTTATTTTTATAAAAATATTTTTAATTAATCTGTTCTCTGCTCTAAAGACTTCCATTGAGCAAAGTAAGACACAGAGACAGCATGAGCAAATTCAATAGTTACAGTTACATAATCAATGGTTACATAATCCAGAGAAACGAATTCCCTCATTAGCCATTTCAGAAAATAAGTGTCTTTGTGCATTTTAAAATTTATCACTACTCTGGAAAGAAGTGAATTATGTGTTTTCTCCTCATTCTTTTGGATTTGGGGTTTATTGTTGCCTTATTAGATTTCTCAAGTCTTTCAAAGTTTTTTTTTTTTTAAATAATAATGTCATTGCATACATTGTTTGAATATGGCTAACTTCTCCTGCATTCAATAGTATGATTTTTAATTGGTTGGATTTCTTCCTTTGGAATACATGTTCACATCCCCCCTTTTTTCATTTATCTATTGGGGAATAACCTAGATGTATAATTTGAATCACTTCATTATAAATCTTATATGTGAAGAAACTTGTTGCAATAGCTTTTTCCCAATTATCTGTCCTAACATTTTTAATTTTAGTATATTTTAGCAAGGTTAGCATGTTTACACAAAAATATTAAATGTAGAACAATCATAATTATCCATCCAATTTAAGATAAGCCTTTCTATTTCTTGTTAAGTCATGAACTTCTATTTCTTCTATCCACAGTTCTAAGAAAGGCAATTTCTTCCTTGCTCTACTAATTTGTTTATGAAGTGACTTTTTCTATCAAGATCATTCAGTCATTTAGAGTTTATCTTGGAGCATAGTGTGTGGTTATCCTCTGTGATTTTTATGACAAGGAGAGATGAATTGCCAGCAAGATGCTATATGAATAGTCTTATCTAAATTTGCTTCTCTAGCATCTTAAACTGGCAAGGAATACATCACCTAAAGAAAAAAAGACTATTTATTAAAAGAAATGAAAGAAATCATCAAAAAAGAAACTCAGCTGGAAAGAACAAAAATGTCCTACAAAACAGAAATCTCTAGAGGATTGGAACAATACTAGGGTTTATGACAACTGTATGACCAGAAATTACTTTTTGATCACCTAAAAGATCTGTCAGAGATGATTAAAAATTATTCAGAGAGGTAAAGGAAGCAATAAGGAGGGAAATTAGATTCCCTGGAAAATAATTTAAAGGACAGGAGATATGACTTTTTGTAAAAAGAGGGAAACCTCAAAACGATGCCTTGTCTATCCTATGCCAACATAATCAATCCCTGTTTTGTAAGAACATATGTAAACAAAAATAACTGATTTAGTGACCACACCTAATAACTTATAAAACATACTCATTTTCTAAGCCAACACTTACCTCCTATAAAGAAGAATGCATAGTTCATTATTTGTTCAATAAGATCCTTACTATTTGTTTTAAATTACTCAGAACTCGTATTCCTTTTGGTGACTTTTTGTTTGCATATATATGTTTTTTTAGCCTGTTCATTTGAAGTAACAGCATATTTTCACAATTTTCCTAAACTGGGGCTGAAAATGAGCCAATTACTGTTCAAAAATCCTTACAAATTGCTATTCTGTAGCCCTTAAAATATGAAGTGTTCCCTTCTTTTTTTTTTAACTTTTGGAGTTTGTAATGTATCAGGTAAAACATTAGTATTATTTTAATTTGCCTTCCTATTACTATTAGTGATTTGTATCATTTTTCTTCACATGGTTATTTATAAGTTACAATTCTTTTTAAAGCTGTTAATATCCTTTCACCACCTATCTATTGGATAATGGCTGCTGGTATTAATCATTTGTGTCAATCCCTTATATACATATTTAGCCCTCATACTTTTATTACTGATATTTGATGCAAATATGTTCCACCGTTCTACCATTTCTCTTCTAATTCAATTTACATTGATTTTATTCATGCAAAGGCTTTTAAATTTAATATAGTCAAACTTATTTATCTTACCTTTCATGATATCTTCTATTCCTCATGTAGTTAAGAATTCTCCCCCTAACCATAGCTGTGAAAGGTATCTGATCTTACCTTAATGATTTTGTGTTTTATATAACAACATTTTATATTCAGATCATGTATCCATTTTTAAGAAAATTCTTTTCAAAAGAGGAAATGTAAACCCTAAACAGTCAAATGAAAAAGTGTTCGAAACCTTTGAAAGGAGAAATACAAATTAAAACAAGTTTGAAAGCTCATAATCCAACAAAAATGGGAAAGATGTTAAACACTCAATGTTTAAAGAGTAATGGTGATCTATTGCCACTGTAGTTGTGAATTGGTCCAGTCATTTTGGAAAACAATCTGAAATTTTCCTAATTTACTAAACTGTCCATACCTTTGACACAGAGATCCCACTAGTGGATCCATGTGCCAAAGAAGATCATGACAGCAAAGGGATCATTTTATACAACTATATTCATAGACTACATCTGTGACAAAAATCTATAGATTATGTATGTAGTATACATATGTGTATATGTATACACATATATAACATTGAGAAATGAACAAACTGTGACATATTATTATATAATATTATTATAGCATAAGGACTAATAAATATGAAGATTTGGAATAAACTTAGAAAGACTTGTATCAAATAATAAAGGATAAACAATAAGAGGAAAGGAATCAGATACAATAAAGGTCATACTATGTTATCAAAGTTAAAAGACATAGCCAGAGAACAGTTAGGAGGCTCAGTGGATTGAGAGCCAGGATTAGAGATGGAAGATCCTAGGTTCAAATCTGGCCTCAGACACTTCCTTGCTATGTGACCCTGGGCAAGTCACTTAACCCTCATTGTCTAGCCCTTATCACTCTTCTGCCTTTGAATACATAATACTGATTTTAAGACCTAAGATAGTTTTTTAAAGGACATACCTTTCTGCTTAAAATCAATTAAATTACAAAAGTGGGAAATAATATATACTGTCAGACTGAATTATGCTATTAAATGGCTTTGATGAACTCTTTTCAGGAAATCTACTTTGCAGGAGGTTTTGTTTGTATGTTTGGGGGGCAAAGTCTGTCAAAACCAATGGTATCAGTATTTTTTCAAATAAACAACATTTCTTAAATGGAGCTGAAAAAAACACACACATTCTAACAATGATTTAAAAAAAATACTGAAAAGCAACAAAACACCTGCAAAAGATAATAGTTTTGGTATCAAGTGATTGAAATTAAGGTACACATCCTTTCTGTTAACAATTAACTGACTGTAAGAGTGGAAAGTAGTGGCACTTTTAGGGGTAGAAGGTTGAGTGGTATTTTGGGGCGGGGGGCAGTTTGTGGTTGTTTTTGTTGGTTTGGTTTTTTCTCAGAGAGAATGTCAGGTGAAGCATTCATAAGGCCTAAAAGTAGCACATAATGTCCATAACCTTAGGACTTTTAAAGTGTAGAATTGGCTTAATGACCATGTGATGAATATGTAGGAAAACCTGGTAATGGATATTGTCCCAGAAAAAAAAAAACTTGTTTCTTTAACAATTTACTCATTTCTTTAACAATTTCTTCTATGACAAACTCTGTGCCAAAGGATATAATGGAGTGAAAAGATGATTTGAAAATGTGGTTATCTTCAACCAGGAACTACCATCTGGAAGTACATTTTTGTAGATGTGATAACTAATTGATTATCTGAATTCCCTTTTTGCAGAGTGAAGATAAGGCATTCTGTTGAGGACTTTTCAAAAATTCCAAAGAACTTGGAGAGAAGAGGTCAGGAAGAATAATATTACAATAAGACTAGTATATAATTTCTGATCATATTCACCTACAGATAATCCAGCTTAGAAGTAAAGCTAAGATTGTGGCTTTCAGAGAACAATTTTTCATGGTCTGTTATTGAATTATATAGTTTCTGAAAGATATGTAGGATCCTACAATGGCAATAGAGAGACAATGGTGACTGTTTGTTTCTGATGAGTGATTTTTATGCTTAACCTTGACAAAAATCATTTTAAAACTGAGAATTCAGGAGTAGAATAAAGGAGAATTTTTTTCTCACACTCTTTCAGAGAAATGGTATGACAATAATGGTGCAGGAATGGTTAGTTATTATTTTTCATATTTTAAAAAAATATGACTACCTCCGTTAGAGGAGGGGGAAGGAAGAAACGTAAAGGAAATTTTAAATTTTCTTTTAAAATAAATTTTATTTTATCAATTTTGAATTAAAGTTCTAAAAAATTATAATTTTATAGGCAAATAAAATCACTTCTTGTCATATCTATAAAGCAAATGTCTCAGTCTATACCCTAATTCAATCTCTTCTCTAACAGGAATTATGTTCTGTGAAATCCTGGTTGATCACTAAGCTGATCATAGTTATTAAAATTTTCCAAAGCTTTGGATTTTCCATTTACTCCTTATGTGACTCTGTACAAGTCACTCAACTTGTTATATTTTATTTCCCTCATTTGTAAAATAAGGTGTTTCTACTAGGTATCCTCTGAGGTCCCTGATCCTAGAAGAAAAAAAAAAAAGTAATTAGGAAAGCAAAAATATGTCAAAGCCAAGGTGAAAACAAAATAAGATAGGTAAAAAAGTAGGGTAACAAAGAACGGGAAGGCAGTAGACTTTTCAATAAATGGAGTCTTTAAACATGGATGGGGGGGGCAGCTGGGTAGCTCAGTGGAGTGAGAGTCAGGCCTAGAGACGGGAGGTCCTAGGTTCAAACCTGGCCTCAGACACTTCCCAGCTGTGTGACCCTGGGCAAGTCACTTGGCCCGCATTGCCCACCCTTACCAATCTTCCACCTATGAGACAATACACCGAAGTACAAGGGTTAAAAAAAAAGAAAAAGATTTAAACATGGATGAGGAACAGTCTGTGAGAGTTGCAAGGGAGAGTCAGGATTGAGGAAGTACCTAAAACCAAGACATCAGAACAATTACATCTTGAATTTAGGAGAGAGAAAAAGGAAAAGAATCCATCTAATAATAGAAGGAGGACAGAAGCCATTGTGCTTTATCATAGGTGCTGTCCATTCTCCATCTCAGCTCCATGCCCCAAGAAAGGTTTTTTTTTTGTTTTTTTTTTTTTTTTTTCCCCCCAGGGATCAACACCTTTTTTGAGGTATAATGAGACATGCTAAATGAGACTGATATGTCATAGATATACAAGATTTTGTATCTGACCTGACTCTTTTTCCAATCCAGCTTAGGAAGTGGAGAGAGGAAAAGACACAGTGAAAGAGACAGAGATCCATCCAGACCAAGACAGAGAGATACAGAAAGACAGAAGCAGAAAAACAGAGACCAAGACAGAGAGATAAGAAACAGAGTGACACAGAGACAGACAAAGAAAGGCAGAGAGAGCAAGAGACCAAGACAGAATTAGAGACAGAGATAGGCCCTCCAAGCAAAATATATATGTATATATTTTTTAGAAAATTATTTATATATATATATATATATTAGAAAAAATTTTTAGAAAGAACTACAGTATATATATATATGAAAAAAATATATATATATAATACTACTCAGCATCCCTAACTACAGAGAAGGTTTCATATATATGAAACCTTCTCTGTAGTTCTTTCCATTTCTGTTCTATCATATTTACTATCTATAAAAACAGGTAGTGGCCAAAAGTCTTTATTTCTGTGATTAATGATAGCAACAGATAGAGACTAGGAACTGTTAAATAATGTCATGTTTTATTTACTTGACCATTTTATTATTTTTATTTTTTTCCCTTTTAAGAGACAGACACTATTCCCATTCAGTTCAGTTGAGGCATATGAGGATTTAAGAAGAGTTCCTTTAGAATTAATTCCCACATTATAAAGTGGGTACCATAATAATCCCCCAGACC